>NW_006408686.1:4719956-4795563 GCF_000296735.1 Chrysochloris asiatica
GAATTGTTGAATGTGAAACTGATGATGTGCCCTGTAAACTTTCACTCAATCCACAATAAAAACCTTAAATTAAAAAAAAAAAAGAAATCATGCACTGTAAATATTAAAAAAAAAAAAAGAAAAACAGCTAAGAGATGTGGGACAATATCAGGGGCCTGGTATGGTGCTGCAAGATAAGTACTGGACTGCTAACCACAAGGTCGGCAGTTCAAACCCACCAGCTGCTTCTTGGAAATCCTATATAGGGTCTCTATAAGTCAGAAATCAAACGATGTATTGCCTTAAGCAAATCTGCTGCATAAGATCTCTTTACAGTGCTGAAGAGCAAAGATGGCAGCAGTTTGAGGACTAAGGTGCGCCTGACCCAAGCCATGGTATTTTCCATAACGTCTTATGCATGTGAAAGTTGGGCAATGAATAAGGAAGACTGTAGAAGAATCGATGCATTTGAGTTATGGTGCTGGAGGAAAATATTAAAAGTACCAGGAGTCTTCTGGACTGCCAGAAGAACAAACAAATCTGTCTTGGAAGAAGTACAGACAGAGTGTTCCTTAGACGTGTTAGGATCACAGGACAAACAGTGGACATATTATCACGTGGAACCAGTCCCTGGAGAAGAACATCATGCTTGGTAAAGTGGAGGATCAGCGGAAAAAGAGGAAGACACCCCCCCTCAAGAAGGATTGGCACAGTGGCAGTAGCACTGAGCTCAAGACTAACAATTGTGAGGATGGCACAAGATTGGGCAGTATCTGGTTCTGTTGTACATGGGGTTGCTATGAGTCGGAACCAGATGGATGGCATTAACAAGAACAGTGAGTTAGAACTGATTCGGGGGCACTTGACAACACCACCACTCTGATGTACTTGTACCGACTGTACACGTACAACTTTGTTTCAGTGACAAGAACCAATAATATCATTACACACACACACACACACCCCACCTTTTTTTTTTTTGCTTCAACCATTTGGGGCTGTGTTTTCTCACTCGTATCCCAATGCATCCTAGCCTACTCCCTCGTCCCCAGACCCTGCTCACCTGGTTCTTCTTCATGTGCTGCTGAACAGCTTGTAAGCCATTACCTCGTTCTGTCTGCATGGCCACTGGCAGCCGATCCTGGACCCAGGCCTGGAGAAGACACAGGGACAAGTCAGGGAAAATGCCCCTAAGGACTTCTGCACCGAAAGTTAATCCCTTTGTACAGCATCCAGTGTCTGGGGCTGGTCACTTCCTCAGCCCCTTTACCTACTCAGTCTTGTTCTCTCCTGCTAACCTGTAACCTTGGCACATGCTGTTTACACTTCCAACTCCCTCAACCTGGCTCCCTCATACTTTTCCTGTAGGTTTCAGTTCAGGTAGCTTTCCTCCAAGAGCTGTCCCCAACCTCCAGCCTTGGCCCGTGCCTCCTTGGGCTCCCACAGCTGGCTAGCCTTCCTCAACACAGCCCTACCCTGTCTGGGGATCAGTCTTTTTTTCCCTTTGGATTCTGGGCCCTCTATGGGCAGGAAGAGGCTGTTGTGGCCATTCCTGTGACCCAGCATCATTCAAGAAAGGGTATGTAATAGGTGAATGATGGATGAATGGCAAACAAACAAATGAGTGACTTCACAAACTAAGTCAATGAGTGAAAATGATTGAGGGAATGACAGATACTGTGAATGGATGCATAAGTGAAAGAGTGCATCAATAAATGAAGATCTGAATGAATGATTCTACCAACATATCAGTAGGGGGACCTATCAGCCATTTATAACTCCCTGGCATCGACCTTCCTCCTGGTCCCCAGCCTCTTAGGCCCCGCCACTCCCGTCCCCCGCCACTCCCCGTCCCCGCCCGTCTCTCGCCGCCCTCTCGGTGATCCTGGACCCGCCCCGGATCCTCGCCGGTCCTCACTAGTTCATCGTCCAGGTCGTGCGCCACCTGGTGTAGCTCCTTGGAAGCGAGGAGCAGGCGGCGGCGCTCCTGCAAAGGCTGGAGCAGGCGCACTAGGCGCTCGCCCACTGCGTTCTGCCGTTCGCCCACTAACTCTTTGCTTGCGGGTTCCAGCGGCAGGGCGGCGGTCTGCGCCTGCAACTCTCCCACCTCGCGGTACCACTCCTCCATCTGGGACTCCATCGACTGTTAAGGACAGAGGCAGCATTAGCAGGCTCCACCCTCCCTCCCTAGACTTCTGTGGCTCTCCAGTACCTTTCTGGTGACAGTCTCCTCAGAATCTCAGCATTCCACTCCATCCTTGCTCCGTCCCCTCAAGAGCGCTGGCCTCCTTATTGGTCCAGCAACACACTTAGCTACTGCCGGTTTTAGGATCTTTCCACATGCGGGTCCTTCTGTCTGGCACATTCTTCCTTGTCAATCAGCTTGCAGTTCGGATACTACCTTTTCAAAGCAGCTTACCTGGCCCCCTAAACTAAAAGAATCCATTCATTTTTAAGCACCCTTCAAGGTAGGTGTTACCATCCCTGTTTTACAAACGAGGAAACCAAGATTCAAGGAGGTTAAGTAACTAGACCAAGCTATTCAGATGTTAAAATAAAAAAAAGCTACAGTGATTGAAATGGTCGATGTGCCATAGAGCTAGAAACAAAGCGCAAAAGTAGACCTATTAAATATACATGAGAATTCATATATTTTATAGGTACCATTTCAAACCCCTGAGGAAAAGATGGATTGTTGTCCAACTGGCTAACCAGTTGGCTGGATCTCATTCTCTCTGCACATGGAAAACAATTCCAGATGGATTATCAACTTCAATAGAATAAGCAAATCCATAAGGCACTAAAGGAAACCCTGGGTGAGTATTTTTATGATCTTGGGATGGAGAAAATCTTTCCAAACATAACCACAAAGTGAAAGATTATCAATTTGATCCCATAAAAATAAAATTGCTTTTTCATCAACCAAAATTTCATGGTGGAGAGAAAAGGCAAATGACAAACTGGAAAATTATGAAGGAGAAGGGGGCTTCAAATAGTGTGTAGATAAATTCCACTGACTTTTAATTCCATTTTTCCATAAGCTTTTTGAAGGTCCTCTTATATGTGATCCAGGAGAAAGATAAGGCTTTCTGCTCCCATAAAGATTTACAGCTTTGGAAACCCTAAAACAGGGTTGTTATGAGTCAGAACGGACACAGTGGTACTTAACAACAACAGCAACATTTATGATATATATCAGAACAAGGAACTAGTTTCTTAGCAATCTGATAATTCCCCATTTAGTCTGCTTCCTTTGATTTCACAGCATTTGCCCCCATCATGCAACTCTGTCTTTACTCATGAGCTTTTGATTGGTTTTCTCCCATTAACTCCTTGAGATCAAGGGCTGTATCACATTTGCTGCTGTATTCCCAAGTGTCTGGCACATGATTCAAAGATGAGTGAATGCCATCAACAAGGAAAAAGACTACCCAAGAGAGAAATGGGCACCCGATGTGAATAGGTACCACACAGAAGAAAAACAAGTATGGAAGGTTCCCAGTCATGCTAAACAGCAAGGAAATGCAAATCAAAGCAAGCTAGTCTTTTACTATACATCAGATTCGCAAACATTTAAAAGACTATCTAGTGTTGGCAAAGATGCTGGGAGTTGGACATATTCAGCCACTGTGGTTGCTGGTGTAAATCGGTAGAGAATTTTTGGAAGACAAGTTGGCAGGTTCCATCAAAATATAAAATGTGCAGATTTTTTTAACCCAGTACTTTTGCTTCCACTTCGAGGAATACATCTTTAAGAAATACTGGCACATATGCACAGAGATGTCTGTCCAAATATGTTTATTGTAGCAAACTTTGTAATGGGAAGATGCTGGGGACAGCCCTCATTGCCCACCAATCATGGAAAAAAGTTAAACAAATCCACAACAGTATGAAATACTGGCCAAGATTTACTGTTAAGAGGAAAAGGCTACTCAGATTCTATGTTTAAATATATTATCTGCACACCCACTCCTCACTTACTAACAGCCAGATTCCAAAGACCAGGTCACTGTGTGAAAACTGGCATTATAAGGGTAAATGGAAGATGGCAGCATCCGATCGCAAAACAGAGGATGACCACATCATTACAGAACTGCCAAAGTGCATCATTACAGAACTGCCAAGCCACTGAGAATCATAACCCAGTCAGGTTGACACATAACCTTAACCACCACAGCCAACTTATTCTCACCTCATACCTCGGTGTTTGTTACTGCCAGACTTGTCATTAATTTGCAAAATCATCAATTAGTAGATTTTTGACTATTGTTGTAAATGCAAAATGTCAGATAATGAGATAGTTGATGAGGAGTAGGTTATTTGATTGAAGTAAATAATAAATGAATTAACAGGTAGGATATATTGGACTCCTGGTGTGGCACTGTATGATCATTATTGGGCTACAAACCACAAGGTTGGTAGTTCAAACCCACCAACTGCTCCCCAGAAACCCTATACAGGGTTGCTATGAGTTGGAACCCACTCGATGGCACTTAACAATTACAACACCTACTGCTGGGGGAGCTCTGAATTAATGAATGGAGAACATTGAGATGAAAGAGATTTTTTGCTTAGGATTTTTTGTATACTTTCTGATGTCTGAGCCATGAAAATTATTTATTTAAAAATCACATGAAAATGCACAAGAACACCCAAACTTGTAGATAGTACCATTCGACCTAGCTTTGATGGCTTGATGATCAGAACTTGACTAGAGGAAGATAAAAAAAAATGTTTTGATAAAGGAAACGTGTAAATTGCTACAATTTGGTGAACTTGACCTATACTTATGGATGTAATAGCTCAAAATACCAAGTGAGAGGGAAGGAGTCTTCACATCAAGTATTAATCCTATTCCCCTCTGTATACAGGTTTGATAGGGAAGGGCAATTTAGACATTGGCTACCTAAAATGAGGGGGTTATACGGGCACAAAGTGACTGGCTTACAAGTTTTTAAGAGTGAATTTAGTTTCAGCGTGTGTAGGGGAAGCTGAAATCCCCACTGAATGTTTTTCATCTTGTCTAGATGGGTCTGGTGAAAGGAGATGGGGGAAAAATTCTTGTGATTCAATAGTAAGTAATTGTTATCATGACTAATTGCGACTGTCACAACTGTAAAGGGAGAAGTTTTGTAACAAAAAGTGGGGAGTAGTTAATCTTGCAATCCAGGAACAGAAGACCCTAGGACCATCAAGGGAGAAGAGCATAAGTGGAATGCGGGACCCTAACTAGAGAAGCAGCGACACCAGATATGGAGGCAGAGATGATGACATGGAGAGACAGAGCAGTTGAGGACTCTAGACTCATGGAAAGAGAAAGGCTGAGTGCTGTGTGGCCAAGAGGCAGGCTTGCAGAATGTGCTCTTTGGTTGTTTAAATTATTATATATTCCTGAGTGTTTCTGTGTACAACCCCCTACTCCCGAAAAACAAAACAAAACAAAACAAAAAACAGAGGGAATAGAAGCAAATATTGATGAATGATGATGCATGGAGGGGATTGTAATCATTGCAATGAAACAATGAGTGTAAAACCGATGTTCTCCCATGTAAACTATTACTCACTTCACAACAAAAACAAAACAAAAAAGCATACCGTAAAAAAAAATCACATGAAAAACAAAAATTTTTAAATCCCTACAGATAAATACACATGTATTTATGTATAGTAAGAGGTCGAGAAGGACAAAATAAATAAATAAAAACTGGGGTTCCCTTTGGGGTGCGGAATTAGGAGGCTGGTTGAAGGGAGACATTAATTTTACTGACGACTTTGGGTTAGTTAGATCTTTCACCAAAATAATGTAGTTTTGTATTACTTGTGTGATTCTAAACAGATGAGGGAAAGTCAGTAGAGAAGAAAACAAAATAATAATGAAATTAAGTGGAAACAGATTATGGCAAATGGCTGCAAACCAACAGTGACGGACTTTTGTTCCCAGCTTCTATGATGCTGAGCTTTGGTTTTACCTGCCCAACAACCACAAATCCCACCCACTCCGCTTTGGCAGCACCTCAAACCCCACTCTAAGGTCCTGAGATTCCTAAAGGCTTAATAAAATTTAGAGTCCGAAAAGTGGCCATGTGATCCAAATCCAGCCAATCAGAACACTGAAATTACTCTAGCTACAGGGATTGGGTCAGGGATGGTCAGTCATGTGACCTACACAGAGCTTGCCTGAAAAATCTCTCTTGCTTCCTGGGGGGCTAATAAAACCCAGAATTCCAAGGATGGTCATGTGATTCTGGCCTGGCCATTGAGAATACTGACTCAACTTGGCTATGCACCTACCTAACCCATGAAAATCTTTCCCATTTTTGCTGGAAAAACGTAGGCGCACAGAAGGGAAGGATTCCTAAACTGGTAGGATGTAAGATCCAGCTCTGGGGGCCATCTTGCCACCATGAGGGAAGAAGTTCTCATATAAAAAAAAGACAACACAGGAAAGCAGGGCCCAGACAAAGATGGAGACCGATTCCTGAAGATGTAGTTTGACCCTGACACACGGGTTGCTGCACACTGCCTGGATTTTTCAGCTTTGTGAGCCAATAAGTTCCCTGTTTGTCCATTTAGTTTGGGGTCCTATGACCTATACCTTTAAAAAGTGTCAACTACTAACAGTTCACAATCTCTAGCCAGTTGCTGTGCAAGTGAATCTGACTTATGGGCACCCCATGTGTGCCAGAATAAACCTGTGCTCCACAGAGTTTTCAATGGCTGACTTTTCAGAAATGGATCACTGGGTCTTTCTTCTGAGGGGCCTCAGGGTGAACTCCAAGCTCTGACCTTTCAGTTAGTAGCCAAGAATGTTAACCATTTGCATCACCCAGGGACACCTCCCGATCACTGTGGTTGCTGTTCAAAGCCAACTCATAGCGACCCGGTACTGGGGGGCCGGGGGTGGTCATGAAATGGGAGAAAAGTCAAAACTTCTAACAAGTCAAAACCAGGAAAGATGAATATAAATACAGCACAATCACAAGTTAAGGGGGCTGAGGGGACAAGGAGAGTTACTCCAAAATCTAAAAACTCCCTAAGAATCTTTTGTCTCTAAAATCACCGTAGTAGCTTGTAGGAAAAGTGGTCTACTAGTGTGGTGGGCTCCAAGTTGGGCTGCTAACTGCAAGGTCAGCAGTTTCAATCCACCAGTGGCTCTACAAAAGAAAAATGAGACTTTCTGTTCCCGTAAAAATGTACAGCCTCTGAAACCCTAAACAGGGTCTCTAGGAGTCAGCACTGACATGAGAGCACACAACCACCAGCATCACCCATGTGCAGAAAGATCACAATGGCATGTTGTTGCTGTTAAGTGCCTCTGAGTCAGTGCTGACCCGTAGCGACCCTGTATAGGGTTTCAGAGGAGCAGCTGGTGAAGAATGGCATAGAATCTAGGAAACTCAAGTATTGCCTGAAATTTCAAGGTTTTAGGCTTCAGTTCTCCATTAGATATGTGATCTCTACAGCATCTCCAGCAAGTGAACATATGATCTCAGCTGGAATGATTCCAAGGACCAACACTATTCTATTTCTATATAAGTGTCACATAATTGCAACACCCAATTGGATTTCTGTTCCCCTGCAAACATAGGCAAAAGTTACAGAAACACAGTACAAATAACTATTAAAAGGATGTTCAGCAGAATTTCAAATTCTTCTGGAATCTAGACTTCTGGAACCATAGAGGCTGGATGAACCTCCAAAACTATATATATTAAAGAAATATATGTTCAGCCACCTCAGTTCTAAGTATATGCTCAGAAAAAGTGAAGACAAAAATGCAATGGAATCTGTATACCAGTGTTCAGAGCATTTTTCTCAACAGCCAAAACATGGAAACAACAAAAATGTCCATCAGCAGATATATATGAATAAACACAGCACTGTGGGTTAATGTGCCAGACTGCAAAGTCATTTGAACTGCAAGGTCAGCAGTCCAAGCTCACCAGCGGTACCTCAGAAACCCTATACAAGGTCATTATGAGTCAGAACCAACTCAATGGAACATAACAACAACAAACATACACACAATGGAATACTACTACATAGTGATAAAGAGAAATGAAGTCTTCACAGCATGCTGGGTGAAATGTCACTTGGGAAAGAAGAAATATTGTATGATCTCATATATGAGAGGGGGTTTCAAAAAGCTTATGAAAGAATGGAATGAAAAGATAAAGGAATTTTTCCACAAACTTTTGGAAGCTCTTTATATATAGAAACTTAATAATTATCTGTGGTTACCAAAGGTGGGACAGACTCCTGGTGTGGCTCTCTAGGATCAGCACTGGACTGTCAACCATAAGGTCAGCAGTTCAAACCCACCAGCTGCTCCTTGAAAACCCTATCCAGAGTCGCTATGAGTCAGAACCTACGCAACAGCACTTTACAACAACAACAACAAAGGTGGGAGGGCATGAAATCGGAGAGTTTATGCTTAGGGCCATTGTTGTTGTTAAGGGCCGTTGATTCTGACTTGTAGCAACCCTGTATAAGGTTTCTGAGGCTGTAAATCTTTACAGGAGCAGAAGGCCTCATCTTTCTCCCACGAAACAGCTAGTGAGTTTGAACCGCTGATCCCGTGGTTCACAGTCCAATGCTTATCATATAGAACCACTGCACTCCCCTTAAAGGGATTAAGCTTATGTTAATGGTGGTGGAATCTTTTGGATCATGTTATCTGCACACAGGTTTTTTTTTGTGTGTGTGTGTGTGTGAACTGGGTGATAGTTTTCATGGGAGAACGTCAGCTTTACATCATCGTTTCATTGCAAATGATTACAATCTCCTCCGTGCATCATCATTCAACAGTATTTGCTTCACTCCCTCTGTTTTTCTTTTTCTTTTTGGGGGTGTGGGGTGTGGGAAGATGTATACAAAAACACTCAGGAATATATAATAATTTAAACAACCAAAGGGCACATTCTGCAAGCCAAACAGGGTTTTTTTTTTCTTTGCCAATTTGAATGTCTCTTAATTTCCCTTTCCTATCTTATAGCTATGGCTAAGACTGCCAGCAAAAAATTGAATAAGAGTGGTGATAAAGGGCATCCTTGTCTGGTTCCTGTTTGCAAGGGGAATGGTTTTCAGTTTCTATCCATTGAGAGTGATAACAACTGTTGGTTTGGTATTGTTGTTGTTGTTAAGTACCGTCGAGTCGGTTCCAACCCATAACGACCCTGTATAGGGTTTCCAAGGAGCGACTGGAGAGCTTGAACCACCGACCTTGTAGTTCAAATGGCTTTGAAGTCTGTCTGGTGCATTAACTCACAGCGCCACACCAGGACTCCGCTAGTTTGGTACATTGTTGTTGTTATGTGCCGTGGAGTCAGTTCCGACCCATAGCGACCCTGTACAGGGTTTCCAAGGCTGTAAATCTTTACAGGAGCAGAAAGCCTCACCTTTCTTCTGCGAAACTGCTGGTAGTTTAGAACTGCTGACCTTGCAGTTCGCAGCCTGATTCATAACCACTACACTACCAGAGCTCCTTGTTGGTTTGGTATGTTGTTTTTGTTGTTAAGTGCTGTCGAGTTGGTTCCGACCCATAGCGACCCTGAGCAGGGTTTCTGAGGCTGTAAACCTTTACGGGAGCAGAAAGCCTCATCTTTCTCCCGCGGGGCAGCTGGTAGTTTCAAACTGCTGGCCTTGTCGTTTGCAGCTCGATTCATAACCACTACGGTATATATGCCCTTAATTATGCTGAGAAATTTCTCTTCTATTTCTATAAAAACATAAAACGCAGTGGCTCCGTGTTTTATTAGGAATGGGTGTTGGATTTTGTCAAATGCCTTTTCTGCATCAACTGATATGATCACATGCGGTTTTTTCCCATTTATGTGGTGGATTACACTGATACCTTTACTAATATGAACCATCCATGCATACCCAGTATCTCACTTGATCATGCTGTATTTTTTAAATATATATATATGTTGTTGAATTCAATTGGCTAAGATTTTGCTGAAAATTTTTGCATCTATGTTGATGAGGGATATTGGTGTATAATTTTCTTTTTTAGAGATGTCTTTGCCTGGTTCTTTAGTGATAAGGCTTATGTTTGCTTCATAAAATGAACTCAGAGTTGTTCATCCTTTTCTATGTTCTGGTATAAATTGAGTAGATTTGATGTCAGATCTTCTCTGAATGTTTGGTAGAATTCACCAGTAAAACCATCTGGTCTAGGACTTTTTTTTTTCTGGGAATATTTTAATGACTTGCTCAATTTCTTCTTTTGTTATAGATCTGTTCAAGTTTTCTGCCTCAGTCTGAGTTAGCATAAGTAGAATTATGTGTTTCTAGAAATTTGTCCATTTCATCTAGATTTTCAAATTTGGTGGAGTACCATTCTTTGTACTATTCTATTTATTATTCTTTATATTTCCATTGGTTTTGCTGTGATGTCGCCCATATCATTTCTTGTTCATGTTATTTGTATTTTCTTTTTCTTTCATTAGGTTTGCCAATGGTTTGTTGATTTTATTAATCTTTCCAAAGAACCAGTTTTGTGTTTTGTTGATACTTTTTATTGTTTTTCTGTTTTCTATTTCATTTATTTCTGCTTTAACCTTTATTATTTCTTTTCTTCTGGCAGCTATAGCTTACTTTGCTGCTATTGTTCTAATTGTTGGAAAAGACTTTTTCTTTTTCATAATACATGATTCTGTTTGAACTTCTTATCACACAGTAGCAAACACGTGTTATACTACTGGTATAATGCTGAGTGTCTGCTCCATGCCAGGCTCTAAGCACTTGACAAGGGTTCACACACTTAGAGCTCCTAATAACATATGAGATCGGGGAAGACAGGGCTGTTTGTCTGTTTCATACACAGCTACATCCCAGTCTAGCACAGTGCCTGGCTGAGTAGATGATCGGGGACTATGTGTTGATATTGGCCATTGAACTAGTCACTGTGCTATTTTACTTTCTTTACAAAAACACAACAAAAACATGGCTTTTGAGTCCATTTCAATTCAAAGTGGCACTATAGAACAGAGTAGAACAGCTCCTTAGGGTTTCTAAGATGGTAAATCTTTATAGGAGAAGAAAGTCTCATCTTTCTCCTGCAGAGCAGCTGGTAGGTTTGAACCGCCAACCTTATGGCTAGCAGCCCAATACGAAAACGGTGGCACTACTAGGTTTTTCTTTTTACTTCTCTTAACTGAGCATTATGAAACATGAAATAAATAACAAAGAACTAACTTTAGAGATTAAAACCAGAGAAGGCAGGAAGTTCTGACATATGCTACAGCAGGGATGACTCTTGAAAAAACAGTGTCAAATGCAAGAAAGCAGACACAAAGGGCTCACATCATGTGCTTCCCTGGATAGGAAACGTCTGCAATGGGGAAATCCATAGAGATAGGAAGTAGGTGATTCTGGTCTTCCTGGATCTCAGGATCTCATATATTGTTGGGAGCTCTAGGGTTGGGGGAAGGGAGGGAGATGAGGAGTGACTGCTATTAGCCTTGAGGTTTCTTTTCATTGTTGTTGTTGTTGTTAGGTCGATACCGACTCATAGCGACTCTATTCACAACAGAATGAAACACTGCCCGGTCCTGGGCCAATCTTACAATTGTTGTCACACTTGAGCCCACTGATGCTGCCACTCTGCCAATCCATATCACTGAGGGTCTTCCTCTTTTTCTCTGACCCTCCACCTTACCAAACATGATATCCTTCTCCAGCGACTGGTCCCTCCTGACAATATGTCTGAAGTATGAGAGATGAAGTTTGGCCATCTTGGCCTCCAAGGAGAACTCAGGCTGCACTTCTTCCAACACAGATGTTTGTTCTTTTGGCAGCCCATGGCACTTTCAGTATTCTCCTCCAACACCATAACTCAAATGCATCAATTCTTCTATGGTCTTCCTATGCACTGTCTAGCTTTTGCAGGCATATGAGGTTATTGAAAATACCATGGCTTGTGTTAGGCGCACCTTAGTCCTCAAGCTGACACCTTTGCTCTTCAACACTTTAAAATAGGTCTTGCGCAGCAGATTTGCCTAATGCAATATGTTGTTCGATTTCTTGGCTGCTGCTTCCATAAGTTTTGATGGTTGATCCAAGAAAAATGAAGTCTTTTGACAACTTCAAACTTTTCTCCATTGATAAGAATGTTGTTTATTGGTCTTTTTGGGGTGATGAAAATATTGTGGAATCAGATTAATAGTGACGACCAATCACCTTTTTGAATCTACCACTCCATTTAAAACGATGAACTTTATTTTGTGAATTTCACCTTAATTTAAAATGGTGACTTTATGTTCTGTGAATTAGATCTTCATTTTTATAAACGACATCAAAGGTAAGAACAAACACACACACAAAAGGAGCCCCTTCCCCCCACTTCCAGAAACACCTGACCCCATGGTGACTTGATTCCTGTTCTGATCCATTTAGCTGGTTATTAATGCTTTCCCATTTTCCAGTTGGGAAAACTGAGGCTCTGAGAGAAACAGTCACTGGTCCAGAGTGAAAACTGTCAGAATCAGGAGTTGAACCCAGGACCACATGATCGTAAAACACAAACTCACTGCCACTCTGCTTCCCTATAATTGGAGGCAGTGCGGCTCAGAGAGGTGGGGTCACTTGGCCTTGAATACACAGGATAGGAGTGGGATGCCAGCTGGACTCTTCCCCAGGCCATGCTGAGCTGAAAGCAGAAACACTCATCAGCAGCAAAGGAAAAGGGGAAGAAGTGAGTGCTTCCTTGTCCTGGGAAAGGTCCTCGTTCAGGGTGGGGTTAGAAGTTTGGGTAGGTGGTATGGAGCCCCCAGAGACTAAGTCTCCAGTATTTTCCTCAGGCTGGTCCCCCTAAGATGACAGAATAGCTTCCCCTATGCACATCTGCCCCACCCAAGAAGCTGGTGGTTGAACCAGACCAGCTGGCCAGGACCCTGAGGGCTGGGAAAGTAGGGGAGGAGATGGGAATCTTAGGATGACACCATCTGGTCCCTCAGCCAGGAGGAAGAGCAGTTGGTTGGGAGGCTCTGGGAGAGGACTCTGGGTAACCTGGCTCTGGGCAGTGGGAGCCTGCTGCAGCGGCTGGGTGAGGGTCAAAAGGGAGGCCGTGAAGGGGAGACTAGGGGAACACCAGGGATGAGAGATGATCACTGGAGGAAGACAGAGATGGAGAACACAAATAAAAACAGAAGAGAGTGAAGGAGAAAGATGGAGGAAAATGAATAGAAAGAGCAGCTCGAGAGAAGGATAAAGAAAAGCAGACAGAGAGATAGGGGCTAAGACAGATAGAAACAGAAACAGAGGGAAAAAGACAGAGATGGGGACATAGAACCTACCAGACACTCAGAGAAACAGAGAGGCGCAGAGAGACAGGCATCCGCGCTGAGACAGAGACTCAGAGAAAGGCAGAAACCCCCAGAAATGGAGCCGCCACCTCCCCCAAACCAGCTGGGCCCTTGTGGCCTGAGGGGTGGGCATCCAGGTAGCATGCCAGGCTGGTAGCAGCTGCCCCCTTGCCTCTGGCATACGCCCGCGCCTGCGCTCTCAGGCAGTTCCTTCCCTACCCGGTGGTAGCTCTCTAGGCCCAGTAGAGCGCCATCTGGGAGTTGTGGCCTTGGGCTCCCTCTGCTGGAGAAAGGGCCCAGGAGTCCAGTGTATTTGTGTGTGTGTTTGCCTCTGGCACCCATTGCTGTGTGGCCCCAGGCCAGTCCCTTGTTCCCTCTGGGCCTCAGTCGCTCCCCCGTGAACAATGGGGACCCTTCCTTGTGGTCTCCTGGTTTTGTTGTTGTTAAGTGCCGTCGAATAAGTTCCTACTCCTAGTAACCCCATATAGGCTTTCTGAGCAGCAGCTAGCTCGTGTGCCTGAACCTCCGACCTTGCAGTTTAAACTGACTTTGCAGTCCAGTGCGTTAACCCACAGCACTACACCAGGCTGGAACTAAATCCTGCAAGGGGAAGGAAAGCAGTCTGTATCCTCCTTTGGAAAGGGAATGGGTACCAGGATTGTGTTTGGGGCTCCTGGCCAGAACAAGAGACCCCAAGTCCTCCTTCTGAAACCTAAATGGTCAGCAGAGAAAGACAAGGATGCTGAGTTCCCCAGTCACCTTAAAAATCCACAGTGAGATTGCACAGGTTGGAGAAAATCTAAAAAGTCTGACAACGCTAAGTCTTGGCGAAGACTTGAGAGTGAGCACTAACTAGCAAGCAATTTGGTAAGATCACGTGAATTGAAGATAATTCTAACATTTAACACTACATAGGAGGGAGCTTCAAAAAGTTAAGTGGAGAAATTTACATTATCTTTTAATCTCCACAAACTTTTTACAGCCCTCTTGTATTAGTTTCATATACCAGTAATCAATCAATTACCATCAAGTTGATTGGGATTCATGATGCCTCTGTGTGTGTCAGAGTAGAACTGTACTCCACAGGGCTCTCCATAGCTGATTTTTTAGATCAGTCAACCAAGGTGCTTCTGGGTAGACTCGAACCACCAACCTTTCGATTAGTTGTTGTTAAGTGCTGTTGAGTTGGTCCCAACTCACAGCGACCCTGTATAGGCTTTCCGATGAGCGGCTGGTAGATTTGAACTACCGACCTTGTGGTTCAAACTGACCTTGCAGTTAAGCACATTATCCACACCAGGACTCCTTTTGATTAGTGTGACTGCATAAACTGTCTGTCCCAACCAGGGACTCTGGTATTTCACTATGCGTCAATTCCCACTCCTAGTGACCCTATAGGGCAGATTAGAAACAACTGCCCCACAGGGTTTCCAAAACTGTAATCCTTACGGAAGCAGTCTACCACATCTTTCTCCTGCTGGTGGGTTCGATCCAAGCAGTTAACAGTCAAGCGCTTAACAGTCAAGCACTTTAACTGCTCCTTGGTATTTCACATGTGGTCGTTGTTAGGTGCCATTGAGTTGCTATGTACACAACCCTGCCTGATCCTCACAAACGTTCCTATGTTTGAGCCCACTGTTGCAGACACTGTGTTAATCTACTTCATTGCGGGTCTTCTTTTTTGCTTCTTTCTGATTTATTTAGCAAGCTTGATGGGTTATGTACCATACTCCAAAATAAAAAATACAAAACCCAATAAGGTTAAAGGGGGAAATGCTTAATATGTAATACAAGTAGAAACAAATGAGTAACTCTGTAGTACATGAATAACAACTACCGGAAGGTGGGGAAGTAACTGTAAGCACCCTAAAAAACTTTGGAAACAATACTCCCTCAGTGACAATGCACCCTCTTCAGGTTCAAAGCATTGCAACAACAGGAGGAAGTGGGATAAGTGATGTTACACTGACTGAGATGGAAACAAATGTAAGAATTGTTGAATATTAAAACTGATGATTTGCTCTGTAAACTTTCAGTCAATTCACAATAAAAAGGTGAAATTTTTTAAAAAGAAAAATAACAACCTGTAAGCAAATGCTGAAGCCTAGTTAGTAGATTTGCTTTCACCATAATATTGCATAAGCAATTCTAAAATTACTTTAGGCATTACGTCTTTTAACCTTCACAATGTCCATACAATGTTGTTGTTATTGTTAGGTGCCCTCGAGCTGGTTCCCACTCATCTCGACTCTATACACAACAGAAGGAAACACTGTCCGATTCTTCACCATCCTCACATTCATTGGTAAGCTTGAGTTCATTGTTACTGCCACTATGCCAATCAATCTCACTGGGGGGGAGGGGGTCTTCTTCTTTTTTGAGGACCCTCCACTTTATCAAGCATGATATCCTTTTCTAGGAACTGGTCCCTCCTGAGAATATGTCCGAAATAAGTCCCTATGAAGCTAAAGCTGTTATTACGCCCATTTTCCTGAGTAGGAAACAGATGCCAAGAGAGGCACCTTTGTAACGTTACCCAGCTTGAACCTGGGCAGCCTGACTCCAGCATCCATGCCCTTGACCACGGTACCTCCCACACTCCTGCTGTCCCCAGTGTATGAGCCTTAGGGGACTAGCTTTAGGATTCGCTCACTTCAAGAGGAGATATTAGGGATGTGAGGACTCAGAGCCAGGGACAAAGTCACTTGTCTAACATCACACAGCTGGTAAGTGATGAGGCTCTGAATCAAATCTGGGCCTATCTGAGTCCTGAGTCTGATTATTATTCACCACAATATGCTGAAAAAAATTCAATTTCTGGGAAAACAAGGATCCTCGTAACTGGACACCTGGTGTGGCTCTGGAGAATCAGCACTGGACTTCAAACCACAAGATCGCTAATTCAAACCCACCCACTGCTGTTCCTTGGAAATCCTATACAGGGTTGCTGTGAGTTGGAACCGACTCGACAGCACTTAACAACACGTTAACAAGTGCTCCTAACTCATTTTCCAAGCTTCTCCACTGGCTGTATGTCCAGGTGGGGAAAGAGCTGACTGCATTGACCTAATTCTGGTGGCATCTCTAGCTCCCAGGTGGGTGAGGCTCAGGACTGGCTACTTAATTGGTAGGGTTTGGTGCAAAATGGAACCCGTGTGTGGTGCTAATGGTTAACATCCCCGACTACTAACTGAAAGTTGAAGGTTCACATTTACCCAAGGTACCTTGGAAGAAAGAAAGGCCTGGTGATGTAGTTAGAAATACATCAACCTTTGAACTGTCACATGGGGGTTGCCATGAGTCAGACTCAACATGAAGGCAACAGGTTCAGCTGCTGCAAGGAGACAAGGAGGAATAGGTACCCTTGTGAAAATGTCATTAAGAATTTCACCACAGATGGAGCCCACCAGTCAGTCATTCCAAGGCAGAAAAGACCTGGCGTGCTGCTCCCGTAAAGATTTCAGTCTGGGAAACCCTTGTTGTAGTTGTTAAATGCTGTTGAGTCAGTTCCAACTCACTGTAACCCTGTATAGGGTTCCCCAGGAGCAGCTGGTGGGTATGAACTGCCGACCTTGGGGTTCACGGCCCATGCAGTTTACTGTGTCCTATACTCATGAGTCACAATTAATCTGACAACACACAACAACAGAGTCCAAGCTCTGTTCTTTGTATTAGACAACAGACTTAAAAAAAAAAAAAGGCAATAAAAAGACATTTTAGAATATTTAATCGCTGAATCATACACATAAAAATGGTTAAAATGCCAAATTATTTTAGTTCTACACATTAAATAATAAAAAATTTCAAGATAGCAATAGCAGATTGATAAACCAAGTCCAAGACCCTTCTACGTGCTGGGCCCTATATAGTGACAATGTGGACACATTCTACAGAACGTGGTCCTGGCTGGAATAAAGGGGACCCAGGACAAGGCTGGGAGAAGAGGAGATGAGGCTAGAGAATGAGTCCCCCAGCCCATCCCTGCAGAGATCCCGGCAGGCTATCATTCTGGACTCTGGAACCTAGCTGTGTGGGGCTTTGCTCTCCTTCAGGGTTTTTCCTATCTTCAAGCTGGGGGAGGTGAAGGACCCCCACCCCCCACCCCCATAGGTGACCCCCTGGGGCTGCACTCTCCCTGATGGCTTCCTCCTACCCTGTCCACACTTTCGTCAACAGACTATGGATAGAATCCTCACCATCCCTATGGGAAACCTGGATTTCATTCCTGGTCTCCCTCAAGCATAGCTACCTACCACCTTATGTGTCAATGGAGGCCTATGTGTGACTCTGATGCAGAACGGGTTTTAGTGGAATGCCAGACTAGAATAGACTAGGAAGAAAGGTCTGGCAATCTCCTTCTGAAAACCTGACAATGAAAACTATGGGTCTGGATGCTAGACTTCCTGGGGCCCTAAGGGTTAGCTCAACTCCCAAAACTACTGGCCTGAGAGCATCCTTTAAACCTTAAACCAAAAGTAACTTCTGAAGTCATCTAAACAATAGTTTAGCTTAACTAGTACAAAAAGTCTGCCTTGAGCATTATGCTCCTTTAAGAACTCTCTGGAGAAATTGTTATCATGACTGTCACAACTGTAAAGGTAGAAATTTTGTAACATAAAGAGGGGAGTAGTTAATCTTACAGTCCAGGAATAGAGGACCCTAGGACCATCAAGGGAGAAGAGCACGAACCAAATGTGGGACTGTATCCAGAGAAACAGCCAGAGATGACCACACGGAGAGAGAGAGAGCAGCTGAGGACTCTAGACTCATGGAACGAGAAAGGCTGTGTGCTGGCGGCCAGGAGGCAGGCTTGCAGACTGTGCCCTTTGGCTGTGTAAATGATTATATATTCCTGAGTGTTTTTGTGTACCTCCCCCCACAAAAAACAAACAAACAAACTCGGGGAAAAGAAGCAAATACTGTTGAATAATGATACATGGAGGAGACTGTAATCGTTGCAATGAAGTAATGAGTGTAAAACCGATGTTCTCCCATATAAACGATCACTGAATTCACAGTGAAAACTTAGAGAAAAAAAACTCTCTAGACTCCTGGTGTGGCACTGTAGAATAAGCACTGGGCTGTAAACCACAAGATCAGCGGTTCAAATCCACTAGTCGCTTCTTGGAAACCCTATACAGGGTTGCTGTGGGTTGGAACCGTCTCAATGGCACTTAACAACAACAACAAGAACTATCGATGTGGGAGCAAAGTGACAACAGAAACTTGAATGGAATCTGAGGAGGCAGTGAGTGTGGTACTTTAGGTTTTGTGTCAACTTGACTGGGCCAGGCATCTCAGTGGATTCGCAGTGAAGATGTAATTATTCCCCGTGATAAGATCTAATACAATGCAATCCTTCCCCCATAATGTGATCTAACAAGATCAGCCCTCATCTGATGTAATTATCCTATGTGTTGCAAATCCTCCCTTCCATGATGTTAATGATGCTAACCATCTACCCGATTAGGTTGTATCTTGAGTCAATCTCTTGAGATATAAAAGGAGAGAGAAGTGAGCAGAGAAAGAGGGACCCACTGTCACCAAGAAGGAAGAGCAAGTAGTAGACTGGGATCCCTGCACTGTGAAGTTCCTACAGCCAGGGAAAGACTGATGCCAAGATACGTGGAGATCGCCAAGGAAGGCTGGGCCTACAGATGCCAGAAGGAGACAAACACCTTTCCCCAGAGCTAACAAAGAGAGAAAACTTTCCTACAGAGCCAACACTCTGAATTTGGACTCCAGCTTCCTAAAGTGTGAGAGAATAAATTTGTTTGTTGAAGGGTCATGGTACTTCTGTGCTAGCAACACTAAGACAATGAGTTTGTATTCATGGCGGAGGAACAACTCAGAAAGGGAGGATGAGGATGGTCACACAACCCAAAGAATGCCATCAATGTCCCTGAATTGTGCACGGAGAAACAGTTGAAGTGTGTTATGTTTTGCTGTGTATATTTTCAGCAGCAACAACATAAAATAAACAGAAAAGAAAGAAAACAAACCTCCTAGATCACAATGGTCCCATCAGCAATCACAGGGACGGTGCAGGAGAGGGCAGCATTTCATCCCTTGGTGCATGAGTCCGGCTTAACTCAGTGGCAGCAGCTAAGTACAACCAATGTCCCATGGTTGTGATGTCCTCTGTTCTTGTTGGGACCCTGACCGTTCTGAGGGCTCAGCCTGTCCCTGGAGTTAATGCTAAGCGGATCCTTTCCTTGCACAAACTCATCTGGCCCTAGGCTGACTGAGCTGTTGTACCCTTACTTAAGATGGGAACACAGGCTCAGAGAAGGACTGACAATGCATTCTGGCTAGAATATGAACGCAAGCCCTCCTCATTCAATGCTCGGATGCTCCCGCTTCTCGTCAACCACCTGGGCCCTGGCTACTCCTATTTCTGTCGATATTTTGGAAGAATTCTCAAAACAAACTTGGGGCCAAGTCAACCCTATGTACCCACTGCCTGCTCAGCCAATGGGGTCCAGAAGTTGGACAGGGATCGATTTCTCAGAGGTCAGCGAGAGAGTTGCCTTGTCTATTGTGGTCTAAAACACTCAAGGGAAGAGAGTGGATGGAGACCAAAAGGGACTGAACAGTCTCTGGGCTTGACAGCTTAGTGGCCATATGACCTTGGGCTACTGGGAAGGAGGAAGAAGTTAACAATGCCCAGCTCAGAGCATGGATCAGCAATTCTTAAAGTGTGGTCTGGGGACCCCTGGGAGCTCCCAAGCTCTTTAGAGGCACTGCATGATCATAGCTATTTTTATAAAAATGCTAAGATGCTATTTCCCTTTCTCCTTTCATCTTGTCCCAAGCATACAGTGGAGTTTCACAGCGATCATGTGACCTGTGCTCCCAGAACAAATGGGATGCAGAAACAGACATGAGAATCCAGCTTCCTTCTCTGAAGCCAGACATTAACGAGGGTTATAAAACTGAAAAGCAAGACCAGTCTTCCAAGGTATTTATAATTCTTCTTCTAAAAATATGTTATAGGTGTCACTATTTTATAGACTTTTTAAAAATGATTCAATAATTCTAAGATGTGTCAGTTTTAATACAGTAAATAGTAATAGATATTACCCACAGAAACAAAAGCTCATTAGAGAGCGCAAACATTTTTATGAAGGTAAAGGGGTCCTTATCTGGGCCAGTAAGCAACAGCATGATAAGCAAAGAAAAGACTGAAGTTGCCAATGATTTCATTCTACTTGGCTCCACAATCAATGCCCATGGAAGCAGCAGTCAAGAAAAAGGAACAAAAAAATTTTCATTGGCATTAGGCAAATCTGCTGCAAAAGGCTTCCTTAAAGTGTTAAAAAAAAAAAAAGCAAAGATATCAGTATGAGACCTAAGAGTGCCTGACTAAAGCCATAGCATTTTCAATCACCTTATATGCATGGAAAACTGTACAATGAATAAGTTAGACTCAAGAAGAATGAATACTTTTGAATGATAGTATTGATGAAAATATTAAATATGCCATGGACTATCACAGGACAAACACAACTGTCTTGGATTAGAAGTGCAGCCAAAATGCTTCTTAGAAGCAAGGATGGAGAGACTTTATTTCATGTACTTTAGACATGTTATCAAGAGGGACCAGTCTCTACTAGGTGAGCATTTGGGATGTCTAGGTCTTTCTTTATACTGTTACTCACATAAAGAGATAAAAGTGGTATACTGTATTTTATATAGAACATCTGTTCTTTAATATCACATAGTTTATATCTCTTTGCATTTATATTTCTAGTAATGTGGTTCTCGTTAACACAGGTAGAGATGAAGAATTTGTTAGAACCTGGTACTTACAGCTATACATGAGCACTGGTGGTGTGTGTCCCTTTAATAAACCACTTCAGAGAAAAGAGATTTAGAAGTTGTGTACTCCACTCTTTCTCTCTTTTCATTAGCTAGAAGAGAAGGCTGTTCAGTTGGTTTGTGGTTTGTTTTTTTAATAACGCCTTCAAACTAAAATCTCTGTTAAACTCCCTTATTCTCTGTTCACTTCACTGGTCTCTTTATTATGCTTGACCAGGGTGATACTGTGAGTTCCAGAAGAATCTGTGCTCGAGTCTTTTCCCCTCTTGTGTATCCACTGTCAGTATTTCATGTTGAATGTGTGGAGAACATTAAAGTACTAAGACAGCAAGCCCTTGTCAGTGGACCCCTCTACCTGATTGTTAGACAAATTGTTCTTTTTAAACTTTATGATGGGAATAAACACCTTGAGTTTGAAAAAAAAAAAGAGGGACCAGTCTCTGGAGAAGGATATTATGCTTCGTAAAGCAAAGAAAGAGTCAGTGAAGAAGAGGAAGATCCTGACACAATGCCTCCAACAATGGGTTCACACAGCAAGGATTGAGAGGATGGTGCAAGACTGGGTCTTATTTCATTCTGTTGTACACAGAGTCACTATGAGTTAGAACTGACATGATGTCACCAAAGGACTTCCTGGAGACCAAACATTTGAGAGCCACTGGTACAAATACAATAGTGTGGTCACTGGCCACCTATTCTTATCTAGTGATCTCTTTGCTTGTTTGGCTCTAAGTCTCAAAAGGACAGTGATTTTTTTGGGTCAGTGTTCCAGCACCTAGAACAGTGCCTGACACTCAGTAGGTACTCAATAAATCTTGGGGTACACAGATGAGTGAATACACGCGTATTAGTGTTATGATCGCTCATTATCAATCAAACTTTGTTGCCAGACACCATGCCAAGCACTTTATAAGCAAAATCATGCCAAGGTATATTACAGAAATTTAATAAAGAGTTACAAGATCTGGGTTTGAATTCTGACTCTGTCACTTGCTACCCTGGCAAGTAAGTTCCTTCCTGGAGTCTCTGTTTCCCATCGATAAAAGGAGGCTCACCAAAGTTGGGTGTTGTTCCTGGCACGTAAAAAGGCAGGAGCTGTGACATCTTGGGAAGTAAGGAGTAACACCTATGCTCATAACCTCCGGCCACACCACGTCAACAGCACATAACAGACATGGAGCAGGTGCCAGTTAGGAACAGAGACAAAAGTAGACATTGTTCTCTAGGAGTCCCCTATTTCACCCTGACTGGTGGTGTGTTCTTAGGCCAGGAGTTCACCTACCATGCCTCAGTTTCCTCATTAGTAAAACGAAGGATTATAGCAGTACCAATCTCCTAGGGTTGCCTGGAGGAGTCAGTGAAGGCTTAGCACACAGGAGATGCTCAGTGAATGCTGTCATTAGTACTCTGGGCAAAGCCATTCCCCCACCTCTGGACCTTGATTTCTCTCTCCGGATAACAGGGGTTAGACACCCATGTGAAGCTTAGTTGCCTAGTATTTCTTGTTTCTAATTCCTTCCTCTTCCCATTGTAACCCTTGGTCCAGGGATTTTGGCTGCTTCTAACCAGTTACCAATAGCTGGATTGCCTCCATCTTCCCTTCCTGCTCTTCTAACCATTCCAACGCATCTGAAAGAAATCTCTATTAAATTTCTTTCTGTTTGAAATAGCTTGTGAGGGATCTGACTTTGACCCAGGTCCTACTGGGACATAGCGAACCCCCATTTAGGTCTGAAAGGCCATACCTGCAACTTCTTGAGCTGGCTGTTGACACTGGCCAGGTCCCCACCAGGATCCACATCTTGGAGCTGGCTTTCCATGTGAAGGAGCTTCTTGTCCAGTTCAGCAAAGCTCTGCACCAGCTGGTCAGCCTTGCTGGCCTCAAAGAGCTGCCGGGCCTTGGCCTGGGTGGTGCTCTCCAGTTCTGCCCAACACTGCCGGATCTCACCTAACTTCTTCCTTACTGAGGCGGCCAGCTCGGGTTTCTCTTGCATCAGTTGCTGGCCCTCCTATCCCAGGTGAGTAGGTAGCAAGAGATGAAGGGGAGGGATGAGTGGTGGGAAGGGGTAGAGAAATATGAGGGAAACAGTGCATAGGGAGAAACATAGGGAGTGAGACACAGATGTGGAGAGTGGATGCAAAGGTGGGTCAAGAGATGGGAGTAATGAAGTCATGGGGAGACAAAGAGAGGGAAAGAAACAGACAGACAGAGAGGGAGATACAGACAAAGGCATGGGGGAAACAGAGACATGGGAAAAGAAACAAAGAGATTCAGAGACATTGGAAAGAGATAAGGAGAGAGACAGTTAGATAGTGAAAGACACACACATACATTCAGAAACATGGGGAGAAGGCCAGGAGAAACAAAAAAGTAATAGAGAAAGAGACAGAGAGAGAATGAACTTTCACTAAATCAGGGTCAAGAAGGGTGGCTTTGCCACACCCCACCATTTAAGAGCTTGAAGCTGGCCTGGGTAGCTCCCACTTGATTCAGGAGGAAAGTTTCCAGGGATGCAAGTCTAGGGGTTCAGTCAGAGTACAGGCAGTTCAGAGTAAAAAACTGCCAAGAGAGAAGTTCAGCTTGCTGACCTCTAGATTATAAATTAGCAATAACAGTATCATAGTAATTACTGACCATACGTGCCTGACTTTGTGTTAAGCACTTTATATGCCTAAGAGTCCAGGAAAGTATCTATATTTATTATTTCCTTAATTTACACAACAGCTTGAAGAGGTTTAAGGCACAGGGGCCATTACAACCCAGGGATGTAGGGACCTAAAGTTCACCTTAACCCTGGCCTTCCCAGAGCCACCCCTACTTGTCTCCACGACCTTCCATCTTAGATGTTCCCAGTGGTATGGAAGAAAGCCTGGTGGAGAAAGGTAAAGGTAGGGGGGAAAGAGTTAACAGTCAAGAGGGTATATGGGCACCATTCAGAAGAAAATGTTGGCCATTTTAGAGATGGAAAACTGAGGATCAAAGAACTAGGGGCAGACCTAGAAATGATGTGACCCACTTCAGGGCTATGAGACCAGCTGAATGGTAATGAAGGGAGTGCACGCTGAGGTCTGGGCTTCCTGGGGGCCTTCTGCATCCTCACCCTCTCAATTTTCTCCAGCCACTCCTTATTCTGAGCCAGCTCGGCCATGAACGCCTGGTGCCGGAGCCATCTCTTGTGCAGCTTGTGGCTGTCTTCTCGAGTGCCATCCCGAGCCATCAGCATCTTCTCATGGATCCAGCCATCCAGCTGTGCAGAATGGGGAGGGGCTCAGTCACAGCTCCCCATTCCCCACATCCCCTCCACAAGGCCCCAATTTCAGGGTTTGGGCTACTGGTTTTGTGGGAGAGGAGGAAGAAATGGAAAAGTCTTTTCAAGTGAGGTATTTATTAGGGTGAAGGGGCAGTTAAAGCTCTTTCCAGGAGGTGAAGGAGGGAGGGAGGGGTCCCCCAAACAACCAGTCCCTTAAATCCTCTGTCCTAAAGGCAGTCTTCTGTACTTCCCACAAGCCCCCAAGGCAGAGCGTCTGGGACAATCAGTTTCTTCCCAGCCAGGGACAAATCAATCCCCAAAGCAAGTCCTCCAACCTAATTTAGCTGTAGGATAAGCACTAGACTACTAACCACAAGGTCTGCCGTTCAGATCCATCAGCGCTTCCTCGGAAACCCTATCTATACAGGGTTGCTATGAGTCAGAATCAACTTGATGGAACTTAACAACAAATTCAGTCCTAGTGCCAAGTACCACTGAGACCACCCGATTCCAATTCAGTCGTAACCATCTAACCCTAACCTTAACCTTAATAAAGACCAATTCAAAATGCTCCAACCCCATACCCCAGGGCATCAAATGAGGCCACCATATCTACCCGTGGCCTCCAAAGTAATCAGATCAATCCCCCAAACAGATCGCCCAACTAGCGATAAATCTAGCTCCCTCCAAACCCGTCTCTCATTCTGGAGTAAACCCAGATTGACTCCCCAAAATATGAACCTCCATGGCTCCCCAAACTTTGCTCTGTTTTTATCAGGAAGGCTAAAACAAGTCATAGATGGTGATCAGACTATCTGAGGTGCTCTTACAAATATCCATGATTAGGGCCCAAACTTAACCAAAACCAATGCTCAAAACACAAGCAACAAAACTGCTTTCTGGCTCCCCAAACTAGCCTATCCCAAAATCTAGCCCAGACTCCCTAACACTGACCTCTCAAGTTGCTCTCCTCCAAAATAAAAACCTAAAACTACTTCTAGTCTTTGTAGCCACCAACAAAACCAGTGCCCTAAAATGCAAGCACCGACAGTGGGCCCCTCTCAGTCTCTCAGACAGGACCAATCACAAGGCTGCTCTCTGAGCATCCCAACCCCTACTCCAATGAGACTTGTCCACTCCCAAACCAACCAGAAGCACCTCACTTATGACCAAACCTAGCACCTAGGACAATTTGCTCCTCCCCCTCTAGTCACAAGGTCCTCCTCCTCCCTCCAGCAAAAAAAAAAGGCAACTCCAGCCTGCGAGGCGGTCCCGGGAGGCATATGCAGTCAAAACCAAGGACAAACCCCGAGCCAGCCAAACTCAGCCTCGAGTCCCCAGAGAGTGAGCTCATATCCCCTCACATACACTATTAGAGCCAAGGCACAGGCTGAAGTCCCCAACTCAAGCCATAGGTCTCCCCCACGCAGTGAATAGTTCGCCAATGACAACCACAACCAGAGCCTCCAAATGAAGGCAAAACCCTCCAAAGGAGATCATACCCCATATTCACAGTAAAAACGAAATACAAGTCACTGCCGTCGAGTGTATTCCAACTCACAGCGACCCTACAGGAAAAATACCCCTGCAAGGGTGACTGCCTCCTTCACTGAAGGTCCAGCCCAACAACCAAGAAAGAGCTCCCAAAAGTCAGAGCCCCCAAACCCAGAGCAAATCCAGGGCCCTCACCACCCAAGGCAGAGTCCCCCCCGCAAAAAAAAAGTGGTTCATCCAAAGCTGTAACAGATCCCACAGTAATCAAAAAAGAAATCCAAACGTTGAGTCTCCCAACTACAGGGACGATCTCAGTTCCTTATCACCCAGAGAAGATCCCCCTAGAAAAGTCGAAACCCCCTGGATTCCAAAGCAATTCCAGACTCCCCCAGGAGTAGACTTGGAAGTTCCCTCCCCCGAGGCCCGGCCTCTCAAGTCGCGCCAGCACCGCGGACAGCTCCCGGACTCCCGGCCCTTTCCCCTAGGGCGGGGGTCCCGGCTCCTGCCAGGCCCGCCCCGCGTCGCCCGCGCCCCTCCCTCTCGCGGCCCCAGCGGGTGAGCACGCGCCCGAGCCCCTTCCCCCGCCCTCCATGGCGGGGGCGCGCGCCAGCCCCCTTCCCTGGGCGCCCTGGAGACCTGAAGCGGCGGCGGCGATGGCGGGGCGTCCCTGCAGCTGGCGGGCGGGCGATCGCCCTTCCACTGCGACGGCGGCGGCGGCGGCGGCGGCGGCGGCGGCGACGGCAGAAGCTCCTGCAGACGCGCACCCGCGCCCAGTCCCCCGCCTCCGCGCCGCGGTAGCGCGCCCGCCCGCGCGCGCCCCCTGTCTGCCTCCATGCCCGCCTCTTTGCGGGCCCCTATTTGGAGGTGGGGAAAGAATCGCCACCCTTTCGAAAGCAGAGCTTCTACGCCATCTCAGATGACTCTTCCTTGGTCCAGAACTCCAGAACAATCTCACGGGTAGACAGAGGGTCTCCTGGATAATCTCTAATGGATGAGGGGCCTGGGTTCCAGGCTACCTCAGCTGTGTGAAGATGAGGAATGTAGATGGGGGATGGACTCCTGTCCATCTCCAATAGAGAGGGGCTTGGATCCCCAGCCACCCCAGCTATGTAGAGGTGAAGGATATGTAAATCACCTCTTACAAGACTCCTGTCCCAAACAGTCTCCCATGGTCTACCTCATTTATGTGAGAATAGGAGGGAGAGGTGGGAGTTCTCTATGGAGAAGACCAAACCATCTTTAACTGGGGGTGGGGGGGTGCAGGAGCCAATTCCTGAAGCATCTTTGGTTGTAGGAAACAGGTACTAGATCATCACAGGGGGGATGGATGGGGAGGGAGGAATCCCACGTCATATAGATAGAGGAGCTTGGGGCAGGGACCAACTTGGGGTTAGAAATCTGTTTACTGCACCATCTACTGGGGCTCCCTTTTTTGTGGTCAAAGTGCAAAACAGTTTCCGATGGAATGCAGAAGAAGAAGAGGGCAGCCTGTCTCCTGAGTCGTACCTAATGGGGACCAGCTCTGATTTGTATGATCATTTAGATACCTACACATCTTTAAAGGGGCAAACTCTCGGCTCAGGAGCCTCTCTGACCGAAAGAGCGCTCAGGGTCGTTGGGCCATCCCCGCCTTCCCTCCCTATGCAGGGATCATCTCAAATCTCCAGAGAGAAAGGTGAGATCTGCGCGCGTCCCCGCGGGACCCGTAGATGTGGACGCGCGCCGTTGCCGGGGGCACCAGAGGCCCCTCCTTCCTCGGCGCCCGCGTGGGTGGGGAGGAAACTGCAGAACATGCGCACTGAACTAGGATTTCATGCACGTAAATATCGCTCCGCGACCCACTTAGACGGGGCGCCCCCGCCCCCACCTCCACCGTGCATCTGATTGGGAGTTCTTCCCTCCCTCGGAAAGGGGGTGTCACTGCCCCCAACACAGCTGAAGTCCTACCTCGTGGCAGTCTCGGAGGAAGTGCTGCAGCTCCAGTTGGTCATGTAACTTTTGCATCCATTGCTGAGCTCGTAGCTGGTTTTCTTGGCTCCTGGGGATGGGGGAGAGGGGGCTGGGCAGAGGCTTGCGGCAGGGAGCGCTTGTTGGAGGGCTGTGAGGGCATAGAGTTGTGCAGGGTAGGAGGGCTTGGAACACACGTGAAAGAGGAAGGGTAGAGATCAAGATAAGGGTGTGGAAGAGAGACAGGCTGAGTGGGGCAGAACCTGGGACAGAGGCATAGGCCAAAGAGCGCCCTGAAGAGAAAAATACACATCTGGAGAGAGATACAGAGACTTTTTAAAGAGACAGATATCTGGGGAAAGACATAAGAGGGAGAGAAGAGAGAAACGGAGTAGGGGCAGCAACAGAAAGAGACAGGTGGAGAGACACGAAGCAGCAAAGAAAGGGTGGTGGTGGGCAGAGGAAGAGAACATTCAGGGACAGCCCAGAGGACAGACGGAGAAGTGGGCAAGACCTAGACCATAAAAGACAGCTAGACAGACAGGGGAGTGTCACAGAATTGTAAAGATGGAAGCGGCCAGGATGTAGGCAGAGATGGGATTGGAGTCTCAGCAGAGATTGGGTGGGTGCTTGGGTGGGCAGGGAGTTATACCATTGGCTAGAGTGAACTAACCAAGTTGGACCCAAGCCTTACCCTCACTCCACCCCCAGCCAGCCAGGATCAAAGTCCCAGGCAGCCTGCCCTCCTGCTAAAGTGGGTAAAATGCCCAACAGACCTAGTGGAGGGGGCTAGGGGCATTCCACTTTGATCCACAGGTGTGCCTCTTCTGTCCCTATCCCCGGGAGACAGACAAGAGGGAGCTAAAGACTCTCTTCCCAAGTTCCCCAACTCCCTAAGAAGTCTTAAGACTGTCCAGGTCCAACACACCCTTGCCCCTACTTGTTCAAACTCTTCTGTTCAATTATGCTGACTGCTGTATTCTTGAACTCTCCACTCCCACCTCAGGGCCTTAGCACTAGCTGTTCCTTCTGCCTCAAATGCTCTTTCTCTTGGAGAGCTACTCAGCAGCCACCTTCTTTAACCTTCAGATCTTTTCTCATTATTCCATGCACTCAACACTTCAGACTTTCTTTGCTGTCTCAGTTTTCTCCTTAGGACTTACCACTAACTTACTCTTGTTTTACTTATTCAGTTTGTCTGTCTACTACAGTGATGTCGTTCCATTAAGGGTAGACACGTCTTTTTTGTTCACTGCTATATCCCCAATGCTTAGAAAAAGGATCTGGCCCATAGTAGATGCTCAGTACATATTTGTTGCATGAATGAATCGATGAATCAATGAATGCAAGAGAGACATTGAGGCCCAGAGCAAGAGAAATGAATGAAACAAATGTGTCTGAAAAGAGACATAAACGGGTGGGGATGGGGGGAATGGCAGAAGTAGTTTCGAGAGAGACAGGGTAAAGAACTGCAGATAGAGGGAGAAAAAAACATACAGAGACAGAGAAAGCATCAAACACAGAAACAGAGAAAGAGAGGGATGGAGGCAAAGAGGCCGAGTGTGAAAGTGACAGAAGAAAACAGACTGAGAACTGGAGACAAGCAGGAGAAACACTGGCTCCCTCCTGCCCCACCGCAGTCAGCAGCCTTGACAAGTCAGGGAAATGCTTCTGAAATTGATATCAGTCCCTGGAGGCCCTGACCAGACAAACTGTTAAGCATCAGTCCTAAGGATGAGGAAAATTCCTCTAGTATCCACCAACAACACAAACCCACTACCACTGAGTCAATTCTGACTTACAGCGACCCCATATAGGGTTTTTGAGACTACATCTTTATGGGAGCAGACAGCGTCATCTTTCTCCCTTGGAGCAGCTGGTGGGTTTGAACCACTATTTTATTTTATTTTTTTCTTTTTCTTGGTAACAATCCAATGTGCTTAATTCACAGTACCACAAGGGCTCCTCCCAGTCTTCACAGAGGATTCAAATCATGGCCTTGCCACTTCCTGGCCTAGATCCTAGAAGAGCCAATTCCCTGTCTGAGCCTCCATGCAAAATGAAGATAAGCCCAGCACCGTGCACACAGAGCTGGACCAGGTTCCTAGCCAGGCGAGGCAAAGAGAGGTGAAGTGATTCCCCACAGATCTCACAGGTGGAGGGGTGGAAATGGGACTAGAATTTGGGCCTGTCTGGCCCTGGGGCCTGAGCACTGAATTTTGGCATGTTTCTGCTCCCCTCTTGGTGTGGAATGGGAGCCATGGTGACCAGTAGGTTAAATATTGGGCTCCCAACAGAAAGGTTAGTGGTTTGAACCAAACAGCCCCTTGGCAGGAAGTTGTCTGCTTCCTTAAAAGTTAACAGCCTTGGGGACACTGGCTACCCAAAATGGGGGACTACAAAGGCAAGAAGTGACTGGTTTACAAGCTTTCAAGAGGGAGCCTAGATCCAGAGGGCGCGGAGGAAGGTAGAATCTCCACTGAGTAGTATCCAATATGTCTGGGCGGGGCTGATGAAAGGAGATGGGGATAGGTCTCTTGGTACAACAGTGAATAATTGTTATCAGGACTGACAGTGAGGGTTGGAAATGTATAGGTAGACATTTTGTAGCAAGAGGGGAGTGATTGACTTTGCAGTCTAAGAGTGGAGGTCCCTGGGACCATCAAGGGAGAAGAGCAGAGTGCACAACCCTACTCAGAAACAGTGATGCCAGAGACAGAGGCAGAGACGATGATGTGGAGAGATGGAGCAGCTGGGGACTCTAGACCCAGAGAGGGAGAGGGGCTGTGTGCTGACGACTGGGGGGCAGGCTTGCAGTGTATACCCTTTGGTTGGTTGATGATGCATGGAAGGGATTGTAACCATTGGCAATGAAATGATATAAAGGATGATTGTAAAGCTAATGTTCTCCCATGTAAACTATCACATAACTCACAATAAAACATTAAAAAAAAAATTATGATGACTCATCAAAGGCATTGACAAATACTTTTATTACTCCAACTGGGTGAAAAATGAGTCCTGGTGTGGTGCTGTAGGATAAGCACTAGACTGCTAACTTCAAGGTTGACAGTTCAAGCCCACCAAACCACTCCTTGGAAACCCTATACAAGATCACTGTGAGTCAGAATTGACTCAATGGCACTTAACAACAACAATGGTGGTGGTGGTGGTTATGTGTCGTGAAGTCAGTTCTGACTCATAGTGTCCCTGTACAGGGTTTACGAGGCTGTAAATCTTTACGGAAGCAGAAAGCCTCATCTTTCTACAGTTGGTAGTTTCGAACTGGTGACCTTGTGGTTCGCAGCTCTATTCGTAACCACTATGCTACCTACCAGAGGTCCTAACAACAATAGACAAGTAAATTGAGTCTCTGGGTAGCATAAATGGTTATGTGCACAACTGCTATTAGAAAGATCGGAAGTCCTAAAGTTCTAATCCACCCAGAGGTACCTTGGAAGACAAGTGTGGTGATCTGGTTTTGAAAGATCACAGTCTTGAAAACCCGACAGAGCAAACAGTTCTACTCTGCATATGGGGTCACCATGCGTCAGAATGAACTTGACAGCAACAAATGACAAGTAAGTAACGGGGACCTGAATGGGGAATTGGGATCAGTAAGTAACTGGGACCTGGGCTGGGAATAGGGATCAGGTCTATTGCAATGCCTGATGTGTCTTCACCTCACCTAGCATAGCTTTGGGGCAGACAACCCCACTGGGATCCCAGAGTCCCCTGAATACTGCCATCCCAGCCTTGATCATCTGAGCTGACCTTGTCAGACAAAGTATGAGTTCTGTGAGGAGGGCAGACATCATATTCTGTCTTGGTCACCATTGTATCCCCAGCATCATCCCACATAGGGCACAGAGCATAGGCTCCGTACATGTTGAATTGACTGAAGAAGAGATGAGTAATCAGTAAAACACAAGGAGCATTTCATTAGTGACTGTGAAAAGGAATGGGATTGTGAATCATGGAAAGAATAATCCTCGGGGCTCCTCCTCCTCCTCTGAGCATACTTCAGGAGCTCAAGAAACATGGGACAAAGGAAGATGAAGTCCAGGCTTGTTCAAGACCCTAATTCCCATAAACGTTTCCTTTAGAAACCTTCAGCCTTGACCCAGATGAATTTAGGAGAAAAGGACACTTGAGAGCAAGCACAGATTACCCATGAAGCATGAGGGCATCAATAAAACAGGGGCACCAGTTGTCCAAAGCTAAGACCCATAGATGCTGAGCAGACAGGCACAAGGAAAAGCAAGTGTCTCAGTGGAAGAGAACTGGGAGGGCACTCAATGAAACAGATACCAGCTCTAGTGCGGAAGAATGCGCTGGCTGGAAATGAAGTTGACGCAAAGTCACAAGGGTGCCCACGTGAATGGTTGTTGAAGCTTTGAGACCCACACCACTCCAGCTCCTTTGTTAACATCCGTCTCATATGGTCTCCTGTGTAATTGAAACTCATTACCTTAGTGGGTCTCTTGGGAGTATACTTATTTCTTTCTAATAAACAAGAGGTGGGGGTGGGTTGTTCAGTAGACTTCTTGCTACATGCACCCAATAGGCAGCTGGATCCACCCAGAGCCAGTTCTGGGCAAGGATGGATTATATCAACAGATAACAGGTCTCTGATAGGGTCACCAGAGTTGGAATCAACCTGACAGCGTTGGGGTGGAGGGATCCATTTTGAAGGAACCCTCCTGGTGCAGTGGGTTAAGCGTTGGTCTGCTAACCGGAAGATCTGTGATTCAAACCCACCAGCTACTCCAAGGAAGAAAGATTAATCTGCTCCCATAAAGATTTACAGTCTCAGACACCGTAGGGAGCAGGTCTACTCAGTCCCATATCAAGTTGCGATGAGTCAGAATTAACTGGATGGCAAGGTTGGGTTTTAGGTGAATCCGTCATGGACAGCAAAGTGTGTGTGCGTAAGAAGAGGAGGCAGTGTTTTGGATCCTCCCATGCTTCAGGTCCTGCCTGAGCCCCCCCAGGCAGGAGGGCATTCTAGGGCTGAGGCTGGAGTGGCCAGGAGACTGAACAATGGAAGGAGCCTATGGGGCCCTCTTCCAGTCTGGAACTTTCCAGAAGGAGTCAGAGAGGAGGGAGCTGGATCACTGAGGAGGAGCAAGAAAAACTGGCAGGGACAGAGAGAAAGAGACCCTAGTAAACCAGCTCCATGAGGGACAATGCTTCTGGAATAGTGCCAGGCATATGGCAAGACTCAGTACGTATTTGTGCTGGATTCTGGCTGCATGTACAAACAAGCCCCAGGGCAGTGGGAGAAACAGGTGGTCACAAAAGGAGAGACCCAGAAGGCACAAGGGAAGCATGAAAGACTAACAGAGACACACACACAAATACACGCCAGGTCACACACTCTGGGTGCTTTCTGCAGGGACTGGAGCCGAACCTGTGCCTGGCCTTTAGAGGTGGGTTTTCAGGAAGGGGCCAGAGCAGGGACATCCAAGGGCAACAAGCAGCTGGTCCTTCCCAGGTAAGGGCTTATCTGAACGTTGCAACAACCCACCAGTTATCCACGCTCGGGGCCTGGCGTGGGAGAGGAACTTTTCATCGTACATCTCTACCTTTTGAATTTGCAACTGAGTTTCCTGTCACAAGAGCCCTGGTGCCACAGTGGGTTAAGCATTGGGCTGCTAACCGCAGGGTCGGTGGTTCAAACCCACCAACCCACTCTCTGAGAGAAATGTAAAGCAGAATGCTTCCGTATTTACAGTCTTGGAAATCCTCTAGGGCAGTTCTACTGTGTCCAGGGGGGTTGCTATGTTCAGTGCTGATGAGTCCGTCCCGATTCACAGCGAACCTGTATAGGGATGGTTTCCGAGGAGCCAGTAGGAATCAATTCAGTGGCAATGGGTTTTGGTACCCTTTCACAAAGAAAATTAATTAAATCTAAAACAATAGAATTGAGTAGAAATCAGGGGCAAGACAAGCTGACTAGGTGATAGAAGGTGCCAACGGCCTCTCGAGCCCCGCCCGCTCCCCTCCTGCCCCGCTCCCAGTCCAGCGCCCCAGGGTCTGGGGGTGCCTACTTCTCCAGCAGCTGCACCACGGCCTCCTGGGCCTGCTCTCCGTAGACGTTGCCTTGTCTCAGCAGGCCCTCGGCCGCCTGCACCGCCACATGTATCTTTTGCTGGTTTAGCTCCATTGTGGTCAGAAAATCCCGGTGCCTTTTCAACGCCTCTTCTACTGACTCCATGGTGCCTGGGAGCTCGGGACCCGACAGTGCCATCTCCTGGGAAGGGGTGGTGGTGCACAGGTCGGTCCCTTTCCATTCCAGGAGCCTAGGAGAGGCTGCCAGTCTGACTTGTCACCACTCTCTGCCCCCATTGGCATTCCAACATGCCAGACACCAACCCACTCAGGGCCTTTGCCCAGGCTGGTCTCTTTGCCTGGCGGTCCACCCCCATGGCTGGATCTTTCAGTTTCTTCAGGTCTCTGCTCAAATGTCACCTCTTCAGAGACCTTTCCTGACCATCCTGCCAAAAATAAAATCAACCCGCATCCCACCATATCCCCTTACCCTGCTTCATTATTCTTCATATTGCTGACACAATATTAGATATACACTTGTCCTGTATTGTCTCATTCTCCCTTCCCCTTTAACACACCATTAGCATGGCAGCCACATGAGGGTGTATTTTGTGTCTGATTCTTGGTGTGTACCCAGCCTCAGAAGAGTACACAGCACAAAGAAAGTCACTTAGTAAATATCTGGTTAACTTGATGAAAGACTGAAAGGTGCTGTGTGACCTTAGGGAAGTTCTTTCCCTCTCTGGGTTTGGTTTTCTCACTGGTAAAATGGGTGAGTCAGACAGAGCCTCTCAAGGGCCTGTAAATATCACTACAACTCTGATATTTAGTAACACGATTCTATAGGGGTTTCCCCACCTGCCCCCACATCCCAAACATAATTCTCCAACAGGATCAACTTCCTTGGATGATCTCCAAACTCAAGTACATACTCTTGAGCAATCTGAAAATAGGGTCCTCTAACTTGTCCAAATTCTTATACTTGGATTCCATTTCCAAACAATCTCCAAACAGGATCACTTGTTCCCAGATAACCATAAACACATTTACTCCAACAAACAAGACCAATTGCAAACATAGCCTAGTGCAACAACTTTGTTCACAATCACTCACTGACTAATAATCCCTCTTTCTGTGCAAGCCACCTGTATTAGTCTCTGTTGTTGTTATGTGCCGTGGAGTCAGTTCCGACTCATAGCGACCTTGTACAGGGTTTCCGAGGCTATAAATCTTTACAGGAGCAGAAAGCCTCCTCTTTCTCCCACGGAACAGCTGGTAGTTTCGAACTGCTGACCTTGTGGTTCGCAGCCCGATTTGTAACCACTACGCTACCAGAGCTCTGTTACCCACCCCAAAATCTTCTTTAAATCCTATTATCATGAATTAGGAGTCCTGGTTGTGGCGCTGTGGGTTAATGCGCTGGATTGCAAAGTCATTTGAACCGCAAAATCGGCGGTTCAGGCTCACCAGCCGTTCCTCGGGAACTACACAGTTTTGCTATGAGTCGCAACTGACTTGATGACTCTTAAAAACAACAACAATCATGAATTTGGAAATGGAATCCAAGTATGATGCCGACCTGGACAAATCAGTAGGGGGCGCTAATAAATCTTAAACGTCATTACTCACTCAGGATAGTCCAAAGACTTTAAGGGGAGCTTCAAATATTTTGTGGGGAAAAAAGTCCATTTTAACTCCATTTTTCCACGAACTTTTTCAAGACCCCTCGCATTTTTCAAGCCCTCAGCTAAGGCACCAGCCCACCCATCATAATCCTCAAAACTATTTTTTACATAATTATACGTTCACTCAGGATGATCCACAATTCAATTACCCATACCACGTCACTTCTCAATTCCCATTCCACTCAGAGAAACCACAAACCCAGTATTCCAGCAAACTTCCCAACCTACCCACTGACACAATTCTCCTCCCGCGCCCTGCACCTCCAACCTCGCTAGCAACCCTGAACCGGTACCTGATTGCGAAGCACAGCGAGTGCTTGACGCAGATCGCGCAGGAAAAGCTGATAGACGTGCGCCTGGACCAGCGCCTCCCTACGTGCTTCCCACAGGCCCAGCAACTTCTGCCAGCCAAGCTCCAAGTGTGGTAGCCACTCGTCGAGCGCCAGGCCCGGACCCAGCTCGGCGCCGTCCGCGGCCAGCAGCGCCTCGCTGGCCGCCACAATTTGCGCATAGTCCTCCTCACGCTGGTCCACCTCCTCCTTGAGCGCAGCGTGGCGCGCCAGCAGCGCATCCGCCTCTTCCAGGCTGCCAGGCAGGGGCCCTTCGCTGCCTCCCGCCGACTCTTGGGCGCGCACCAGCCAGTCCAAGAAAGCATCCAGGTCGTGCAGGAAACGCTGCAGGCGCCCGGCCGCCGCCACTGCCTCTCCGCAGGCCTGAGCAGCGCTAGCCAGCGCTCCCCACTCGGTGCCCAGCTCTTCGGCGCCCTGGCGCAATCGCGCCCCCTGTGCAGGAAAGCGCGCGGCCAGCAGGGCCGCCTCCTCCAGGAGAGCCGCCTGGCGTGGCTCCAGAGCTTGCAAAGCCGCTTCTAAACCGCTGAGGCGCCACTGTAGGGCGCCGCTGGCGCGGGGCGCACTGTCCACCGCTCGTCGCTTCTCGCGCACCTGGGAGCGCACCTCAGCCACCTCCAGTACGTGGTTCTCTACCAGCAGCACCGCGCTCACTTCCTCTTTTCGCTGTCCCACCAGTTCCACGATGCGGTTCCACCTACCGAAAAGAATGATGCAGGCTTGAGATAGGCAGGGGTGCTTCTTGAGCATGAAGGGCAGGGAGACCCAGGGTCTAATCCAAGCCCTGGCCACCTAGGCACTGTTTGGCCTTGGGAAGTCATTTGATCTCACTGAACCCTAGTAAATGGTCCATGCGCTCAGAACAGCAGTTCTTAAAGAGTAATCCCAACAAAGTCCAAATTATTTTCACAATAATATTAAGAGACATCATTGGCTTTTTCACTCATTCAACTTTGGAAATTCCCCAAAGGTATCATAACAGACGATGAGAATCCAGCTGCCTTCTCTAGTCTGGCATTAAGGAGATTTGTAAAAATACAAAACAATGCCATTCTTCTCATCAGCTTTTGTTTTTGGAAAACAGTCAGGTCATTTTTCATTAAAATTATTAAACTATGTTGTAATAAGTTTATCGGTGTTATTTTTAAACGATTTAAAAAATTTTAAAGATTTTTATTTTTGATAGAATAAATGTTGATGAATATAATGACAAAAACAAAAGCTCTTTGAGGTCTTCATTAGTTTCTGAGAGTGTAGAAAGTTTCAGAACTGCTGGCTTATCACATCACATAATAGGTTGGGCACCTGCTATGATCTGAAGGGAGCCCTTGTGTGGTGCTGTAGGATAGGCACTGTATTGCTAACAGCAAGGTCTGCGGTTCAAACCTACCAGCCGCTCCTCCAAAAGTCTATGGTGGTGGTGGTGGTGGTGGTGGTGGTGGTGGTTATGTGCCGTGGATTCAGTTTCGACTCATAGCAACCCCTGCATAGGGTTTCCAAGGCTGTAAATCTTAACAGGAGCAGAACACCTCATCTTTGTCCCACGGAACAGCTGGTAGTTTTGAACTGCTGACCATGAGGTTAGCAGCCCAACTCGTAACCACTATACTACCAGAGCTCCTTCCGAAAGCCTATACAGGGTCACCATATGCAGGGTTTCATTCTGCTGTGCATAGGGTCACTATCGGTACCAACTTGATGGCATCTAACAAGAACAGACTCCACGACACTTAACAACAACTTAGAACTGAGGAGAGAGTGGTGCAAAAACAAACCTTATTCGTTTCAAATTAAATTAATGGGAAAACAAAATAAAACACAATTACGTCTTTAAAAAAATCTTGGGCAGTGATTGTCATGTAATCTTTTACTGCTCTTCCATGGGCATTAATTATGTATCCAAGTAAAAGGAAGTCCTTGATAACATAAAAAAAACAAAAACAAAAACAAAAACCCACAATTACGTGTTGCTACGGGGGAATGCCATGGGGGAATGAGAATTCTTCTTAGAGTCCCAGTTCCCATTCTTAGTCAGTGTGTGGTCACGGTTATCAGCACAGACTGGGAACCAAACTGTTGTTGTTATGTGCTGTCAAGCCTAGTCAGTTTCGGAGTGGGTTGGTGATTCTGAACTGCCAACCTTGCAGTTACCAATTCAGCGCTTATCCTAAAGTGCCTGTTTGGGGTCTGTGGGAGCTAAGGTTTTGTTTCAACTTAACTGGGCCAGAATTCTCAGTTGTTCTGCAGTTGAGATATAGCTACTACCCCCATGACGAAATCTAAAATACTGTGATCAATTCTATGATTAGGTCAGCTATGAGCAGCCAATCAATTGAAAAGAAGTTCTGTTTCCAATATGCTAGATACTCAGGCAAAGTGTGCTCTCTGCTGCATCCAGCTCTGACATCTGGTTCATCCTCTGACCTCTGGTTCTTTGGACTTGAGGCAGATGCAAGCCAGATGTCTGCTGTATTATCTGCCAAGAGTTGTCGGTAGCCTATCTTCTGACCTGCCGGACCTGCCTGCCTGCCTGCTGTCTGACCTGCTGATTTTGGTTCATCAGGCCTGCAGCTACGTGAGTCAGAAGCCTGACATCTTAACTCACAGACTTGGCGCTATCACCTCTAACACTGTGTGAGCCATTTCCTTGATATGTTGTTGTTGCTGTTAAGGGCCATTGAGTCGGTTTCGATATATATTGACCCTGGATAGGGTTTCCAAGGAGTGGCTGGTGGGTTTGAACCACCAACCTTTAGGTTAGCAGTCCAGTGCTTATCCTGCAGCACCACACCAGGGCTCCATTTCCTTGATATGTGGTGGTCATGTGCTGTGGAGTCGGTTCCGACTCATAGCGTCCCTGTATGGGGTTTCCAAGACTGTGAATTTTTACAGGAGCAGAAAGTCTCATCTTTCTCCTGTGGAATTGCTGGTGGTTTCGAACTGCTGACCTTGAGATTAGCAGTCCAACTTGTAACCACTATGCTGCCAGAGTTCCTTTCCTTGATATAAGCCTATCTATAAATATATAGGCTTTATTTTATATCAGAGTCTTCGTCTCTCTGAGCTCCAGTTCCCTCCTTTATAATATGAGGTCATCCCTATCCCATTGGATCACTTAGAAGAATCGAATGAATGTATGTAATCAAAAGCCCAAACCCTTAATTCAGACAAAGCTGAACTCAGACTAACTGGGTAGTCTTGGATATGGATTTCACCTCTCTAGATCTGTGTCTTCATCTATGATGCCTACTCATACTGCTGGAATAGTTGGCAGTGTTCCAGGGGTGAGGGTATTAATCTGTTTCTATTAGTGACATACTGCATTGGGCAAATATATAGCAAAAGACCTCTTTAAAGTGTTCAAGAGCAAAGGTGTCACTTTGAGGACTGAGGTATGCCTGACCCAACCCATGGTGTTTTCAGTTGCCTCATCTGCACGTAAAAGTTGGACCATGAATAGACAAGACCATACAAGAATCAATGCATTTGGAGAAAAATATTAAAAGTACTACGAACTGCCACAACAAACAAATCTGTCCTGGAAGAAGTCCAACCAGAATGTTCCTTAGAAGTGAGGAGGGTAAGACTTTGTCATTCTCTGGACATGTTGTCAGGAGGGACCAGTTCCTGGAGAATGATGTCATGCTTGGAAAAGTGGAAGGTTATCCAAAAAGAAGAAGACCCCCAATGAGAGAGATTGACACAGTGGCAGCAACTATGGGCTCAAACATAACAACAACTGTGAGGATGTCACATGACCAGGCACAGCGCTTCCTTCTGTTATGCATAGGATCCATCGCTGTGAGTTGGAACTGGCTCAATGACACCTAACAGCATTCTTAATGAGTTTTGAGTTCTAGAGACTGTACTGTGGGAATTGAAATACTAGGAGATAAAACCAAGGTATAGAAAGTACTTGGAAAAATTCCTGGTGGATAGTAAATACTCAATAATTTCTGAACAAATAAAAGCCTGTTATGTGTATAACACTGTATAGGGTTTCCAAAGGAGCAGCTGGTGAACTTGAACCTCAAGCCTCCTGAAAAATACCGTATCTGCACATCACCACCAGCCCTGGGTATTACCATTTTTCAAGATTTTGCTGATTTACTAGTTGGCTCTTATCATCTCAGGAGTTTGAGATTGCACACCTTCGATTTCCACAAATGAGTGGATGAGGGCAGAAATGACAGGAAGCACTGTTGTCAGATACCAGAAAGAACTTCCTGCTCCAAGCACCACCTACCTGCTATTGAGGTGATCCTGGCAGGAACGCACCTCATCTGAGCTGGGGTGGCCTCCTTCCACCAGCTTCTGGACTGTGTGGTTCACATCTAAGACACGTCCCATCAGACTATTCATCTCTTGGTCCAGGCTCTCAAACCTGTGGAAGGAAGATGGAGATGCTTAGTGACCTAGACCCTTGGGATCTGACCACTTCTTGGTTTCTAAGAAATGGCATGCTGGCTCCTTGGCTGGCTCTTCCTACCTCCTAAATGTTAATTTCCTTAGGGCTCTTTCCTGGACTCACTGGGATTTCCTTCACCCACTTCCTGGGGTGTTTCACCCATTCCATGGGCTCAGTCTTCATCCCTGCACCGTGGTCTTCACATCTCATTCTCCAGCCTCAGTCTTGCTCATTTTGAACCTGTCTCCAACTCCAACCTGTCCCGCTGTTTACCTCCTCTGAGTCCCTCACACCCATCATTTGTTCTCCCTCTGGATCATATCAGGGACAGCTCTACCATCCCTCAAGCCAGAACCGTGGCCTCATCCTAGACACACCCACCTGAACATGTCAGTTCCCAGGATCTGCTCACTTGGCCTTCTGAATAGCTCTCCCATTTGCCCACAACTCTGCCCTGATCCAGCCATGTCTCCCACCTGGGTCCCCACTCAGTTACCTCTCTGGGCTCCCTCCAACCCACACTTATTCAAGACTGTGGCTTGAGTAAGTGTGAGTACAGTAAGGCAGGACTAGACCTGTGTTTCCAGAAATGCCCAACAGGAGACCTAGAATTTAGCATACTCAATAAGTAGCCAGTGAATGAATGGTTAATGAATATAGAAAGAAAAATGAAGATGGAGAAAGACATTGTCTATCTGCTGTAAGATAAGCACTGGAATGCTAACCATAAGGTTGACAGTTCAAACCCATCAGCCGCTCCATCAGAGAAAGATGAGACTTTCTGCTTCCATAAAGTTTTACAGCCTCGGAAACCCTATATAATATTGGGCTTTCTGGGTGGCAATGTATTTTTTCGTTTCTTCTAATCCATTAATTTAACTCCTTACTAAATCGGCCAATCTTCTTATCTAGGAGTTCCTCATACCCAGATTCAACCAAATATAGATTTTAAATATTTGAGAGAGAGAGAGAGAAAAGAAATTTAGTCATCAAAGCAATCCCTCAAAGGCTAAGAGAAAGTGTAAAGTACTATTTGTATAACATTTACATTGTATTTGGTAGTTCAAGCAATCTAGAGATAATTGGAGTCCTGCTGTGGCATTGTAGGATAAGCACTGAACTGCTAGCCACAAGATCAGTAGTTCAAACCCACCAGCCACTCCTTGGAAATCCTATGTCACTATGAGTCACAAGTGACCTGATGGCACTTAACAACAACAATAGATATGAGTTACTGGAAGATGTGTATAGGTTATACGTAAATACTACGCCATTTTATACAATGGACTTTAGCTTCCTACGTACGATGTTGGTATCCACAGGGATCCTCAAACCAATTCCCTGTGGTTACCCAGGGACAACTGTGTACCATCCTGAGGTGGTAAAGTAGGGTAATGGGAGAGAAAGTGACAGAGTTGGAGCTATTTTATTCGCTAGGGAAGTGTGACTCATAGGAGCCATTTATTAATTCAACAAATATTTAGTATTAAAACAAATTTGCTTGGGGGCATTGGGAGGCTCAGAGGAAGGCATGTGTGTGTGTGATTCCCATGAAGGAGCTCAGGTCATGAAATGCTACTCCTAAACACTGTGTTAAGTGCTGTGTTGTTGTGTGCTGACAAGTCTGTTCCCACCCATACCAACAGAGCAACTGGTGGATTTGAACTGCCAACCTTGCAGTTACCAGTCTAGTGCTAATCCTGCAATGCTCCTTAAGTGCGTTGCACTTGTTAATGTATTTATTATTTACCACAAATCTGTTAAGTAGGGACTAATATATCCTTATTTTACAGACAGGCAAACTGCGGTTAAGAGAGGTTAGGCAAACGGCCAGTTGAGTATCACAAAGTTGGTACGGGTTGAAGCTGGGATTGGAACCTCTGATTTCAGGTGAGGAACATGAAACGGTTGAATCAACGATGGTGAGACTGGGTGCGTAAGGAAGGGGACCCGGGACACCGGGAGTCTCTCCCCGTCACACAAAAGCTCGAGCTCACCGATGTTGCACCACTTCGACATCGTCGAGCGAATCGGGCACACGCATGGCGAGCAGCCATTGTTCCTTCTCGCCGATCCAGAGCTCGCACGCGTGCACCTCGCCGAACATGCGGTAGACAGCGAGCGCATCGCGCAACCACTGGCGCCGCAGCGCCGCCACTTCGGTCACCTCGGCGAACAACTGCTCAGCCTCCACCACGCGCACCTGCAGAGCCACTACCAGAGGCCCCGCACCACTGGCGCCCCCGAGTGTTGCCAGCTGGCGCCGCAGACTGCCCACAGGCCCGCGATGCGCCTCCACCTCCCCGGTGAGCGCGCGGTGTTGGCGCGCCAGGCGGCGGCTGGACGCTTCGTCGTGGCCAAAGTCACCGGCGACCGCCAAACGATAGGCGTCGCGAAGCCAGTCTAGAAGCCCGTCGAGGTCAGCGCCAAACTGGTGCAGTGCCCGTGCCTCTTGCAGCCGCCGCTCCCGCCTCGCCGCCGCTTCTTCCAGCCTCTGCCATCGCCGCCGCGCGCTCGCCGCGCGCTCCGCCAGGCCCGCTAGCTGCACCGTCTCGGCGCCCGGGCCCACGGAGCCGCCAGCCGCAACCAGCTCCTCGCCGCAACGCAGCGCTTGCTGCAGCAGCGTCCGCCGCCCGCCCAGCTCGCCCTGTAAGATCTTATGCTGAGCTAGCAGGCGCGCTGTGCTCGGTAGGTCGTGCGCGCAGCCCGCCGCGCTTGCCGCGCCCGTTGTACCGCCGCCCGTCGCGGCCTCCAGGAGGCGCTCTTTATCGCGTGCCCAACTCTCGGCCTCCTCTAGCTCCTGGAGCAGTGCCCACAAGCTTCGGGACGCCTCCAGTTCCGCACGCCGCCGTGCAGCCTGCTCTTGCAGCTCCGCCAGACAGCCGTGAACGTGGTTCACTCGGTTGCAGATGACCTGAGGGTCGCAGGGCTGGTAGCCTAGGCCAAAAGAAGGGGCAGATCTGGAGTTGGGCCTGGGCCAAGGGAGCCTAAGAAAGTATGGCGCTGGCTACCTGCTTAGCCTTTGGCCCGACTTCATCAGGTTCAAGAGTCTCCTCCTCTAGGCAGCCTTCCCTGACTGCCCAAGGCTGGACAGGCACGTGTGGACGCTCTTCGCCCTCTCTGTTTTCCCTTTCCCAGTCTGGATCCTCTGCTTAAGCCTTCCCTACTCCGCCTGGACCTCTCTACATGTGCCTGTCCCCTTCATCCCGACCCTGACCCCTGGCCTCTGCCTGTGTCTCCCTTCCTTAAATTCCCATAGTTGAATCACTTTGGGTGGTCACTGCGTGGTCTGTCTTCCCCACTGGAGTGGAAGCCCCATGAGGACAGGGCCTGGGACTGTCTCCATCATCCTGTGTCCCCACCATTGCCCAACACTGGATGGAGCCCAGAACAACAGCCAAATAAATTATTGATTGGATTGGATGAAAGTGAGATTAAGCGCTCAGAATCTATAGGGTAAATTAGTGTAAATGGTGCTTTCATCAGCCCAAATAAAACTGCTCCTCCACTCTTCAACACTGTTTCTGGCTTCCCTCTGTCATCTTCTGTTACCTTCTCTAGGAATCCCTGTGGTGTCCTGAACTTGTTTTTTCTCTTCAACAATTCCACCTTCCTTCCTGATCTCTAGTTTGTGACTAGAGGGCTGTGAAATTAATTAAAAGGATGGAAGCAGCGGGTGTTTAACAAAACAAAGAATACTGAAAGTCCCATGAACAAATCTGTCTTGGAAGAATTACACCAGAATGCCCCTTAGAAGCCACAACGGTGAGATTTCCTCTCAGATATTTTGGACATATTATCAGGAGGGACCAGTTCCTGGAAAAGGACATCATGCTTGGTGAAGGAGAGGTCAGTGAAGAGGAGCAAGACCCCCAATGAGATGAATGGACACAGTGGTTTGAACAATAGGCTCAAACACAACAGTTGTGAGGATACACAACAGTGTAGTATCAGGCAATGCTTCTGCTGTGCATAGGGTCACTATGAGTTTGAGCCATTTCAACAGAGCTTAACAACAAAGGTAATACAGAAACGGCTACAAGCATACATTGACAGAGAACAGCTTCAAGCCGGATTCAGAAGAGGCCATGGAATAAGGGATATCATTGCTGATGTCCGATGAAACTTGGCTGAAGGCAGAGACTATCAGAAGGATGTTTACCTGTGCTTTATTAACTACGCAAAGGTTTTCGATTGCATGGATCATGACAAGCTATGGACAACATTGTGAAGTATGAGTATTCCGGAACACTTGATTGTGCTCATGAAAAATCTGTACTTGGACCAAGAGGCAGTTGTTCGAACAGAACATGGGAACATTGAATGGTTTAAAATTAAGAAAGATGTGCGACAGGGTTATGCTTATACAACCTGTATACTGAGCAAATAATCCGAGAAGCTGGGTTCTATGAAGAAAAACATGGCATCAGGATTGGAGGAAGGCTCATTAACAACCTGCGATATGCAGATGATACAACCTTGCTTGCTGAAAGTGAAGAGGACTTAAAATATTTATTGATGAAGATCAAAGAGCACAGCCTTCTGTATGGATTGCATCTCAATGTAAATAAAACAAAAATCCTCACCACTGGACCAATAAACAACATTCTTATCAATGGAGAAAAGATTGAAGTTGTCAAGGACTTCATTCTTCTTGGATCAACTATCAACACTCAGGGAAGCAGCAGTCAAGAAATCAAATGACGTATTGTATTAGGCAAATCTGCTGCACAAGAGTTTTTAAAGTGTTGAAGAGCAAAGATGTCAGCTTGAGGACTAAGGTATGCCTGACCCAAGTCATGGTGTTTTCAATAACTTCATGTGCATGCGAAAGCTGGACAGTAAATAAGGAAGACTATAGAAGAATTGATGCTTTTGAGTTATGGTGTTGGAGAATATTGAAAGTGCCATGGGCTGCCAAAAGAACCAACAGATCTGTGTTGGAAAAAGTGCAGCCAGAGTGCTCCTTGGAGGCCAGGATGGCCAAACTTCATGTCTCATACTTCAGACATATTGTCAGGAGGGACCAGTTGCTGGTGAAGGATATCATTTAGTAAGGTGGAGGGTCAGAGTAAAAGACGAAGACCCCCAGCGAGATGGATTGGCCAAGTGGCAGCATCAATGGACTCAAGTGTGGCAACAGTAGTGAGGTTGGCCCAGGTTCAGGCAGTGTTTCGTTCTGCTGTGCATAAGGTTGCTATGAGTCAATACCAACTCGATGGCACCTAACAACAACAATAACCACAAAGCCTTTGGGCAGAGGATTGTCCTACTTATACCGTGATTTTGGACTTGTAGCCCTCAAAACTGTGAGGCAACACCATTCTGGTTTGAGCCACCTGGTTTGTGGTACTTTGTTATGAAAGCCTTAGGACATGAAATGGGGATCCTGTTACAGTCAGTGTTCATTTTGCCTATGAGCATCCATGCCCTGTGCTTTTGATAAGGGCACCCCAATTTACTTTGGAGACTGACCCTTCTTTTTCTCAGTCCATAACTTTGAGAGAGGGCTGACCCCACTCTTGGCCTGGAGTGGGCACGTCACATGTTGTTGTTATGTGCCATGGAGTCAGTTCCGACTCATAGTGACCCTGTACAGGGTTTCCTAGGCTGTAAATCTTTACAGGAGCAGAAAGCCTCATCTTTCTCCTGTGGAACAGCTGGTAATTTCGAACTGCTGACCGTGAGATTAGCAGCCTGATTCGTAACCACTACGCTACCAGAACTCCTTGGGCATGTCACATAGATGTGGCTGACTAGATCATGGCACACTTTGAGGCTGAGCAATGAAGAAGGAATCCATAGTGGCTTTCCTTGAAACTTTTGTCAGAATTAACAAGAGCCCTCGTGGTGTAGAGGTTAAAAGGACTAACTGCTAGCCGAAAGGTCAGTGATTTAAACCCATCAGCTGCTCCATGTGAGAAATATGTTGCAGTCCACTTTTGCATAGACTTCAGCTTTGAAACCCTAATAAGCTGTTCTACTCAATCCTATAAGAGTCAGAATCGACTCAAAGGCAATGGGTTTTGCTAGAATTCGTGTGAGCGAGGATCCTGTATCCTACAGGGTCTGCTAAACTGCTAGGATAAAAACATTGGGTTTGAATGATACCAGGTTTACACCACAAGGGGAAGGACTGCCCAACAGTGACACCAACAAAGAAACGAATGAGATAGAATCTTAATCGTATCATTAAACCATCCCTAGATACAGGTATGCCTGCAGCCAAACCCACCCTCCCTGAACTTTTTAGTTACATAAGCCAATTCGTTCCTATCACTTGCTGCGGAGCGGGCTCTGACTATACATTACCTCACATAGGCTTGTGTGTGTGTATTTCATGGTATTTACTGAGTTCTGGCTGAGAAGGGCTTAGCACACAGCAAGTGTTCAATAATAAATATGAGGTATTACTACAGAGTCTCAGATCAGAAAGTAGTAGCTGTGTGGTTCAACCTCCTACTCAAAGCACTAATCCCCCCACCCCCACCCCCATCCCTGAACATTCCCGATGAAGTATGATCCTGGTTTCTGCTTTGACACCTCCAAGAACAGAGAACTCACTCTATGAAGGAGCACGCACCCTGAAAGTTTCCAGTCCCTTCTCCAGCCGCACACTCACCCTGTAGCAGGGAGAAACGCAGAGCAGCGGTGTTGAGTGCCTCCACCCGCTCACTCTGGGCTGAGATGTCCCCCTCCATCAGCCCATGCTTCTGCAGCAGGTCCTCCGCCTCCACCAGGTGCTGGCCACACTCCCGGGACAGCAGCTGAGACTACACATGGGCACAACACAGCCGATCTTGGACCTGGGTCTTCAGGCCACATACCTCTCTCCCGGGGTCTGGGCCAGCCCTCTGCTCACTTGCTCTGAACTCAGAGCTGTATCTACAGTCTTCCTGTCTCTGCCAACATCTCTCCCTGCTTCTGTCTCTGCCTGAACATTTCTGTCTCTCAGTCTCCACATTTCTGAGCTCTGTCTCCACCATCGTGTCTCCAGCTCTCTTTGTTTCTGTCTCTTTTTTGTTTCTCTCTTTCTCTCTCTCCATCTCTATCTTGGTCTATCTAGCTCTCCCTGCCACTATCTCTCCATCCACATCTCGACCACTTCCTCTGTATGCCTATATCTCTCTATCTGTCTCCATGTGTCTCTGGTTCTAACTATGGTAGCGCTCTTCCATTCTCAAATTAATTCCATTTTCCTATGCATCTTTCTCCATTGCTAACTTTGTCTCTGCCTCTCTCTCTCCTTCAAACGGTCACTATTTTCCTCTGGCTTAATCTCTTGGTCTTTTTTTTATTATTATTATTCAACAAAGCTCCATTATTTTTTATTTCGCTTTCTGACTCTGTGCTTGTGCCTTCAACACTTTCACAACGATTTTCTGTTCCTCAATAAGGAAAGCACGCTTGATCCTGTTACGGACACATTTAGCACACATGGAACCACCATAGGCCCTGCTGACATGTTTCTTTGTCTTGGACAACCTCATGAGAACTTTAGGTCTCACAGCACGGACCCCTCGAAGTCGGCCTGGGCACACACCGCATGCAGATTTTGATGCTTTACCAACCTTCTTGGTATAGAGATGAACAATTCTATTACCAGGGGTTCGGGACAGCCTAGTTTTGTTAGAGGCTGTATTGTAGGACAGCTTACGGCGGTATGTCAAATGCTGGACCATTCTGAATGCCTACTCTACACAGCGTCCCCGGAACTTAATCTTTTGGTCTTGGTCTGTCCCCACCTCTATCTGTCTTTATATCCCTCTATGATTTTCTGTCTTCTATCGCTGTCTCACGCTCTGTATAGCCTTCTCTTGTGCTTTGTTTCCCTGTCTGTCTTCCCTCTCCATTTCTCTGACAATATTTCACTCAGTGTCTGTATCCCACCTCTCCTCCACACCCCACCTACCCCTGCCCTTGCCCCGAGTCGGGCCCCCACACCTGCATCTCTTCCATCCAGTCCACCATGTACACCATCTCCTGGAAGACCTTCTGCAGTGCCAGGTTCTGCTCGAGTCGTGTCCGCCGGGCACCTACCAGCCCAGTCAGCAGGGCCCATTGGCGCAGGACGCTGTCACGCTGGGCTGACACCCGCCGAGCATCATAGTAGCCTTCAGCCGCCAATGCCTGGGCCAGCTCCGCCACACCTTGCACCCGCTCCTCATAGGCTGCAATGTCTGCCTCAATTGCTTCGTGCTTTTTCATGGCTGCCTCCACTGCTGGCAGCTCGTATCCAAAGTTGTCCTGGGGCAGTGCAGGCCACAAACACTTATCCCTACTGCTTCAGCAATCTACCTGTTGCTTTGACCCTATTGGACTCTGGAAACTTCCCCCCTCCTGTTACTCTGGAAACCAGTCCCACCCTCTTCTGTTACCCTGAAGATCAGTCCCATCTTCCCCAGTTACCCTGGAGGCCAGCCCTACCCTCTTCTGTTACCCTGGAGACCAGCTCCACCCTCTCCTGTTACCCTGGAGACCCGCCCTACCCTCTTCTGTTACCCTGGAGACCAGTTCCAGCCTCTTCTGTTACCCTGGAGACCAGCCCTACCCTCTTCTGTTACCCTGAAGACCAGCTCCACCCTCTTCTGTTACCCTAGAAACCAGCTCCACCCTCTTCTGTTACCCTGGAGACCAGTCCCACCCTCTTCTGTTACCCTGGAGACCAGCCTCATGCTGCCCTGTTATCCTGGAGACCATTCCCACTCTCCTGTCACCCTGGAGTCCCAACCTCCTCTGTTTCCCTGGAAACCAGCCCCACCCTCTTCTGTTACCTTGGAAACCAGCCCCACCCTCTTCTGTTACCCTGGAGACCATTCCCACCTTCCTGTCACCCGAGAGAGATCTGTTTCCTTGGAGACCAGTCTGGTAAAGCTCTGCTACTCTCTGTTACTCAGGACTCCTGTCCTACCTTCCTCTGTTACCGATCCTGACTCAAACTGCAGACCAGTTCCACTCTTCCCTGTGACTATTTCTCTAATCCTAAACTTGTTCTTTGGACGCTTGGTGTAGCGCTGTAGGCTAATGCGCTGGACAGAAAGGTCAGTTTGAATTGCAAGGTCAGCGGTTCAAACCCACCAGTCACTCCTCAGAAACTCTAGACAGAGTCGTTCTGAGTCAGAAGTGACTCGACAGCACTTAACAACAACCACAAACCTATTCTTCAGGAAGCAGGCCCCATCTTTTCGTTACCCTAGAAACAGAGGGCCAGGCCTATCCCATCCTGTTACTTCGGAGACCATTTCTATCCTCCTGAGTTAGCCCGGACACCAGATCCAACTTCCCTTGTCACCTAAGAGTCTCATTTATCATTCCCCTTATTTCTGAAGAGACTAATTCTGGCCTCTCTGGTTATCCTGGAAATCAGGCCCACTCTTCTCACCCATCAATCACCCAGGAAATCAGTTCTGCCCTCCCACCCTCACTTGTTACCTAGGAGACTAATCCTGTTGCTTAGGAGTCCCAGTCTCCCACTCTGGTCTCCAGTACCATCAATTGCACCCTTCCTTCCCTCCCTCCCCCTTTACCTGGGAGACCAGGCGTTGATTCTCATTCAGCCAACTCTCCCTCATAGCCACTTTGTGGTCAAACCTCTGGGCCAGTAGCTCCAACTTCTCCTGCCGGATCAGTTCAGCCCGTAGGGCAGCTTCCCGCTCGTGTTCAGCCTTCTCCAGCTCGCCCCATGCCTGGAGAGACAAGGAGGCAGTCAGATTCCAGTAGCAGCCCCAGTTTCATAGCTCCTTCCAAGGCCACCCTTAATATTTTGGCAGCATTTCTGCAAATTGCTAAGTTCTGTCAAGTCGGTTCCAACTCATAGTGACCTTTTATAGGGTTTCCAAGGAGTGGCTGTGGGTTTGAACTGCCAATCTTGTGACTAGCAGTCTAGTGTTTACCCGACAGCGCCACACCAGGGATCCTTGTGCAAACTAGGGGGGAGGTAGTGGGGAACTGCCACTTCCTTATGGAATTTTGGAGAAATTTCCTCATAAATGCCGGGAAACGGAATAAATGTCCAAATTCACAAGGTCTCGAATGGGACTGACTCTCTTCAGCAGTGCACAACCGACTCAACTTCACAGATCAACCCTGCCTCTCCTCCACATCCTGACCTCACCTTGTCGATATCCCAGATGCCGCAGCCCTCCCGGGGCACAAAAAGGCGGCGGTTGCAGGCACGGAGTTTGCTCTGGATGCTGAAGAGCAGAACCTCCAGGTTCCCCTTCTCCTGAAACCTGAAGGGGTGTGAGCTCAGGAGCCCTGCCTCCACACCTCCCACTCCCACTCCACCACCCCACCCGACTCCCAACACGAAGCTCCCTCTTGAGCCCGGCCTCACTTGACGGGCTTTTCCAGTGTGCAATAGGCCGTGAATGCCTGAAGTTGCTGCTGTACCCCACTCAACGAGTTGGCAAACTTCTGGTTGCTGATGAGGCCCACAGTCCTGTGGATCCAGGCCAGCAACTCGGCCGCCAGCTCCTCATAGCGCTCAATGATCTTCCCCACCTCCAACACTTGGTCCAGGACCTGACACAGCAAAGCAGGGTGGGCTCAGCCTGGTGGTGCCCACCTGTACCTCCCAGACTCCCGCAGCTCCCTTCCTGGCTCCTCCTACCTTCCCAATCCGCTTCCCCTCCACAGCCAGAGCTTTCATCTTGGAGAAATAGTGGTAGAAGGAGACCACATAAGTGATAATGGATTTCTCATCTGGAGCCTCCATGTTCACATCTACGGAGAAGGGGAGTGGGGGAACACACTGGTGGGCACTCTTACCCAGAGTCTGAGGCACTAGGCAGGAGGTAGGGGAGACAGGAGATCCCACACTTACTAGCTGTGTGACCATGAACAAAATAATCAACCTCTCTGTTCCTCAGTTTTGTTTCTGCCAAAAGAGGATCTACTTCATGTGATTCAATAGTGCCAGGATATACTTGAGGGGGCCTTCAAAATGTTTGTGGAAAAGTTCCATTATCTTTCTATTTCACTTTTTCCACAAAACTTTCCAAAGCCACTTCGTATAAATTACCACAGAGAAATTACTATTTTTTTTTATATATATATATAAAATGGTGAACACACCGTTTTAACCTCCCACCTCAGAGCCTTTACACATGCTGTTCTCACTGGCTACAACACTGTTCCCTTTCTGTTTGCCTAACCTCTACTTATCCTTCAGGGTTCAGCTTCACGAAATTGTCTGTTAAGTCTCTCTTCTTTTCACTGTCTGGAGTTTGTCTGCTCATACTGCTCTTCCACATAACATCTATCACAATTTGTAATAAGTGTTTACTTATGTAATGATGTCACTACTTCTGAGCTCCACAGGAACAAGGCCATGCCAATCACACAGTCACCTAACTAACCAGTTGCTGTAAAATCAGCTTCCAATCACGGTGACCACGGTGTGTCAGAGTAGAAATGCATGCCACTGGGTTTTCAATGGCGGATTTTTCGAAGTAGATCTCCATGGCTTTCTTAAGAGGTGCTTTTGGGTGGACTCAAACCTCTAACCTCTCAGTTAGAAGCTGAGCACATTAACTGTTTACAGGACCCAGAGACTCTAGCATACAGTAGAAGCTAATGATATTTACTAATGTCAGGTGTGAAACCTGACATTAGGGACACAGGCTTTGGAGGCAGGATGTGCGTGAATCCCAGCTCAACCATCTGCTGTTGTTGGTAAGTGCCGTCGAGTCGGTTCTGGCTCATAGCAACCTTCTACCCTTCTACAGAGTTTCCGAGGAGCAGCTGGTGGGTTTGAACTGCTGACCTTGTGGTCCAATGCATTATCCTGCAGTGCCACACCAGGACTCTACTCGCTGTATAATCTCAGAAAGTGGATCTAACTTCTCTGAGCCTGCTTCCCCATTGTGACAATAAAGATAACACACTACCTGCCTCCTAGAAACATAGTATTAAAGAGGAAATCGAAAGAACAGAGAAGACATTCCACAAATTCCATTTGTCACTTTAATTTACCACTGAATTCACAACATTGCTACTGGACCCTTACTCTTCACTACATCAGAAGAGTGACATCGAGTAAAGAACTACTGCGTGACTCGTGCTGAGCTTGGAATAGAGCTATAGGGGGAAGAGTAGAAGAATGATGAAGACCTTGGATTATCGAGTCAGAAAGTCATTTACTAGAATCCAATGTGTGACGGGAGTCTTGGTCTGGCACTGTGGGATAAAGCACTGGACCACAAGGTCAGTTTGGACCATAAGGCCGGTGGTTCAAACTCACCAGACACTCCTTGGAAACCTTATACAGGGTCACTATGATTTGGAATTGACTTGGCAGCACTTAACAACAACAGCAATGTGTGGCTAGGAAAATGACTTCACATCTCTGTCTCCATTACCATTGTGTTAAAACACAGTTGTTAGATTCTACCCAGGTCAGTGTGAGGATGAAAGGAAACCATTTGGGAGAAGTTCCCAAGCAGGTGCTTTGCACGAAGTATATGCTCAGAAAAAGGGAGTTAACTATTATTGTAGAGATGGAAGACTGGTGTTGGGGTGAGCCTGGATTGGGGACCGAAGGTGAAATCAAAGATGGGATTGGGGTAGACTGAAAATGGGAAGAGGCTGGGAATGAGAGTGGAGTTGTAGAGGAGGGTAGATGTGGAGAAGGACTGGGGGTAGAAATGAGGTGGTAAATAGTAATGGGGATAGGGACAGGAATGGAGTTGGAGCTGAAGACATGGTTGAAGTTGGGGGTAGGGTTGGGAAGAAAGAGAGGGTTAGGACTGGGGGATAGGGATGGTGTTGGGGATGATGCTGGAGATGATGCTAGGCTTGGAGAAGTAGAGGAAGTTGGGATGAAGGAGAGACGGCTGGGGCTGGGGTCAAGAATGGCATTGAGGGGTTTTGTCAGCGGCAGAGACAGTCAGGTAGGAAAGGCTCTGTGGGGGAGGGATTGAAAACCCAGCAAAGCTGCACTCACAGAACACCACCAGAGCTCTGGATCCAGCATAAGGTCCAGGGCATCAGTTTCCCAAACACACAAGTGGAACAATCACAATATAAAGGAAAATACTGCGAATTACGAATTGCTCAAGACGGAGCTCCCTCTGCGGCCACCCTACCCGGGCAGAGTTCAGAGAGCGGGACTACAGCCAGACCAGCACAGGGAACCTACCCTAAAAGTAGTGCAGTGACATTTGCAAAAGGAGGTGGGGGGGAATTCTACACATTTTTTCCTCCGCTTCCCTGTCTTGCCTTCTTTGCCCAGCCCGGATGCCTTCAGGTGGGTGGGTGTGCACCCCCTAAAAAAGAGTCCAGCACTGAGCCCACAGTTTTCCCACGGTACAGAGAGAAAGAACTTGGGCAGTTGCTTATGACGTCAGCCTCGGGTCGCAGTCCTAAAATTAACTGGGGAAGGACACTTTACTCCTGCCTATCTAGCAAGAAAAAAAGCAGGCCTGTCAGGCCTGACAGACAAACCATAGAACAATCTGTAAAACCCCAACATAAAAGGACACAACTATCTCGAGAATTACACTGTGCACATGCAGATACCTAACTGACCTTCAGAGACAAAAATAGTAGACAATCTTTCTCCCATTAACTTCTCAATATCTATCTGCACACCTCTATGGTGGTGACTAGAGAGGAGGGATCTGAGTGAGCAGACACCCCCCCGCTCACTGCTGGAGGCTTCTACAGTGCACACACACTTCCTGTGTAGCAAGGCAACTGGACAGTTGGCCACAGTCTTATTTTTGTTTCAAAGTGGTGGTTTTTGTCTCTGCTTTTATATTGCTTCTGCTTTTGGTCCTTTTGATCACACATTTTTCCTGGAGGTGGGAGCTTTTTCTCCCTATGTTACCCAAGAAGAGACAGCAATTGTGGCCATATAGCCAAGCTACAAGCATACCCCATAATATTCCACCATTGAGACAAGAGCCAATAACAGCTGCTAAGCATTTACATGCAAAAAGGGAAGCATATTTCCCAATCATATCCACCAGGAGACACCCAGTAAGCTTAATAACACAACAACAAACATCCATTTAAGCATTAAAAAACCCACATAACTACTGGAAATGACAAACAAAACACAACAAAAGTTCTCAAAACATGTCCAAAATCAGAAAAGAGTAACTGATACAAATGAGCTGGAGACAGACAAAGGCTCCCCAGAAGAGGAGGAGCAGGTTTTGGATTTGCCTGAGAGGAATTCAGAAGACTGATATGGAAACAAACTCAAATGTTCCAGAAAGAGATGGAGGAAAACAAGGAAGAAGTCAAGAAAGTACTACAAGAGCAATCAAACAAGATTGATATAGCATTGGAAACAATTCAAAACCTGCAAAAAGAGGCCCAGATGATTAATAATAAAATATCAGAAATGGACAATACACTGAAAGGGAAAAGGAGCAGAATAGATGAGATGGAAGCCAGAACTAGCAAGCTGAAAGACAAATCTCTTGATATTGCTAAGATAAAAGAGCAAGCAGGAAAAAAGGATTAAAAAAATCTGAAGAGAATCTAAGATTCATGCTGGATAACATGAAGAGGAACAACTTAAGAATTACTGTCATTCCAGAACAGGGAGAATCAGAGAAGTCTACAGAGGAGGTAGTTGAAGAGCTTCTGAAAGAAAATTTCCCTAACATCTTGAAAGATGAGAAGATAAACATTCAAGAAGCTGAACGTACCCCAGGAAAGACTGACCCCAAAAGAAAGTCACCAAGACATAATAATCAAGTTCTCCAAAATCAAAGACAAGGAGAGAATCCTAACAGCGGCCACAGGGAAAAGAGAAGTGTCACTTACAAAGGCAAGCGAATCAGATTAAGCTCTGACTTCTCAGCAGAAACCATGCAGGCAAGAAGGCAATGGGGAGATACACACAAAATCCTAAAAGAAAAAACTGCCAACCAAGAATTGTCTATCCAGCAAAACTATCAATCAAATACGATGGTGCAATCAAGACATTCCAGGATAGACAGAATCTAAAAGATTTTGTCAAAACCAAACCAACACTTTAAAACATCCTAAAGGGAGTTATTTGGACTGGAAGCCAACAAGAACAGACAACAGCCAGAGACTGACAGGCATGGCGACACCACCTGGAACTCAGTCGACAGATAGCAGAGGTCAGAACAGAAAAAACTACAACAACGAATTCAAAGGAGCTGGGAGGTCAACCAAAGATCAAAATAATATCAATGTCAAAGAAGGGATAAATGTAGGAACAGAGATCTGAGTGGGTGAGGATGTCAGGTAGATTACAGGATATAACAGAATCTCTTAAATGGAGGAAAGAGTTAATAGACTATAAGGTAACCCCAAAGAAAGTTAACACTTCACAACTTACCATGAAAATGAACTTCCAAGCAGAACATGAAAACTAAGAAGAAACGGACAAGAAATAGCACAAAAACCACAAACTCAGCACAAGAAGGCATGCAGAACAAAGGAATGAACAGCACTACCACACAATTAATATAATGGCAGTAATTAATTCATACCTATCGATAATTACATTGAATGTCAATGGATTGAATGCACCAGTGAAGAGACAGAGAGTGGCAGATTGGATAAGGAAACAAGACCCTTCAATATACTGCCTGTAAGAGACACAACTTACACATAAAGACAAAAACAGATTAAAAGTTAAAGGATGGAAAAAAATATACCAAGCTAACTGCAATAATAAACAAGCAGGAGAGGCAATTCTAATCTCCGATAAAAGTAAACTTTATAGAAGCAAAAGCCAGCAGTGCGGTGACACCTAAAATGTGGAAGCAGTTTTGGAATGGGGTAATGGATGGAGTCCAGAAGAGTTTTAAGGTACCTAAGGAGCTCTGGTAGCATGGTGGATATGAATCGGGCTGCAAACTGCAAGGTCAGTGGTTCGAAACTACCAGCTGCTCCGCAGAAGAAAGATGAGGCTTTCTGCTCCCGTAAAGATTTACAGCTTCGGAAACCCTGTTAAGGGTCGCTATGGATCAGAACTGACTCGACAGCACTTAACAACAACAACAACAATAGCACCTAACAACAACAACAATAGTAAAAACTTAGGTTGCTTTGAATAGACTTTTGGTAGAATTATGGCTGTCAAAGGCAAATCTGGTTAGGGCTCAGAAGGAAGTGAGGAGAACTGTTAGAGAAAGTCTTTATCATTTTAGAGAATACAAAGGCTTGGGCAACTGAATACAGCTAGAAACTTGGATGTTAAATGTGCTTCTGGTGAGGCTCTAAAGGAAAATGATGAACATGTGATTGGGCAACTGAATACAGCTAGAAATTTGGATGTTAAATGTGCTTCTGGTGAGGCTCTAAAGGAAAATGATGAACATGTGATTGGGCAATGGAGCAAGGACAATGCTTTTCATGCAGTGAGAAAGAACTTGCCTGAATTATATTCAAATGTTTGATGGAAGGTAGAACTTGCAAGTGATGAAATTGGATATCTGGTTGAAGAAATTTCTAAGAAACATTTTAAAGGCGCTGCCAGGTATATATATCCTTACTGCTTACAGTAACATGTGACAGGAAGAAGGAGATGGACTTTAAAAAATGAACTATACAAAATGAAAATGAAACTTAAAATTTTGGAAAATTCTGTTGTACAAACTAAAGACATGTCCTAGAATTTTCACCAAGGATGTTTAGCTATACAATCTTTTGCTAATGATATTAAGTCTGTGTCTAATGGATCTAACCAACTGCCAAGAAAAGAAAAAGACCATCCCTGGAGCAGCTCAGAGATCAGCAGAACTATTGGAAGGGGCACAGGAAGCAAGGCCATCTCAGTTTCAATGGGTGGGGCCACTGCCTCGTAGGTTTCAAAGAGTCAAATCTTTGCCTACTCGTTCTGGAGTTTGGGGATGCCATTAAGGTGTGCCAGAGGGCTAGAACCATTGGCCAAAGTTGAGGGGTCAGGGTGGTCATGGCTTCAGGTTCTGAGGAGGTGGGGCTGCCACTCAGATGGACTAGGAGAATGGGGCTGCCCAAAGCCAAGGGAGCAGAGTTGCCATCCCAGTGGGTCTGGAAGGTGAAGCTCAAGCCCAGAAAGCCTGGCTAAAACTCAGAGTCTAGACAACAGGGTCATTGGTCAGATGACCTCAGAGAACAGAAGATTATTTACAAGACTTGAGAGCTAATGTAAATTGTTCTTCTGGGCTTTGGACCTCAGAAATGTCTATCTTATCCCTATTCCACCATTATACTTTGGGAACAGATACTTTGGAGTGTAGATTTCACAGGTCCACAGATGAAAGGGAATTTTGCTGCAGGATAGAATGTGCCTCACATCTCATCCATAGTTAACTTAGATGGTTCAGAAGTGAAGCTTTGGAAGATAGAGTTGATTGAAACCTTTGAGGACGTTGTGATACAATGAATGTGTTGTGCAATTGGCAAGGACATGGATTTGGAGGGTGGGGTAACAGTGGAGTGTTAAGGATAAATTGAGTCCTCCAAAATACATGTTGTAAATCCTAATCTCTATACCTGTGTGTTAGAAATGGGTTGTCTTTGTTATGTTAATGAGGCAAATTAGTGTAGCAGTGGACAACTTAGTATGGTCCATCTTACTATATAGTCTTTGTGGCTCCCACACAATGATTGGGTGGGGACTGAGGAAAGAACGTCATTGATTGAATTGTGTTCCTCCAAATATGTGTCAATTTGGCTAGATTGTGCCAATATTATATAGTTGTCCTCCATTTTATGATCTGATATAATTTTCCTCCATTGGTATGTAATGGGTTGTAAATTTCACCTTCTACATCTGTGGTTTGGGTCCCATCTTGGAGTGAGTCATCTGTTACGTTAATGTAACAGATCCTGACCTCGAGGCAGGATCGGTGGTGATTGTGTGTCATCGAGTCAGTCCCAACTCATAGTGACCCTGCTTAAGGTTTCTGAGGCTGCAAATCTTTACAGGAACAGAAAGCCTCATCTTTCTCCCACAGAGTGGCTGGTAGATTTAAACTTCTGACCTTGTGGTTAGCAGCCCAGTGCATAACCAATACATTGCCAGGGCTCCTTGAGGCAGAACTGGAGGGAGCTACAGCTTGAGTCAAGGAACCCTGGTGGCACTGTAGGATAAGCAGTGGACTGCTAACTATAAGGTTGGTGTTTCAAACCCACCAGCTGCTCCATAGTAGAAAAATAAGGCTTTTTTTCTGTTCCTATAAAGGAGCTCTGGTAGCGTAGTGGTTACGAATCGGGCTGTGAACCTTAAGGTCAGCGGTTCGAAACTACCAGCTGCTCCGCGGGAGAAAGATCAGGCTTTCTACTCCCGTAAAGATTTACACCCTCGGAAACCCTGTACAGGGTCGCTATGGGTCGAAACCGACTCGACGGCACTTAACAACAACAACAATAAAGCTTTACAGCCTCAGAAACTCTATATAGGGTCACTATGAGTTCAAATCCACTCAATGGCAGTGGGTTTTGGGGTCTGGTATATCATGAGTCACTGCCTTACTCGAGGATGTGACTCACGTCACCACCCTTCACTGCCTACTGAAGCCACACCTTGCTGAAGTCACAACTTTCATTACAAGTGATAACAGAAAGAGAAGTAAGCAGAGAAGGGAAACCTCACCACCACCAAGAAGAAGCAGGAAAGGAGTGTATCCTTTGGGTCCAGGGTCCCTGCACTGGGAACCTACTAGACCCAGCACACAGACGTAACACTGGAGATGGTGAGAGAAACAGCGCACAGCCATGGCGGCCTCAGAGGCAGTAGAATCAGGAGACTGACAGGAACCAGTGCAGTAGACTTTCTGACCCACAGAGCAAGACTGCTAAGCGCCTTTGAGCCAAGGCTTACTAGTGGAGCGGAGTGCCCCTGGTTGCTTGTTGGTAGAGCTAAAGAGCTTTGTTACACTTGCAGGAACAGGGCAGAGGCCGGGCTAGCCCAAGAGGTCTGAAGGGCTGAGGACCAGAGAGAGGCCTGCCTCTGAGCATGCTTGTCGAAGAACTATTATCCTGAGTCATTTCTGATCCTAACTGTAACATGTTACTTCCCTCATAAATCCCATAACTGAGTATGGTCTGGGAGTTCTATGTGGCCACTGCAACAAATTCTCAATCCCAGCTGAGAAGTCGAGAGTGCCTCAGGAAGGGACATCTGGTGTCAGAATTGGTTAAAAACAACAACAATGAAAAAAAGCTGAAGAGAGGGGCCTCATATGGATCACCTTCGGGCTGATGCTAATGGCGATTTTCTCTCCCTTTCTTGAAATTAGAGGAGGTCAGATGCCCTGGAATGCCATTTTTCCATGGGATAAGAGAGACCTGCACCATAGGAAGATTGCTCAGGAGGCAAAAGTTAAACAGAGACAAAGACCCCCCCCTTCCAGAGCTGACAGAGAGAAAGCCTGTCCCTAAAGTCGCTGCCCTGAATTAGCCTCTAAACTGTGAGTGAATGAATTTCTGTTTATTAAAGGCATCCACTTGTGGTATTTCTTTTACAGCTGAAATACCAGAGAACTCAGACAGAGAAGGACAGGAATTTGGGATGAGGCAGGGGAGGAGGTTGAAATGGGAAGCAGGTTGGGATTTGATGATGGTTTGAGAGTTAGGGTAGAGTTGAGTCTACCAAGGCATAGGGGTTGGGAGTTCCCCAGGACGAAGTTTGGGCTGGGGTAGCACAAATCTCACCCTCAGGATCCAGCAGACGTGCCAGCCCGAGATGCTGTTCAGCCGTACGGAATGCTCTTTGTAGGTTGTAATTGGCATTGGACTTGATGAGTTTGCTGAAGTCCACGAGATCTGGCCTGGACAGGGGCATACAGTGAGCAGGCAGCAAGCGGGTTCCAGAGCGGGTGGGTAAGCAGGTGAAAAGACATCCTTGTCTGAGCCCCACTCAGGACCAGGGGCAGGTGGAGGCACAAACACAATGGAGGGGGAAACCAGGTGTGCTGATGTGCATCTGTGCAGCTTTCATCTTTAGAGTGTGATGGACTGAGCATGCTTCTTTCTATATGTGTGTGCACAGACATGTGGGTGTAATCAGTCTGTGGATGCTCTGAAGAGTTAAATCCACAGAATCATTGATTAGTCCCTATGAGACTCTCTGACAACTTTAAGCATTTAAGAGATAAGCACTGGGATGCAAGGTCAACAGTTCAAACCCATGAATGAGTTGCTCCATGGGTGAAAAATGAGGCTTTCTGCTTCATTTACAGCCTAGGAAACCCAATACAGGGTTCCTATGAATTGGAATCAACTAGATGGCAGTAGGTCTGGTTTGGTTTATATATATCTTGAAGGATCTCTGGTGGTGCACTGGGTTAAGAATTTGGCTGCTTATCACAAGATCAGTGGTTCAAATGCACCAATCACTAAAATCTACCAACCATCCTGCAAAAGAAAGATGAGGCTGTCTGTTCCCAAAAAGTTTTAGTCTCAGAAACCCTAGGGAGCAGTTTTACACTGTCCTATGGGGTCACTGTGTGGCGTCCTGGTGTAGCGCTGTGGGTTAATGTGTGAGACTGCAAAGCTCACCAGCTGCTCCTCAGAAACCCTATACAGGGTCGCTGTGAGTCAGAACCGACTTGATGGCACTTAAGAGCAACAATGAGGTCACTGTGAATTGAAATCAAGTCAAGGATAGTGGGTTGGGTTCGGTTTGGTATGTCATGAGTGTGCAAACCTCCAAGCATGTTGCATGGGGATGCCTGAGTCTGTCTGACTCAATGAAAACATGTATGTCTTCTTGGGTGTGTTTCTATACATATACCATAGTGATTGAGAAGTGTGAGGTATGACTCGAACACTTGTTGGCTGAGTCACTTCAGGAGGGTTGTTCCACCTCTTTGTGCCTCAGTTTCCTGATTTGCAAAACAGGCACAGTAAGAACAGCTGCCTCCAAGGGTTACTGAGTATTAGATGGCTTCTCAGACAGCACGCAGAACGCCTGGCACACAGGGCACACTAGATGAATGTTTCCATGACTCTGTGTGCGCAGGTGGGGCCAGCTCTCCCTGAATATATAGGAGTGGGTGGATGTGTGACGCTTACAGCTTGTGAGTGAATTTATGTCCGCAGCAGGAAGAGCTGGGCTCTACCTCCAGCTCCACCAGAGCAAATTACGCCTGATTCCCCAATCTGTCATATGGACAATGATGATGTGGGTGTATTCTGCTTCAGTGCCCACCCCTCAGCCAGCTCAGTGTATGACACAGGTATGATACAGAGCTATGACTAAGTGAGTGTGTGCAGGGAGCCAGGAAGGGTAGCATGTGCTGATGGGAAGAGGTGCTGTGAGCGCCGTGGACGTGAAGGCCTCATGCTAGGGGCATCTAAGCTGCAGGTACAGGCGGCACATGTGTGGTGCTGTGGGTTAATGCGCTGGACTGCAAGGTCAGTGGCTCATGCTCACCAGCCGCTCCTTGGAAACGCTAAACAGGGTTGTCATGAGTCAGAACCGACTCTGTGACACTTAACAACAACAATACACGTGGTGCCTGTACATGTGTACCTGCATGTGTGTGTACACATTTGTAGGAGAGCACATGTGTCTCTGTGTGTTGTCTGGATAGGGGTGTGTGTACCTGGGTATAAATGTGAGGGGTGAGTGTGGACAGAAACATGTGTGGGTGTGCAGAGCGAAGGAATGGGTCCTTGTGCCTCTGTGTGTGTCTAGATACATATGTGTACGAGGTCCAGTGTGGTTTTGTGTGGTGGGGGGTAGGGCAGAATTGGGCTGGCCAGGCCAAGTGGTACCTGTGCCGGTGAATGAGGGCATTGAAGGCCAAGCCATCCCGCCAGCTGGTGGTGAAATTCTGGATGTTTACTTCAGGATAACTGCGAGAGACAGAGGCAAAGATGGAAAGAGTCAGGAGAGGACAGGGAGGGAGGAAGGAAAGAAGAGAAAGGACATAGAGAGAGACAGGAGAGGAGAAAAAGGAGAGAGATGAGGAAGGGAGAGGGAGACAGATTGGGAGAGACCAGAATAGAGGGAGAGCCAGAGAAAGAGAGAGAGAGAGCATGCAGGTGAGAGAGGAGAGACAGAGGAGGCAAAGATTGGAACAAAGGAAGCAGGTCTAGAGATAACAACAGATATTCATACCTGGAGAAACAGATAACATTACAGGACGGACAGACAGCCCAGAAGGATGGCTGTCACCCCCTCCTCCTTCTGGGGGTTGCCCTCCAAAGAGCTCTTGGGATCCAGGTCATGCCATGCCCCATAGGACATGGAGTTGGGGTCCCATCCGAGCATGCTCCCCCTTCTCAGTCACACTGAGGGTACTCAGATCCCCTGCCCAGCAGCCTGAATCCATCTTCAAGATGGAGAGGCCGCTCCCTGGTGTGTGCTCTCCTAGGCTGAGGGGGAGGCTGGTGGATGTGCAGGGTGGCTGGAGTTTAGACATAAGAACTCGGAGGTCCACACAGGTGGATTCAAGGACTCTTGAGGCTCAGGAGGAGGAGGGAGCACTGATCTCTGAGGAGACCAAGAATTCTAAACTTGCACTTGCCCTTCCAGATTGTTGTGGAGGTCAAGGCCAGAGAAGTGATGCGTTATTATTTTTACCAGTTCCTCAGCTGTGACATGGCTGTCCCCTTGCACCCTTGTCTGCCCTGGACCCCATAGATCAGGGGTGGGGCTCACCCAGCTGTCTTCATCTGACACCATAGGAGCAGCGCATCCTTGGCTGAGCGTGTTTCTCTGTTGTCCTCAGTCTCAATTTTGATGACTTGAATCTGTGAGGAGACAAGCAATAGTCGCTGGAGTCTCAAGGACTCAGGCTGGGGAATCCTACCCCCCAAATGCTGCCGTGGGTGACAGAGGACATAGGGGAGATGGATTCAGACTGGGCATGAGGGCACAGGAATGGGAAGGGAGGGGGGACAGGACACCCAGTAATAAGGGAGGCCATGGTAAATTTGGGTCTCAGTTTTCAGAGAAGTTGTCTGGGCTATGGCCTTGATCTGAGTCACTGTCTTTTCCCTCCTGGGCTCATGCAGTAGCCTCCCCCATGATCGCCTTCCTCCTGTGCCCCAAGTGCACACTCTTGTCAGATCATATACCTCAAAGCCCTCTTATGGCTCTGTCTCAGGACCAAAGTGCAAGTCCTCAGCAGCTCCCCGCATTCTCTCTCCTAAGTTGCTGGCTCCACTCTGACACTAGCTGGCTTTTCCCTGAACCCACAGCATTCGCCCACCTCATAGCCTTTACACTGGCCATTTCCTCTGCCAAGAACTGCCTTGTCCCAGATGTCCACAAGGCTCCATTCCTCTGCCAGGTCGCTTTACTCAAATGTTAGCTTTTCCTCAAGCACCTGATTTGAAGTCTTGGCACACGTGCACACCCTCCATGTCATCTCCCCTGTCCCTGCTTGACTATCTCCCCTGGTGGCGGGCTTGTTAAGTGCTCAACTGCTCACTGAAAGGGTTGGTGGTTTGATACCAGCCACTCTACGGGAGAAAGACGGGGCTGCCTGCTTCTGGAAAATTTTACATTCGGCTTCAGAAACTGCATAGGGGCAGTTCTCCTTTGACCAACACGGTTGCTATGAGTCAGAATCCGGTCTCTCCACAGCAACTCATCCATTGGGATGCTGATAGATTTTGCTCACTACTGGTGGTTTTAGTAGGATCCCTGGTGGCTCTGTAGGATAAGCACTGGACTGCTAATTACAATGTCAGCGTTCAAACCCACCAGCCACTCGCCGGGAGAAAGACGAAGCTAAATGAGAGAGTAAAGATTTAAAGTCTCAGAAATCCTAAGAAGCAGTCTGCTTGACTCGAGGTCAGTGCGTGGGTACCGATGAAATGTGAAGTGCTCAGAATACTGCCCGGCACAGAGAAAACAAAATATAAATACAGAGCACAGTGAAAGTGGTGACAGTTACAGTTTTGAACTGAATGAATGGATGATTGGGTGAGTGGATGGGGGGATGCTGAAGTTCCCCCATGGAGAACGGGTTCGGCCGAATCACTTCAGGATCACCTGGAAGCGCAGGATGATGGTCCAGACTAGCCCCAGTGTCAGCCGGTGGTTCCCGTCTACGATGTCGTGCGAACCCACATTCTCCAGGTGTACGCGTTGTTCCTTCAAGAACTGCAGCGCCTTGTCCACGTTCTCCAGCGAGTGGATCCGCATGCGGCCGCGTGTGGGCCTCGGCTAGGGCGAAAGTGGCGTCGGGCAATCAAGGATTTTGCCTGGAGCACCGGAATCCCAATCCCAACCCTAACATAAGTCCCGCCCCTCACGTAACCACGCCCCACGTCGTCCAAGACCTAGGACCCACCCCTTCCACTGCTGCTTTAGCCACAATATCCCCAGTAGCTCCACCCCTTTCAATGGGAACTCCACCCAAACTCAGAGTCCCGCCCCTGAGCCCTAACCACACTTCTTCAACAGAAGCCTGAGGTTCCCCACAACAAAGCTCCACTAGGTTTTTGTGGTTGGTAAGTGCCGTTGAGTCGGTTCCAACTCATAGCGACCCTGTATAGGGTTTCCCAGGAGAAGTTTGTGAGTGCACTGCCAACCTTGTGATTAGCAGTCTTGTGCTTATCCTACAGTGCCACACCAGGACTCCAAGGGCCCCTCTCCAAGTCCCTACTGGGAAAGTCCACCCATCCATTATTGTTGGTCGGTTCAGTGGAGTCGATTCCTACTCACAGTGACCCTCTGCACAACAGAATGAAACACTGCTTTGTCCTACATCCTCCTCACAATTTTTATGTTTGAGTTACCTGTACATTAGTCACTCATAGTCCTAGTGTGGTACTATAGAAGAAATAAACAACAAGGTTGGCAGTTCAAACCAACCAGCTGCTCCTTGGAAACACTATACAGCGTCGCTATCAGTCATATGAAGAAGTCCTGGTGTGGCACTGTAGGATAAGCACTGGACTGCAAGGTTGGCTTGAACCTCAAGGTTGGTGGTTCAAACTCACCAGCCGCTTCTTAGAAACCCTATACAGGGTCGCTATGAGTCAGCACTGACTCATCAGCACTTCACAATTTAACAATAGCTCAGCTCTTCCAACAATGCCCAACCTCCAGTCCGAACCCCTAAGCTCATCTCTCCACACACCTCATCATCCATGTATCCACCCTCCTTCAGGACCCCTTACCAGCTGCTCCCCAGACAGCACTTCCAGGAGCCGCGTGAGCACGAAGCCATCCCGGAGGTCTGAATACAGGTCTCCGATGTGGCAGCCCACACGAGCTAGGTGGGAGTTCACCCACTTGGTGAAGGTTTTCTTCTGCACTGCTTCCCGCTCATCTGTGGAACAGACCGAATGAGTCCTCGCCTCCCCAGGAACTCTAAGCCCCCAAAATGGGGCCCACCAACCCCTCCAGCATCCCTCTAGTGCACCCAACACCACCAAACCCTGCTCAGGCCCAGCTCTCTGAAATACTCAGACCTCTGCATGGGCGATTTCCCCACCCCGCCCACTCACTCGGAGACAGACTTACGGTCCTTCAAATTTCTCCCGCCATTACTTCCATGGGAAGTGCCTTACCACAGTCAACTTGATTCATGCATTCAATAATTTTTTAAAAATGTTTTATTGTGAATTATTTGATAGTTTGCATTCAATAAATATTTATGGGGCGCCTACTGGAGTCCTGGTGTGGCACTGTGCGTTAATGCGCCAGATTGCAAAGCCATTTGAACTGCAAGGTCGGCGGTTCAGGCTCACCAGCTGCTCCTCAAAAACCCTATACGGGGTCGCTATGGGTCAGAACCGACTCGACAGCACTTCACAACAACAAATAGGAGTCTGGCACTGTTTTACCTTTCCCATTCAGTTCATTCTACTCAAAGTGAGATCCTATAGGACAGAGTAGAATTGCTCATCGGGTTTGCAAGGTTGTAAATCTTTTTGAAGACAGATGGCCATATCTTTATCACTACAATGGCTGGTGGGTTCCAACCACTGACCTTCTGATTAGCAGCCGAGGGTTTAACCACTGGTCCACCAAGTCCATGCCCCTGAAAACAATCCCACCGCAGCCCAGCAGATTCCAGCTTATAGTGGTCTTACATAGAGTGGACTGCGGACTAAAAGGTCAGCAGTTCAAACCCACCAGCTGATCCTCGGAAACCCTATGCAGGTCACTAAGTGTTGGGACCGACTCAATGACACTTCGCAACCACATAGAGTATTGGTGGTGGTGGTTGTGTGCCACCAAGTTGGTTCCAACTTATAGTGACCCTGTATAGGGTTCCCAAGGTTGTAAACCTCCCCACCCCCAATGCTATAAATCTTTAAGGGAGCAGAAAGTCTCATCAGAAAGCTGATGGTAGATTTGCACTGCTGACCTTGCAGCAACATCCCAGCTCCTAATCCACTGCACCACCAGGGCTCCTTTATAGGTAGAATGCTGTTGTTGTTAAAAGCCTTCAAGTCAGTTTTGACTCATAGCTATACTGTATAGGGTTTCCAAAGAGCGACTGGTGAGTTTGAACCACCAAATTTGTGGTTCAAGCCAACCTTGCATCCAGTCCAACAGCACCACACCAGGACTCTGTTTACAGGCAGACTAGAACTGCCCTGTTGGGTTTTCAAGGTTGTAAATCTTTACAGAAGCAGACTGACCTTTGGTTAGCAGCTCTTCAACCATGTGCCACCAGGACTCCACAAATACTCCCTTCCCTCAAGAAATTCAGGTTAGTGGGAGGCATAGACAACACATAAGTGAGTGTTGGGGAGCCAAGGAGAGTTTAAGAAAGAGGAAGTTAGGGTGAAAGTTGTGTTTCAGGGATCTCTGTTGCTGTTGTGTAGACTGTGAGTCAGAAAGAACAAAATGGCAACTAGGAGTCCAGGAAGGCGATTGGGAACAGGACCCAGGAGAAAAGATGAGGCTAGACTAGGGTAGGAGCTAGGGGCAGGAAACATGTCTCCCCAATCCCTTGCTCAGAGCAATAATGTAGTCAAACACAGGACTTTGGATTCCCTATATCCCTGGGGGCCTGGAGTAGATTGAAACTCAGTTCTCACCAATGGGAGGGAAAGAGGAGGGTGTCCAATTTTTACTTCACTATGAACTTTTTTTTCCTCTAATAACAACTTAATGTTATCAGGTACCGCTGAGTTGGCTCTGACTCATAGCAACCCTGTGCAACTCATAGCAACTCATAGCAACAGAATGAAACACTGTCCAGTCCAGCACTAGCCTCACCATTGTTATGTTTTAACCCATTGTTACAGCCACTGTGTCAATCCATGTCACTGGGGGTCCTGCTTTTTTTTCAGTGACCTTCTATTTTACTAAGCATGCTGTCCTTTTCAGGAGACTCCTGGTAACATGTCCAAAGCAAATGAGATGAATTCGGGCTATCCTTAATTCTAGGAAGCATTCTGGTAGGACTTCTTTCAAGATACAGATTTGTGTGTCCTTCTGGCCGTCTGGCCGTGATACTTTCAATATTCTTTGCCAACACCATAATTCAAATGCATCAGTTCTTCTGTTATTGTTGTTGTTAGGTGCCATCGAGTCGGTACCAACTCATGGGACCCTATGCACAGCAGAACGAAACACTGCCCGATCCTGGGCCAACCTCACTACTGCTGCCACGCTTGAGTCCATTGATGCTGCCACTTGGCCAATCCATCTCGTTGGGAGTCTTCCTCTTTATCTCTGACCCTCCACCTTACCAAACATGATATCCTTCTCCAGTGACTGGTCCCTCCTGACAATATGTCCGAAGTATGAGAGAAGTTTGCCCATCTTGGCCTCTAAGGAGCACTCTGGCTGCACTTCTTCCAAAACAGATCTATTGGTTCTTTTGGCAGCCCATGGCACTATCAATATTCTCCTTCAACACCATAACTCAAAAGCATCAATTCTTCTACCGTCTTCCTTATTCACTGTCCAGCTTTTGCATGCATATGAGGTTATTGAAAATACCATGTCTTGGGTCAGGTGCACCTTAGTCCTCAAGCTGACATCTTTGCTCTTCAACACTTTAAAAAGGTCTTGTGCAGCAGATTTGCCCAATGCAATATGTCGTTTGATTTCCTGACTGCTGCTTCCGTGAGTGTTGATAGTTGATCCAAGAAGAATGAAGTCCTTGACAACTTCAATCTTTTCTCTGTTGGTAAAAAATGTTGTTTATTGGTCCAGTGGTAAGGATTTTTGTTTTCTTCACATTGAGATGTAATCCATACCAAAGGCTGTGATCTTTGATCTTCATCAGTAAATGTTTTAAGTCGTCTTCACTTTCAGCAAGCAAGGTTGTATCATCTGCATATCACAGGTTGTTAATGAGTCTTCTTCCAATCCTGATGCCATGTTTTTCTTCATATTACCCAGCTTCTTGGATTATTTGCTCAGCATACAGTTTGAATAAGTATGGTGAAAGAATACACCTTGTCACACACCTTTCTTAATTTTAAACCATTCAGTGTTCCCATGTTTTGTTTGAACAACTGCCTCTTGGTCCAGGTACAGATTTCTCATGAGAACAATTAAGTGTTCTGGAGTACTCATACTTTGCAATGCTGTCATTGTGAATTGAGTAAAGATTTCCAGAGCAGATCATCCATTTTACATTCAACAAATCCTACACTTGATTTCATTTCAATGATTGTAATTCCGATCCATGTGTCATCAGGTGACAGTATTTACCTGTTCCCTTTAATTCTTGCATTCCTCCCTGTGTCCTCCCCTATCTTAATCTTTCTTCTGCCAACCTCACTCTTGTTGTTGCACAAGACCTCTTTAAAGTGCTCAAGAGCAAAGGTATTAATTTGAGGACTAAGGTACACCTGACTTAAGCCAGGGTATTTTCTATAGCCTCGTATGAATGTATTTTCCGTAGCCTCATATGTAGATGGAGTCCTGGTATGGTGCTGTGGGGTAATGCGCTGGACTGCAAGGTAGGTTTGAATGGCAAGGTTGGCAGTTCAAATTCACCAGCCACTCCTCAGAAACCTTATTACAGGGTTACTATGAGTCGGAACCAACTTGACAGCACTTAACAAAAACAACAATATAAGTATGTAAAAGTTGGACAATGAAGAACAAAGACGGATGCCTTTGAGTTGTACTGTTGAAGAAGAATACTGAAAGTACCACGGGCTGCCAGAAGATTATGCAAATCTGTGATGGAAGAAGTACAGCCAGAATGCTCCTTAGAAGCCAGGTTCATGAGAGTTTGCCTCTCATACTTCAGACATGCTATGGCGAGGGACCAGTCCCTAAAGAAGGACATCATGCTTTGTAAAGTGAAACAGTAGTGTCAAAGAGGAAGACCTCCAATGAGTGGACTGACACAGTGGCAGCAGCAGTGGGCTTAAGTGTAACAACAGTTGTGAGGATAGCCCAGGACCAGAAAATGCTTTGTCCTGCTGTGCATGGGGTCTCAATGAATTGGAACTGATTCCAAGGCACCTACCAACAATCCTCTAGCTAGTGAATGATTCTTCCTTCTCTCCTGCCTCTCGTAACCATCATAGACCATTTCTTTTAGCATGAAAAGCTTTCCTTGACTTATTATAATAGTGGTGTCTTTCATACAATATTTGTATTTTTGTGGTGATGCTATAGGAATAGCACTGGACTTCGAACCACAAGGTTAGCAGTTCAAACCCACCAGCTGCTCCTTGGAAACCGTATACAGGGTTGCTATGATCGGAACCAACTCGATGGCACTTAACAACAACAGTAATTTCACACAGCATAATGCCCTCCAGGTTCATCCATGTTGTGAGGTGTTTGACAGATTCATCATTATTCGTGAACATTGAGTAGTATTTTAATGTGGGTATGTACCAAAGTTTGCTTGAACATTCTTTTGCTGATGGGCATTTAGGCTGTCTCCACCTGTTTGCTATTGTGAATAGTGCTACTACGAAAATGTTGTTGTTCCTAAATGCCATCAAGTAGCTTCTGACCCATAGTGACCCTGTATCAGGCTTCCAAGGAGCAGCTGGTGAGCTTGAACCACCGACCTTGCAGTTCAAACAACTTTGCAGTCTGCTGCATTAGCCCACAGTGCCACATCAGGAGTCTGCCATGAAAATGAGTATGCCTATATCTATTCATGTCACGGCTCTCGTTCTCGAGTACATATAACAAGCATATGGATTGCTGGGTTATATGGTAATTATATTTCCAACTTTTTGAGAAAGCGCCAGTCTGTTTTTCACAGTGGTATACCATTTTACAGTCCCACCAACATAGAGGGGTGTGAGTCTCTCCGCAACCTCACCAGTATTTACTGGTGTCTTTTATTTGCATCTCTACAGAGTTGGGTTTTTTTTGTTTCTTTTCTTTAAAAAACAGAAATTTATTTTCTCAAGGTTCAGGAGCCTAGAAGTCTGAATTTAGAACATGGTCTCTAGGGAAGTTTCCTCTTTGAGTCTTTCAGCTTCTGACAGCTGCCAATAATTCTTGGTGTCCTGGACTTGTAGATGTATATATCCCTATTATCCGTCTTTTCCTGTGCCCCATAGAATTCTCAAGAGCTGTTTTTGTTGTTGCTATTGGTTTGGGGGAGGGAGAGAGTAATTACCTTGATTCTGAGGTGCCCCTGGGTAGACTCCAACCACCAACATTTCAGTTGATAGTTGAGCACATTAACCATTTGCATGACCAAGGGACCCCTAAAGCTATCTGTTAGTTAAAATTTTGTGTCAACTTGACTGGGCCAGGATCCCCAATGGTTTAACAATTAAGATATAGTAATCTACTCCATAAAGAGCTCTGGTAGTGTAGTGGATACAAATTGGGCTGCTAACCTCAAGGTTGGCAGTTAGAAACTGTTCCGCAGGAGAAAGATGAGGCGTTCTGCTCCCGTAAAGATTTACAGCCTCGGAAACCCTGTGCAGGGTCGCTATGAGTCGGAACTGACTCCACAGAACTTAACAACAACAACAACAATCAGCTTCAGGATCAGATCTAAAAGGATATAATTGAGACAGGAAGCCTAGGGGGCCTTTTGGAAAGAGTTACTAGGAAAGCAAAGAGTTTATTTCCAGGGGGTTTCTTCTATTCTCTACTGTCATTCCCCACCCCCCACCCCACCCCCAGTGTCTGGACCAATGCCTAGAACATATACAGTAAGTGCGCAGTAAATATTTATTGCACGGATTTGCAACAGTTGATGATTTCTAAAAACTATAACCCCATAACACCTAGAGAAGACCCCTGAGCAGCTATAATGGGCCCAGCTGAGGCCCTTATATGACCCAACCACGAACATCTGCTATTTGACCTCTCCAAGTCTCAAGTCTCGCTGAGAGTCCTGGTGTGGTGCTGTAGGTTCATGCACTGGACTGCAAAGTCGCTTGAACTGCAAGGTCATCAGTTCAAATTCACCAGCCACTCCTCAGAAGCCCTATAAAGGGTCGCTACGTGTTGGAACTGACTTGATGACATTTAACAACAACAACTCACGTTATAGTTTATTTACTGTAAACGGACCACCCGTAACATATTTAATTTTATTGTAAAATGTTTTACAGGTCAACTGGTTTTACCCACTTTGAAGGACAACCTTTCCCTGGGAGAACACCAGCCCCCGGGGCGGGGGTGGGGGGCAGGAACCAGAGGCCTTTGCTGTGGAATCCATCTTGAAGAAATGTTGAGCACACATTCAATTAACACTGCCCTTCCTAAATGGGTCACTTTCAGGAAATCCCTGCCTATTTCTATGAATAAACACCATGACTTTTCCCACCCCAAACTTTTTAAAACTCCAGCGCAACCTTTGGTTGGGGAGACAAGGACTACCATACCTAGGTCCCTCCTCAAGGCCAGATCTTTTCCTTTCAATAAATCTTTAAATCTTCTGTTTGTGTGAAACATTGTCAGTCTAACCTGATCATTCTTGGTCAGCAAAGACAAGACCCCTCGGTTGAAGATTCAGGGTTCCCCTACATGCTGATAACATAATCACCCCCATGATGTGATAATATGTGATCAACTTTGATCTGATGTAACTATCCTATGTATTACAAATCCTCACTTCTGATATTAAGGATGCAAGCTACAGGATTAAGTTGTATTTTGAGTCAAATTATTTAGAGCTATAACAGCCTTCAGTATGGAGTGCATCTCAATGTCAAGAAAACAAAAATCCTCACCACTGAACCAATAAACAACATTCTTATCAACGGAGAAAACATTAAAGTTGTCAAGGACTTCATTCTTCTTGGGTCAACCATCAACACTCAGGGAAGCTGCAGTCAAGAAATCAAACAATGTATTATTGCATTAGGCAAATCTGCTGCACAAGACCTTTTTAAAGAGTTGAAGAACAAATATGTCAGCTTGAGGACTAAGGTGCACCTGACCCAAGACACGGTATTTTCAATAACCACATATGCGTGCGAAATCTGGACAGTGAAATCTGGAAGAAGACTATGGAAGAATTGATGCTTTTGAGTTATGGTGTTGGCGGAAAATACTGAAAGTGCCCTGGGCTGCCAAAAGAAAAAACAGATCTGTTTTAGAAGAAGTGCAGCTAGAGTGGTCCTTGGAGGCCAGGATGGCCAAACTTCGTCTCTCATACTTTGGACATATTGTCAGGAGGGACCAGTCACTGGAGAAGGATATCATGTTTGGTAAGGTGGAGGAGGGTCAGAGAAAAAGAGGAAGACTCCCAGCGAGATGGATTGGCAATATGGCAGCATCAATGGGCTCAAGCGTGGCAACAATTGTGAAGCTGGCCCAGGACTGGGCAGTGCTTCATTCTTATGTGCAAAGGGTCGCTATGAGTCGGTACCTACTTGATGGCACGTAACAAGCAAGCAGAGCCTAGAGGGACCTACTACCACCAAGAAAGACAAGCCAGGAATGGAGCATATCCTTTGGACCTGGAATCCCTCCGCTGCAAAGCTCTTAGATCCAGGGAAAGATTAATGCCAAGACGCATGGCGATTTCTAAGGAAGATCTGGGCTTACAGATGCTGAAAGGAGACAAGGACATGGCCTGTAGAGTCAGCACTCTGAATTCAGACTTCTAGCCTCCTAAACTCTCAGAGAAGAAATTTCTATTCCCTAAAGTCAGCCACTTGAGGTATTTTTATAGTAGTGCCACAAAAGAACTAAGACAGTAGCCTAATGAATATGAAATGGATTTGATTTGCATTTGTGTTGCTGTGGGCTAATGCATCAGACTGTAAAGTCCTTTGAACTGCAAGTTCGGTGGTTCAAGCTCACCAGCTGCTCCTTGGAAACCCTATCCAGGGTTGCTATGGGTCAGAATTGACTCGATGGCACTTAACAACAATAACAAATACATTAAAATATTTTAAGTATTAAAGTGTAAACAAATCACTTTGAGGACTAAGGAGCCCCTGATCCAAGTCCTGGTATTTTCAACAGCCTTATATGCATGTAAATGCAGTATAATGAGTAAGGAAGACCACAGAAGACTCAATGCATTTGAATTACGGTGCTGGAAAAGAATACTGAAGGTACCCTAAAGTGCCAGAAGAGCAAACAAATCTATCTGGGAAGAATTTCATCCAGAATGCTCCTTGGAAATGAAGATGGAGAGATTTCATCTCACTTACTTTGGAAATGTTATCAGAGACCAGTCCCTGGAAAAGGACATCGTGCTTGACAAAGTAGAGGGTCAGTGAAAAAGAGGAAACCTCCCAACAAGATGGCCTGATGCAGTGGCTGCAACAATCGGCTCAAACATGACAACAGTTGTGAGGATGGCAAAGGACTGGGCACTATTTCATTCTGTTTGCAAGGGGTCGGAATCAACTACCAACAGTAATAACTAATACAGGCTTCAGGATGGATTACATCTCAACAAAAAGAAAACAAAAATCCTCCCAACTGGACCAACAAGCAACATCATGCTAAAAGGAAAATACTGAAGTTTTCAAGGATTTCATTTTGCTTGGATCCACAATCCACACTTACTGAAGCAGCAATCAAGAAATGATATGGGTGGGGGGCTTGATGGAAGCTAGGGTGGAGGTGTAGTGAAGTTCACCAGCCATCCCACAGAATACCAGGCAAAGCAGATCCAGGGCAGAGCAACAAAACTTGGAACCACATAGCTAGGAATATTTTAAAAGTTTGAAGGCTTATGGTTACTTGAACTTGAAGCTGAAGTAAGAAATTACATATTTTTATATCTGCCGGGCTCAGAGGCCCAGAGCTGACATCTTGGGCAAGAACAAGTGGCAAGACAAAGTGGGGGAGCAGAAACACCACAGGAACCTTGGAGCAAAGGTGGACACTCCGCTTTGTTGGTTTTGCTTTGTTCTGCTTTTTTCTTTTTTTTTGGTTATCTGGTCATTGTCCCACCACTGTTCGCGCACCTCCATTCTGGTGACTGGTGTGTGTGTGTGGGTGCCTGAGTGAGTGGACACCCCCCACCCTCACCACTGGTGGGTTCTTCTGATACACATGCATGTCAGAAGCAAGCCCTGAACGTTTTTTGTTTTTTTAAAAAAATACGGGAAAAGCCAGGACAGGGTTGTACAAAGGGAAAGAGAGTTTAAAAACAAGAGTCCGAAAATTAAATTAAAGCCTGAGGTATACCATAACAACCAACAGTGGCAGCTTGAAATCTCTCAGGCAGCTTTGAAAACAAGAAGCTGAAGAGAAGACATTAAAGTCATACTCATATTAGGCTACGGAATTTATTTATTTTTTCTTCTCTCCCTCTGCTCCCTTTTCTGTGATTATACACTGCAGTATTCAGTCTAGTTTTGTTTTGTTGTTGTTGTGTTTTGGTGGGGTTTTTTTCTGTTTTTTTTTTTTGCTGGCGTTTTCCTGTTTTATGCTCCCTCTTCTACCTTTTGAGGACTCTTTCTCTACCTATATTACCCAAGAAGAGTCAGCAATTGCTGCCATACAGTCGAGCTACAGTCACACTCTATAAAACACCAAAACCCAGGCAAGAACCAATACCAACTACCATACACCAGGGAGGCAGACAACACCTGTGAACATTACTTGAGTTAAGCAATAAGAAGAGTGAAAAGGGAAGGTCACATCCAGATCACATCTACCTGGAAACAATCAGAAAGCATAAAAAACACCAAAAACACATACTCAATTAAGTATTAAGGCCACATATAAACACTAAACATGTCCAAGAAGCAAAAGCAGATGACCATATCAGCACATGTCCAGAAACAAGATAAAATGTCTGAGACAAATGACCTAGAGGTAGACCTGGACTCCATTCTGGAAGGAGGGCAGACCTTGGAAATGCCTGAGAAGGAATTCTGAAAAAAGATTATAAAATGTTTCAAATCACTTTACAAAGTATTTGAGAAAAATAAGAAAGAAGTCAGGAAAGTACTACAGGAAGAGTCAAATAAGATAGATACACCATTGGAAACAATTTAAAACCTACAGAAAGAGGTCCAAACTATCAATAATAGAATATCAGAAAAA
>NW_006408686.1:4816881-4817889 GCF_000296735.1 Chrysochloris asiatica
GCTGGTAGTTTTGAACTGCCCACCTTGAGGTTAGCAGCCCAATTCATAATCACTAAGCTACCAGAGCTCCTAATCCAGGTAAACACTGATGTCAAGACACATGGAGATCTCCAAGGTATGCTGGACCTACAAAAGTTGAAAGGAGAGAAGGACTTCTGCCCCCGTCCTCAGAGCCTGTACTAGGAATTTGGACTGTTAAAATTGTGAGAATAAATTTGGAGTCTCCAAAATTGTGAGAATAAATTTGTTTGTATAAAAAAAAAGCAAAGCATTTTAAATTAAAAAATCAATAAAAGACATTACCATGTAAGAATGCAACCCCAGGGTTACCATCTCCTGTGAAATTTCTAAAGGAGCCAACATCTGGAATTTTTTTTCCCCTCTTTTTTAAAGAAAAAGATCCCTATGTTTAAAAGTTGGCAACTGACTTACATTTTTATAAAATACAATGCGGGTGACACCAAATCTTTCTCCGAGGGCCACTTCTGACCCAAGATGACAATGAATGTGTACTGTGTTGGTAGTAAGTACATTTGGCCACGGGGCAGTATGAAATGTGTTCCCTTTCCTCCATGGAAACCGCTGGTCACTCTTGTGCGCTTGTTCTCACACCAGAGAGGCCAGCCTGAGACTGTTCTCGCAGTGGCTGGAGCTCCCCTTCATTTCCGTTTCTCTGGTTTCCACTTGGTTGTGTTGGGCCAGAGGGAGATGAGACGTGAGCTCAAGGGATTTATTCCTTCCTGCTTCCTCCCTGCCTGGCCGGCTTCTGATAGTAACTAGTTCCTGCCTACAGCTCTACCCCCTTTGCCTCCTGCCATGGACCTAGTTGGAACATATTCCTTTGGGTTGTCAAGGCACCAAGCAAAATGACAACTATCCTACCTTTACCATTATCCATTATACTCATATTGAATTGTTTTACTGTTTATATATTCTCCTCCACTGAAATAATCACCAATCACAATGAGGTACATTTCCTTGGAATCAGTTCTATCCATAAATTTAATC
>NW_006408686.1:4818286-4833910 GCF_000296735.1 Chrysochloris asiatica
CTTCAGGAATGAGGGGGTCCAGGAAGTTGCTAATTGAGATTGTTGGCTAATGTAACAACAGAGGCTCATACACCTGGGGTGTGTGAGCCTGATGAATTGGGGGAAGGGAACCTATTAGAAAGGTAGAAAGTTTACAATAAGAACACAACCATCAAGGGGAAGTAGTTGAAGTCAGTGGAGATTGTTAACCCCATAGTACTCAGTCAGTGAGGAACCAGGGGAGGGACTTTTGAGCTAGAAGATAAAATGATTTTCAAAACAAAAAAAAGACAAAAAACCTTATTCTTGCAAAAATGAGTGTAGATTGGATTTCTTGAGCGTTTGTTGGTAAGTAAGCACTTGTGATAACTCATTGGTGACCTCACATGGGATAAGGCGGTCCAACCCAGTTCTCCCTCCAGAGACCTATGGGGTAAGGTCCTAGTCACGGATCTATACTGACCCACCAGTAACCAAGAGGGACCGAGGCAGTATCCGGGGTATTGACAACATTTCTCACAGTCTGAATTCGGTTGGCCAGTTACATGGGGAAGTTTTATGTCTGTTGACAAGCGAGTCCTTGTCATCAATCTTCTCCTGGGTCTAAGAGTTTCTCAGTGCAGGGACCGCAGGTCCAAAAGATGTGCTCAGCTCGCAGCTCTTCTTTTTTGGTAGCAAGACATCCGTCCCTCTCTCTCTGCCTGCTTCTCTCTCATTTGATCTCTTGTAAGATAAAAGGTAATGCCAGCCATACCCTAGGGAAAGTCCCCTTATGTCAGATCAGAATAAGGGCTTTGCATCCTGCCATGATCCCCTTACACCTGATTGGCTGATGACACCAGATCACATCATAGGGATGATTGCATCATCATATTACTGCCAAACCATGAGAATCATGGTCCAGTCAAGCTGATACATATTTTGTTGTTGTTGTTAAGTACCGTGGAGTTGGTTCCGACTCATAGTAACCTTGCACAGGGTTTCCGAGGCCATAAATCTTTAGGGGATCAGAACGCCTCATCTTTCTCCCGCAGTGCCACTGGTAGTTTCAAACTGCTGACCTTGAGGTTTGCAGCCCGATTCATAACCACTACGCTACCAAAGCTTCTTGATACGTGTTTTAGAGGGACATAATTTAATTCTGGTGTGGCTCTGTGGGCTAATGCATCAGATTGTGAAATTGTTTGAACTGCAAGGTCAGTGGTTCAAGCTCACCATCTGCTCCTTGGAAACCCTATTCAGGGTCATTATGGAATTGACTTGAGGATACTTAACAACAACAACAATTTAATCCATGACGCTAGCAAAAAAATAAAAGAATAGCGAGAGACTTAATATGTAAATGCTGTACAAACTGTGAATCTGTTTGGGTCAAGTTAGGAAGTCAGAGAATGCAAAGTCTGGTGAGAACATGGGGATATCATAACGCTCGTGTCTCCTGGTAGAGATACAAACAGAGGCAGTCATTCTGAAAGCAATCAGACACTCCTAAGTCATAGTGTGGGTTAGTGTGCTGGACTGCAGTCAGTTTGAACCACAAGTTCAACGGTACAAGGTCACCAGCCACTCCTCAGAAACCCAATACAGGGCTATGAGTCGGAACCGACTTGATGGCACTTAACAACAATATGAAATCATAGTAAATTAAAGCATGCCCTCTGATCCAGCAATTCTGATCTTGTCCATATTTTTATTAAGGATGGAATTGTATGCCCTAAAAAGTTATGTTGAAATCCTAAATCCCCATGCCTGTAAACATGAATCTGTTTGCAAAGAAAGGTTTCCTTTTGTTATGTTAATGACACCCTAACAGAACACACTATGGTGGGTCTTCAGCCTAATCCCTTCTGATTGATGGCTTATAAAAAAAGAATAGACACAGATACACACACAGGGGGAAAATAGGCACCACAGGAAACCCATCTGCAAGCAAAGCGATGCCAAAATTTGCCAGCAGATGCTGGGAACTAGCAAAGAGACCCACAGAAGGAATCAACATACTCAACACCCTAATTTAGACTTTTATCTTCCAGGACTGTGAGAAAAGAATGCCACATTCTTTAAAACTGGTATTTTCTGTTTGTTTTCTCCTATGGCAGCATTGAAGAACTAAGTCAATGTCCCAAGACTATTTTCACACTGGTGCAAAGGAGTTGTTCAATGCAGTGCTGTTTACTGGACTTGTCAACAGACGAGTGGATAAACCAATTATACAATTGTAGAATATTCACTCTGTGGGACACAATACAACAATGAGAAGAAACAATTTTGTAAACTGTACAGGAAGACATGGATAAATCTCATAAACATAATGTTGAGTGAATTACGCCTGGTATTGTTGTTTTAGATGGAATAATATCCCCTCAAAAGAAATGGGGAGGTCCTAACCACTGGAGCTGTAAATAAAACCCTGTTTGGAAATAGGTATTTTCTTTCATAATGAGGTAATAGCAAAGTAGGAGGATCCTAAAACTAATCACTTCTGGGTGCTGTCTTATAAAACAAGCAGAAAAGATATAGAGACACAAACACAGGGAGAGACAGATGCCAAGGGAGGGGTCGTCTATAAGTGAAGGAGGGCCAAGGAATTGTCAGCAGACACCAGGAAGTAGGTGAGTGGTCCAAAGAAAGACTCAGTACATTTATCCAATTCACAATTAAAAGTAAAAAAAAAAATAAAACACAGTGAGATAGCACTTCAAATCCACTAGGATGGCAATTATTAGAAAAGTTGTTATTGTTGTTACGTGCCATCAAGTCGGTTCCGACTCATAATGACCCTGTATAGGATTTCCAAGGAGTGGCTTGTGAGTTTGAACTACCGACCTTGTGATTCAAAATGAAATTTCGGTCCAGTGTTTTATCCCACAGTGCCACACCAGGACTTCTACAGATAAATGATATTTTCCCTAAACTTTTTATGGACTATTATTTAGTGGGGCCTTCTCTTCTATTTTTTTTTTTTTTTGTCATAATAAAAATCATGCATTGAAAAAGAGAGAGAAAGAACCAACACACCAAGATCCTGATTTGGAGTTTGACCTTCCAGAACGCTAAAAGAAAAACATGTTCTGTTCTTTAAAGTCATCCTTTTGTAGTATCTTTTGTTACAGCTGCATTAGATAATTAAGACAAAGCCAGGTACACACAAAAAGGATACTTTTTGATTATGATTCCATTTATGTCAAGTTCAAGAACACAAAAGGAATCTATATTGTTGGAAATTCGGAGAATTTTTTACCCTTGGGATGTGGTAAGACAGGAAATACAAAAAGGCTTCTAGGGGGCTGTCATATTTTGATTACAACAGAATATTCATTTGAAATGTTGAAAACCCATAACACATCTGCTTTCCTGCATGTGTGTGCAATACTTTAATAAACATATTGTCATCAAGTCAGTCCCGACTCCTGCTTACCCATGTGTGCCAGAGTAGAACTGGCTTCCATAGATTTTCTTTTTCCCTTAAAAAACATTTTTTTTTATGTTTATTTGAAGACAATTTAATTTCACTTTCATGTTTGAAAGCTATTTTTGTAATATTTTATTCTGAATTATGTGATAGTTTACATGGGAGAACATTAGCTTTACATTCACCCTATCTTATATCATTTCATTGCCATGATTACAATCCTCTCCATGCATCATCAAAACAACCAAAGGGTATACCCCGCAAGTCTGCACCCTGGTCGTCAGCACACAGCCCCTCTCCCTCTCTGGGTCTAGAGTTCTCAGCCGCTCCATCTCTCCAAGTCATCGTCTCTGCCTCCATCTCTGGCGTCACTGTTTCTCTGGGTAGGGACCCGCACTCCGCTCTTCTCCCTTGATGGTCCCAGGGACCTCCACTCCTGGACTGCAAAGTTAATCACTCCTCTCCTTTTGCTACAAAACGTCTACCTTTACATTTCCAACCCTCACAATCAGTCATGATAACAATTATTCACTACTGTATCACATGAGTCCTAGCCCCATCTCCTTTCATCAGCCCTGCCTAGACAGACTGGATACTACTCAGTGGAGATTCTACCTTTCTCCACACCCTCTGGATCTAGGCCCCTCTTGCAAGCTTGTAAGCCAGTCACTTCTTGCCTTTATAGCCCCTCCATTTTGGGTAGCCAATGTCCAAGTTTCCCATCCCTGTCTACTCTGTGTGTGGAGGGGGTGGAAATGATCTTGGCTGTAAATATCAGATTACTCTTTGTTTCCTCTTCTTTCTTCTTCTAGTTGAGTTCTGATCATCCAGCCATTGAAGCCAGGTCAAGTGGGTATTATCTGCAAGTGTGGGTATTCATGTGCATATCCCCTCACTTCTTATTAGCTGGACACTTCACTCTCCACTCTAGTCCTATGTGGCTGCCACTGACTCTGGGCCCAGGAGTCCCCAGATCTTGCCATACTGCTGGCCAACCAGGTCTCCACCAAGGTTCACAGGAGTCTATTGAACGTGGTTGGGCTTAGCTTGCAGCTCCATTGCTGGTTTTCCCTCACTTCCCCTTATCGGTGACCAATGTGGTCACCAGTCAGAATGCACGTCTGCTCATGTATTCCCACTGAGTCTTAGTCTTGGAAGGGGGTTTGCCCTGAGGGGACCTGACCACGTGCCTTGATGTCTCCTGGGTTAAAGTTTATTTTTGTTGTTGCTGTTGAGACCATACACAGCAGGACGCCCCATGAGGTTTTCAGTGGCTGATTTTCAGGAGATTGCCAGTCCTTTCTTCCGAGAAACCTACACTACAGTTGAACTCAAACCTCTTAGCTCTCAATTAGTAGCTGAGAGCATTAACTGCTTGCACCACAAAGCACATTTTGCTAACCACTCGCATGTGAAATTCCCATGAAACCTACTGGAATGGTTTCTCAGGGAGGAAAGAATGGGTGTGAAATGTGGGGATAAAAAGAGAATAAATGAATCGATAAAGCACAGAGGTGTCTCATACAAACCGGTGAAGACATCGAACCACAAACTGAGGAGGGTGATTTACAGCATTCTCTGAACATGGGTCCAAACAAGTTTTTAAAAAGATCATCATGTGGTTGACAACTGCTTACAGTATATTTTCTTTAACAGAATGGACAGTTCTGTGCATACTTCAAAAATATTTTTCCTGTACAAAAAAAAGTTCTATAGATTGTGTTTGCTATCTTAATTTGGGCTGTATTCTTTGATGTTAACACATTTTGTATCATTGTTTCATAAAGCTGTATTGAATCATGTAGTATCAAATATTAGATGTGATTTAATAGTGTTAATTTAAATCCATTTTAGTCACTTCCCCCCCCCCAAAAAAAAACTACTTCCAGATGCTGATGTTGAGTGTAATTTCTTTGCCTGATCAGTTACAGAAAGTGGTGCTCAGTTGTAGAATGTATTGAACCTTTTAACACCTAATGTATACATCTCATGTAACAGAATGGGTCACAGTAAACCTGCAATCTTGAAGCAAAAGTATGGCAGAACAAGATATGTAAGCACATTCTTAGTTGCTTTTGTTGTCCAGAGTAATTCTAATTCTTAAGCCTCCCAGAAATTGGAAGCTAAATAAAGGAACTCAAGTTTCCTTAAAAAAAAAAAAAAAGATCATCAAGACCCAGGGAAGAAGAGACTGTTGTTTCAGGGAAGGGATGAAACAAAGTGTCTGATTTGTTGGATGGAAAACTGATCTTGTCTGTAAACCTTCACTCAATTCACAACAAAAAGTTAAATAGAAAAGACCATCATGCACAAGCATGTTATGAAGGACTCTAATCAAAGGTTTTGCCTTGGTTTGAACAAATAAGAGAAAATCAACGATAGGAGCAGGTAAAAGGTGAAAAAGAAAATAGACGCAATCTACTTGATTAGGTTGTTTATTGTTGTTAAGTGCCATCGAGTCGGATCCGACCCATAGCGACCCTGTACAGGGTTTCCGAGGCTGTAAATCTTTACGGGAGCAGAACGCCTCATCTTTCTCCCGCAGAGCAGTTGGTAGTTTCGAACTGCTGGCCTTAAGGTTCGCAGCCCGATTCGTAACCACTACGCTACCAGAGCTCCTTACTTGATACGGTACGGTAAGGCCAGTGAAAGTCGGAACCTGCATAAGGCGGGAACTTGCGAGAGGAGGAAAACACAAGTATTTTTCACTAAAAGGAGAGAAGAAAAAGTGGTAAACTGCACCCTGTCAAAGGCAGAAAACTAGGGAGGCTCAGAAAAACAAAGCAGTTTCCTGTGAGTAATTCTGTCTCTTGTAGATTTCAGCAAGCCAGCAGCAGCCTGGCAGTACTGGTGATCTGAATTTTACTGGTGACATGGTTTGGGTCTGAAGTTCCTGAGTGTGGTTTACTTGTAAAGCTGTCTGAGAACTAGCATAAGAGATTTACAAAGAGTTGTGCCTTTTTATTCATGTATAGGGAACAGTATTTACAATAATTTATGTAGACAAAGGGAATCTTCATCAAGAAACCACACAAAGTATTGCATTAATCAGATTTAATGCAAAAGACCTCTTTAAAGCGCTAAAGAGCAAAGAGAACAGTTTGAGGACTAAGGTATGCCTGACCCAAGCTATAGTATTTTTAGTCACTTCAGATGCATATGAAAGTTGAACAGTGAATAAGTAAGACTGTAGAGGAATCAGTGCATTTGAATTATGGTGCTAGCAAAGAATATTGAAAGGACCACGGACTGCCAGAAGAACAAACACATCTGTCTTGAAAGTACAGTCAGAAGTGAGGAAGGCAAAACTTCATCTCTCATACTTTGGATCATGCTTGGTAAAGTGGAGGGTCAGTGAAAAAGAGGAAGACACCCCCTCCCCCCCCAATGAGATGAACTTACACAGTGGCCGCAGTGGTGGGCTCAAATATAACAATTATGTTGTGCATGGGGTCATTATGGGAGAGAACTGACGCAATAATAATTAACAACAAAGGAATCTATGAGAATTTTTTTTTTGCCCCCCTAAGAGGGGGATCCCTGCATTACCCTGGGCTAAGGAGCACTGGTGATTCAAAGGTTACGTGCTTAGCAGCTAACTGAAAGGTCAGAAGTTTGAAACTATCAGCTACTCTGTGAGAGACAAGCTCTGGTCATCTGCTCCATAAATATTATGGTCCAGGAAACTCAGTTCTACCCTGTCGATAGGGTCTTGTTATGATGTCGCACAACATCAACAAGATGCTCTCTGAGTCCTTCTGTTCTCTGAATCAGTGGCTCTAAGATTTGAAGAGTCCTTGATTCACATTTTAGCCCTTCGGTGGTACACCAATTACACGCTCAGCTGCTAACCAAAAAGTTGTTACAGTTCACCTTGTAAGAAAGGCATGGCATTCAGCATCTGAAAGATCAGACATTGGAAACTCTGGGGAGTACAGGTCTACTCTGACACACATGAGGTCTCCATGAATCTGAATCTACTGACTGATCATTCTTATCCAATCATACTTGTCTCTACTTAAAATCTTTCCATGGCTCCCTCGTGCCCTCAAGTACTTTGTCATAACCTACAATCATTTGTCTTCTGATATTTCCTTCTAACTCTAGCCAATACCAACTGCTGGAGGTCTTTGTCGATACTCTGTACTGCAATGTTTCCCCAGAGAGTTATTAGTTTTTATTAAAAAAATATATATCCTGTGAGTAATAACAACAAAAATATTATTCTGAAGCTCAGCTTGGTGGTGGTTGTTGTTAGGTGACGTTGAGTCACTTGTGACTCATGGTGATCTGATGTCAGACAGAACCAACCACTGCCAGTCCTGCGTCATCCTCACGACGCTTGCTAAGTTTGAATCCATGGTTGTAGCGACTGTGTCAGCCAATCTCATTGAGAGTCCTCTTCTTTTCTGCTGAGGCATCTACCAAGCATGATGCGCTTCTCCAGAAACTGATCCCTTCTGATGACATGTCCAAAGTCTCACCATGCCTACATCTAAGGAGAATTCTGGTTGTACATCGTCCATGAATATTTGTTCATTCTTCTCACAGTATAGTCAGTATTTTTCACCAACACAATAATTCAAAGGCATCATTTCTTCTGTCTTCCTTATTTACTGTCCAACTTTTGACATACATATAAGGCTATTGAAAATACTATGGTTTGGATCAGGTGCACCTTAGTCCTCAAAGTGACATCTTTACTCTTTAACACTTTAAAGAGGTATTTTGCAGCAGAAATGTCCAGTATCATTTAATTTCATAGACATCAATTATGGACTCAAATAAATTCAAATCCTTGACAACTTCAATCTTTTCTCCATTTATCATTATGTTTCTTATTGGTCCAGTTGTGAGGATTTTTGTTTTCTTTATGTTGCGGTGTAACCCATGCGGAACGCTGTAGTCTTTGATCTTCAGTAAGTGCTTCAAGTCCTCTTGGCTTTCAGAAAGCAAGGCTGTGTCTTCTGCATATTGCAGGTTGTTAATGAAACTTTCTCCAATCCTGGTGCTGCATTCTTCTTCATATAGTCCAGTTTTTAGGATTATTTGCTCAGCATACAGATTGAGTAAGTATGGTGAGAGGATACAACCCTGACACATCTCTTTTTTTTTTATTTAAACCTCACAGTATCCCCTTGTTCTGTTTGACCAACTACATCTTGGTTTAAGTACAGGTTCTTCATGAACACAATGAGGCGTTCTGGAATTCCATTCCTTGTAATGTTATACATAATTTGTTATAATCTACACAGTTGGATGCCTTTGCATAGTCAATAAAACACAGGAATTCTCTGTTTTCAGCCAAGATCCATCAGACATCAGCAACAATATCTAGAGTTCCATATCCTCTTCTGAATCCAAGTTCCACGTCCTCTTCTGAATCAGGCTTGAATTTCTGACAGTTCCCTGTCGATGTACTACTACAAAGTTTTTAACTTATCTTCAGCAAACTATTATTTGCATGTAATATTCATGATATTGTTCATTAAGTTCTTCATCCTCTTGGATCGCTTTTTCTTTGGAATGGGCACAGATATTAATGTCTCCCAGTCAGTTGGCTCAGTAGCTATCTTCCAAATTTCTTGGCATACATGAGTGAGCACTTCCAGTGTTGCATTTGCTTGTGAAAATATTTTTATTGGTAGTCCATCAATTCCTAGAGTCTTCTTTTTCACCAATGCCTTCAATGCAGCATGGACTTCTATCTTCTATTCCATTGGTTCTTAATCATATATTACCTCCTGAAATGGATGATCATTGATCAATTAGTTTTGCTACTATGATTCTGTATTCCTTCCATCTTCTTTTGATGCTTCCTGCATCATTCAATATTTTGTCCATGTTGTTGTTGTTAAGTGCCATTGAGTCAGTTCTGACTTATAGCAATCTTGTATAGGGTTTCTGAGGAGAGGCTGGTGGATTTGAACCACCGATCTTGTGATTCAAACCGATCTTGCAGTCCAGTGCTTAGCCTAGAGCACTGTACCAGGATCCTTCCAAATTTCAACTCGAGGCTAGAGTTTTTCTTCAGTTCTTAAAAGATGCAGAGCATGTTCTTCCCTTTTGGCTTTCTAACTCTAGGTCTTTGTACATTTCATTATCCATACTTTACTTTGTCTTCTTGAGTCATCCTTTGAAATCTATTCAGCTCATTTACTTCATCTTTTCTTGTCTACTTTAGCTACTCTTGGTTTAAGAGCAAATGTCAGAATCTCTTCTGACATCCATTTTGGTCTTTTCTTTCTTTTTAATGACCTTTCTTCCTGTATGATGTCATCTCACAACTCATCTGATGTTCGGCCGTTAGGTTCAAGACATCAGATCTATTCTTGAGATGGTTTCTAAATTCAGGCGGGAGCTATTCAAGTCGCTATTTAGTCTCATGAACTTGCTTTAATTTTCTTCAGCTTCAACTTGAACTTACATATGAGCAATTGATAGTCTATTCCTCAGTCAGTCCCTGGCCTTGTTCTGACTGGGCTTCTCTGTCCACAAATGTAGTCAATTTGATTCCTATGAATTCCATCCAACGAGGTCCACATGTAAACTCACCATTTATGTTGTTGGAAAAGATGTTTGCAATGAATAAGTCATTGGTTTTACAAAATTCTGTCTTGTAGGTATAAACGATACATACAAACCCCGCGTGTATGTGTCAATATACCTACAAGGTGAAAACTCTCTGCTAATTTACTTGTTGACCATTTTACGGTGTTCCTGCCAAAGATGTCATTATTACCCAATTACAATGACACTTCAAATCACACAGTTTCATCGGCGTGAGCGACAAGCACGTGTTGTTGTTTTTGTTGTTGCCAGTGTTTTTACAGTTTCTGACTTTGTTAACTTTTCTGGTGCTTTAGCTACAATTTTGTGATAATTAGTATTTGTGAACCCAGACCAGTAACTTTATTAAGCATGAAGTAACAATTATAGGAAAAGAAGAACAATTTTTTTTTAAGTTTCTGCTCAGTTACTAATAACGTTGTAACTCATAATGTGATTCAATGTAGAAAGATTGTACAGAACAATTTTAATAGTAGTAGTCATATAATCTAAGAAGTATTATAATTAAGCAATTTACAGCTATAGTTATCACATGTTGTTCTAGCATTAAAATCGATAATAAACAAAATGAGGATTCTGTAGGAGTCCTGATAACTAAGTGGGTTACTCATTGGGATGCTAACCACAAGGTCAACAGTTGGAATACAAAAGCCACAAAAGCCAAGGGAGAACAATGAGGCTTTCTGCTCTCGTTAAGATTTGCAGCCTCAGAAACCCTGTACAGGGGCGCTGTGAGTTGGGACCAACTCACACAACAACAAGGATTCTGTATGGTCTGATTCTGTCTGATGGTGTCCATTGTGGGGAAGGGGTGACACCATGATTTACTGTATTGGATGACCCTAACCCTAGTAATGCCACACACTCTTTGTCCAAGGATCCACCTAGAATATTTTTTCTCCACCCTTGGTGTTTACTCTTACTCATCTTGTACCTTCAACTGGGGGGTCTGCTCCTCTATGAAACCCTCCTTGATGTCCCAAGCTGGGTCAGGCATGTTCCCTGGCTGCCTAGTCCCTAGGCTTCCCCTTTGTCTGTGCTTTCCTATGCCAGCCGTAACCCCCACCCCTAGGTCATCACTGTCTAGTGGAGTCTGTCTGACTCTCCCACTGACCTGGGGGCCCTGTGGGGGCAGAGTTGGGGCTAGCTCACTCATCACTCTGTCTAACACTATTCAGCACAGGCCAGGCACAGAGAAGGTGCTTCATAAATATTTTGTAGATGAAATAAATTCTAGACTTCTAAGTTGATCCACTTCCAAGATAGTAAGGTTCTAAGTTTCCATAAATATACATGTATATGATTCTAGGTTTCTAGATCAGCGAACACTGGCAATTCATGGGCTGAATCTGGCTCATGCTTTGGGGTACATACAGACTGTACTTTCTTTCTGTTCACTGGGAAATTTCCAACAAAAATCAGAGCTAGTAACTTCAAGTCCACATTTCCCCATGGCCAGAGCTGGTAACCAAAGTACTGGCTCCAGCACCAACTCCCTCACATTCATGGCATCTGTTGTCAGAAGGGGTCACTAAGTAAGCACCTAACAGCAACAACATTATTGTAAAGTGTAAACTGGATTTGAACCACCAACCTTTCAGTTAGCAGTCCAGTGCTTATCCTACAGCGCCACACCAGGACTCCAACAATATGTTGTTATTGTTAAGTGTAATGAGTTGGTTCTGATTCATCGAGAGACTCTGTAGAGTGTTTCTGAGGCTGTAAATCTATGCAGAAGCAGAAAACCTTATCTTTCTCCCTCAGAGTGGCTGGTGGTTCGAAGTCCAGTGCTTATCTTATGGAGCCACTGTGCTTCAACAACAACATATACAATCATAAATGTGTCACACACCAGTGTTATCCGCAGCACTACTCACAATAGCAAAAAGATGGAGACAGCCTAAGTGCCCATCAATGGAAAAACAGAGAAACAAACTTTGGTATATACACACAATAGAAGATTATGCAGCTTTGAAGAGTAACAGTGAATCTTCAAAACATCTCACAACATAGATGAACCTAGAGGACATTATGCTGAGTGAAATGAATCAATCACAAAAGGATTTATATTGCAGGAGACCATGATTGTAAAAGCTTAAGAAAATATTTCTAGTTATCATGACTAATTGCGACTGTCACAATTGCAAAGGTAGAAGTTTTGTAACAAAAATGGGGGAGTAGTTAATCTTACAGTTCAGAAACAGAGGCCCCTCGGGCCAGCAAGGGAGAAGAGCACAAACGGAAGTGAGACCTTATCCAAAGAAGCAGCCACACCAGAGATGGAGGCAGAGAGGAGGACATGGAGAGAGGGAGCAGCTGAGGACTCTAGACTCATGGGAAGAGAGGGACTGAGAGCTGGCAGCCAGGAGGCAGACTTGTAGAATTTGTCCTTTGGTGGTGTAAATTATTATATATGCCTGAGTATTTAAAAAAAAGAAAAAAAGCTAAAATGAATAGCGAGAAATACTGTTACATAAAGGGGATTATAATCATTATAATAAAATAAGGTGTATGATTTGTTGAATGTAAAACTGATCATCTGCCCTGTAAACCTTCACTCAAATCACAATTAAAAAAAAAAAAATGAAAGAAAGAAAAGAAAAGACTTCCAATTACAAGAACAAGCAAGCTGTTCACCGGGGAGCCATCAAGGCAAGCAATCAAGTCCGTTCAGGACAAAACCCCCTCTAAGACTAAAACAAAGGGAACACATGTGCAGGCATGTAAACTTGCTGGCAACTAGATTGGTCTACATGTGAGTGGAAGTGGGGGAAAGGCAGCAATGAAGATATGGGCTGAGTTCAACCACGTTCCACAGACTCCTGTCAACCTCGAGATGAGAGAGAGAAGAGGATGGCAGGTTGGTCCAAAGTTTGGGGAGACTTGGGAACTTCTGGGCCCATGGACACTGACCTAGTCACAGAAGGCTAGAGCTGAGAGGGAAGCATCCAGCTGATATGAAATGGGGGAAGAATCACAAGAGGACCCAAACTTGCAGACAGTACCCATTTGACCTAGTTTCGATGGCTTGATGATCAGAATTCGCCTAGATGAAGATAAAGAAATTTGATAAAGGAAGAAAGAGCAAATTGCTACAATTTGATAAACTTGACCTTTGCTTATGGATGTAGTAGTTCAAAATACCAACCAAGAGGTTAGGTGCCATCAAGTCAGTACCAGCTCATAGCGACCCTATGCACAACAGAACGAAACACTGCCAGGTCCTGAACCAATCTTACAAACACTGCTACATATGAGCCCATTGCTGCTGCCACTGTGCCAATCCATTTCATTGAGGGTCTTCCTCTTTTTCTCTGACCCTCCACTTTACCAAACATGATATCACTCTCCAGTGACTGGTCCCTCCTGACAATATGTCCGAAGTATAAGAGACGAAATCTGGCCATCTTAGCTTCCAAAGAGCAAACTAGCTGTATTTCTTCCAACACAGATTGCTTTGTTCTTTTGGCAGTCCATGGTACTTTCAATATACTCCTCTAACACCATAACTCAAAAGCATCAATTCTTCTTACAGTCTTCCTTATCCACTGTCCAACTTTGGCATGCATATGAGGTTATTGAAAATACCATGGCTTGGGTCAGGCGCACCTTAGTCTTCAAACTGACATCTTCGCTCTTCAACACTTTAAAGAAGTCTTGTGCATGTACCACTCCCCAGAAACCAGTAATCATCACTGGTTTGAATATATTTTGCTTATTCCACATAAGTGGAATGATACACTTTCTAGGGGTGATTGATGAGGGTTTTTTGTTTTTTTTTTGCAACTGACATATTTCGCTCAGCATGATGTTTTCCAGGTTCATCCATGTTATGGCATGTCCCAGGAGTCCATTTCTCTTTATGGTTGTGCATATATTGTTTTAAGACATCAAAGTAGAGTGACCAACCAGTCCTATTTGTCTCTCTGAGGCCTCTAGCACCTATTCTCTGAATCAGTGGTTTAAAGATATAAAGTATCCTCAATTCACATAACCTGCACCTACTTAAAATTTGATACAACCTGGACAGTCCCAGGCAAACCAGGACAACTTGGTCACCCTATGTCAAACTTCTTAGATTCTACCTTTCTAATCTGCTATGCTAAGTTTTGTGATTGTGAAGTCTGAAGGCTCTATGTCCACCACCCCTCTGCCATACTGTGGTGGCTTGTGTGTTGCTGTAATGGCAACATTTGATCCCATTGTACATATATATATAAGGATGCTATGAGTTGATTTGACTCAATGGCAGCTAACCACAAGGTTCTATGTGTATTCTAATTTACATTTAAAGGATTCAAGATCAGAAGGGCCAAAGAGTACAAATTCTCAGGGCTCTGGTAGCATTGTAGGCTAAGCATTGGACTGCTAACCACAAGACAATGAGTTTGAATTTGATCATCATAAGAGGGAGCCCTGGTAGAATAGTGGTTAAGTAATCAGCTACCAACCAAAAGGACAGTGATTCAAATCCACCACCAAGTTAGTCCACATCAGAATGATGTGATCGTCTGTCTCCATTAAGATTTATACCCTTGGGAATAGACACAGGATAGTTTGGGTGCTAGTGAGGGGGGCAATACACAAGAAGGGGGAGGGGAATGGAAGAACAAAGCAGACAGGAAAACAATTAGGCAGGTTTTCATGGGCTAAGTGGGACAAAGGTAAAGAATGATGTATGCACAACTTTGGAACAACAGGGCTCTGGGATACAGGGATTGAGACATGGTTGGAATGGGGGAAAGGGGGGAAATAATGTTAAGATGCTTGGTTGCCTTTGGAATCTTGGTTTCCCTGGCATACTATTACAAAATAGACAGTTAAGGGGGAGAGAAAGGAATAGCCAGAAATATCACCATAGAAAGCTTGTAAGTCATCTTCTGCCTATAACTGATTGGAATACCTAAATGGGGCTACAACGTGCCCAGTGAAAGAGGCTTCCTGTGGAGCCTCGGCATTACATAAGACCATAGGTTGAATCCTGAACCCCACCCAGAATCTTCTGAGGTGGGAAATTTCTACTGGAAAGGACAAGCAGACCAGCCTGGAGCAGCTAGAAGAACAGAAGATACTTCTTGAAAGAAAGACAGACAGGAAAAATACAAAACAATATAGGCAGTCCGACTGATTACTACAAGAACAAGCAAGTTGCTCGCCCAGGAGACATCAAGGCAAGTGGTCAGGTCCCCTCAGGGCAAACCCCCTTCCAAGACTAAGACTCAATGGGAATACACACTCTGATTGGTGACCATGTTTGTCACCGAGAAGGGGAAGTGAGGGAAAAACAGCAATGAATCTGTGAGCTAAGCACTACAACGTTCAACAGACTCCTGTGAACCCGGGTGGAGACCTGGTTGGCCAGCAGTGTGGCAAGACCTGGGGACTCCTGGGCCCAGAGTCAGTAACATAGCCACATAAGACTAGAGTGGAGAGTGAACACCCACACCCACACTTGCTGATAATACCCACTTGACCTGGCTTCAATGACTGGATGATCAGAGTTCAACTAAAAAAAGAAAGAAGCAGAAAAAAAGAGAAATCTGATAGGTACAATTTGATGAACTTGATCTACACCTATGGATGCAGTAGCTCAAAAGAGGAAACAAATCCTTACAGCAAGGATCATTCCCACCCCCTCCATACACAGAGTAGACAGGGATGGG
>NW_006408686.1:4834492-4876797 GCF_000296735.1 Chrysochloris asiatica
CAGGCTTGCAGGGTATACCCTTTGGGTGGTTAATGATGCATGGAGGGGATTGTAACCATGGCAATGAAACAATATACAATAGGGTGAATGTAAAGCTAATGTTCTCCCATGTAAACTATCACATAATTCACAATAAAACATTAAAAAAAAAAAAAGATTTATACCCTTGGGAAGATTTACACCAGAGGAAGTCCCACTCTGCCCTGAAGATTGCTGAGTTGGAATCGACTCAATGGCAATGGATTCTGTTTGGATGATTATAAACGTCTATGTTGCTCAGTATTTCTGTTTCTAAAAGTCTAAGACTTGAAGAGTAGCTGAGTACAATGTTCCAAGTTCTGAAAATCTGAAAGGTTTTCATTTCAGATTTCTATGGGAGTTCTAGTGTGGCACTGTAAAATAAGCACTGGATCACAAGGTCAGTTTGAACTGCAAGGTCGGCAGTTCAAACTCACCAGTCACTCCTCAGAAACCTTATACAGGGTGGCTATAAGTCACTATTGACATGATGGTACTTAACAACAACAAAGCCGCACTGGCCAGTGTGGCAGCCACCAGTCCTGTGTGGCTATTTAAATTTACATGAGCTCAAATTAAACAAAACAAAAAATCTAATTCCTCAGTTGCATTGGCCACATTTTAAGGGTGCAACAGCCATGGTACTTAGTGGATACCATACTAAATGTCAGAGTCCTGGTGTGGCAATATAGGATAAGCATTGGACTGCTAACTAAAAGGTTGGTGGTTCAAACCCAGCAGCCAATCCTCAGAAACCCTATACAGGGTCACTGTGAGTTGGAACCCACTCAATGGCACTTTAACAACAACATATTGGACATGGCAGAATGGTCAGTTGGGCAGTGGTGTTTGAAAGAGTCAAGTTCTAAATTTCTCTGACTCTGTTCCCACCTTCCCAGTCACCAAGATTCTGTGGCACTCAGGGGCACAGAGCCCACCCCAGCAGGCCCTGTTCCCTTTCCTTGCCTCCCCTTCTCCCACTCCAACCCCCACCTCCCAGGTACCTGCCAAGGCTTTGATCCGGGAGCATTCAAAGAGTGTAGCAGCTGCTGTGGAGGCAGCTGGTTGCTCCCGCTCCCAGCCTCGATCCGGACTCTCCCAGCGGGCTGTAGGGTTGTTGTTGTTAAGGACAGGCAGGCCCTCCATGTTGTCCACTTCCCCTGGTACCTGCGCCATCAGGGAAGGTGAGGCCTAGGGTAAAGAGAAGCAGGTTAGAGCTCCTTGCCTCTTTGAGCTTCAATTTCCCAGCCTGTAAAATGGATGTAATTGCAATGACCAGTTCACAGGATTGTGGTAAAGCATCCAACTGGCTCCTGGCATAGGGTAGATGCTCCCTAAATTGTCACTGCTATAGGAGCTCTGGTAGCGTAGTGGTTACGAATCAGGCTGCGAACCTTAAGGTCAGTGGTTCGAAACTACCAGCCGCTCCGCGGGAGAAAGATGAGGCTTTCTACTCCCGTAAAGATTTACACCCTCGGAAACCCTGTACAGGGTTGCTATGGGTCGGAACCGACTCGACGGCACTTAACAACAACAATTATTGCTGTTGCTGTTCAGTGCCGAGGAGTTGGTTCTGACTCATAGCGACCCTGTATTCAAGGAGGGGCTGGTGAGTTTCCACCATCGACCTTGCAGTTCAAACTAATCTTGTGGTCCAATATTGTTGCTGTTTTTGTTAAGTGCCACCGAGTCGGTTCTAACTCATAGTGACCCTGTATAGGGTTTGTGAGGAGTGGATGGTGGGTTTAAACCACCAATCTTTTACTTAGCAGTTCTTATCCTACAGCGCCCTACTAGGTCTCCTTGTTGTGGCTAGAACTCTATGGTACAGTCATAACAATAATGAACATTGATTGAGCACTTCCACTGTGTTAAGTACTTTACATGCATTATCTCAATTCCCACAAATTTAATTCCCAAAGTATAGGCCTATTGCTAGGTCCATTTTACAGGGGAGCAAGCTGAGGCGCAGAGGGGTTCATTTATGTGCCCCAAATTACACAGCTAGTAAGTAAGTCGTATAAAGAAGATTCAGATGTCAGGCCCTGTGACAGAATGATTGCATTAACAGGCCCAATTCTTCAACTTGGTAAACAAATCCTTAAGGATCCCCCAGTGGCTCAGTGGTTAAGCGCTGGACCGCCAACCAAAAGATTGACAATTCAAATTCACTGCCTGTTCTGTGGGAGAAATATGCAGCAGTGTAAACCTTGGGGGAACATTCTACTCTGTCCTATCGGGTCATCATGAGTTGGAATTGACTCAGTGGCAATGGATTTTTGTTTTGTAGACACACCCTTGGCCATGTAACTCTTCAGTGTCTTCTTATTGGGGGGGGGAAGAGTGGTGTGGACAAGTTCAACCTCTTGCTACTGGCTTGATCATTGACTTGAGATGGCCACTAGAATTAGGTAGAATTAGGCCACTAGAATTAGCCAGATTACAGTAGGACTCAAGAGATCTTGCATGTTTCTCATTGGGCTTAACTGCAGTCATGAGAAAAACTTGCCAGGGCTAGTGCAAGTTCAAGATCCTAATCATCCCAGCCATAGCCAAATAGAAAAGCCAATAGTCACCCACCCTCCTCCCCAGATCCGAGTGCGTTCAGAAGAGACTAGACCTGCCAGGCTGGGTCTAGCCTAAAGCTCAGACTCAAAGACTAAATAAATGCTCCGTGTTTTAAGTTAAGACACTACGTTTAGGGGTAGTTTCTGATGCAACAATAGCTGATTGTCATGGAGTCCTGGTGTGGGCATTGGACTGCTAACCAAAAGGCTGATGGTTCAAACCCACCAACTACTCCTTGGAAACCCTACACAAGGTTGCTATGGGTCAGAACCAACTCGACAGCATTTAACAACAACAGCTAACTATCAGATCATTTGTTTCCAGAGCTATATTCTAGAACACTAAACCCGGTGCTATCAAGTCACTCCAAACTTGTGTGTGTAGTGTAGAACTGCATTCTATAAGATTTTCATGGCTGTGTCCTTTAAGAAGCAGATCATCAGGCCTTTCTTCCTAGGTACCTCTGGATGGGTTCCAACCACCAACTTTTCAGTTGAGCGCTTAACCATTTGAAGCACACTAGGTTGTAAATATGAAACTTAAAAAGGGTGGGTGACATCATATACATCCTCTCCACTTTCCCAGTCACCCACACCTGATTCCAAGACGAAGAAAGGAAGGAACTGGGAGGAGATCATTGTCCCCCTTTTCAAAAGGCAACCCATTATATTTTAGGAGGACAGTGTCTGAATCTTGGTCAGTAAAGCAGAGACTGTCCCTTTTGGAGGATATGCCCAAATCCATTCCATTCCCTTCTTCCATGGAAAGCTCTAAGTGAGCACATGCTACCTACCTGATGTGTGAACTTTAACCAAATCCCTTCTTTCCCCGGGCCTTAGTTTATCTATAAAATGGAAATATTAACGGTACTCATTTCCTATGGGTATTTGACAGTAGTGAGCTCATTAATTCAGGGAGGATGGTGGGACTTCATCTCATGTACTTTTTGACCGTGTTATCAGGAGAGGTCAGTCCCTGAAAAGGACATCATGCTTATTTTAGTGGCGGATCATCGAAAAAGAGGAAAACCCCCAACAAGAAGGATTGGCACAGGACAAAGCCAGGCAGTGTTTCATTTGTTGTACCTTATGGTCACTATGAGTTGGAACCAACTCGAGGCACCAGACAAACACAACAGTAATGCAGTTAATGTGGTATCTGATACATAGCAAGCCCTCAGTTGGCATTCCTATGCCTGTTTTTTTGTGTGGTTTTTTTTTTTGGAGTCAGACAAAAGTGAGTTCATTCCTGCTTTATTCTTGGCTGTATCTTTAACCCAGTATCTTTCACTTACATTCTCTGTGCCTCAGTTTCCTTCCTGTTAAATAGTGATCACAACAGTTTCCTCAACGGAGGGCACTTGGGGATGGGGAGGCGTTTAGCACTTGGTGAGCGCTCCCTCAGGCCAGGGAGCAGCCCAGGCCCTTACGTGATTGAATGGGGGAACGACTGACGACTGGAGGCAGGAGAAGGCGGTAGGGAAGGTGGGAAGAGGGGTCCTGCAGCCCTGTCCACGAGGCACTATCAGAAGCTTTAACCCTTCGCAGGCTGGCCGAGCCTCTCTCCCCGCAGTCCAGTCACCGTTCCCAAGAAGAGGGGCCTGCGAAGGACAAGGCCTGGTGGTAGAACTCACGCATGGCGCGGAGGTTGCACTGGGTTGGGTGGGGGGGCTTGTTTTGCCCTCGACCATCTACCTCCCCCACAGCCGAGGAGACAGACCGCCAGGGTTCAGTCCAAGCCCCCCGCACGCCAGAGAGGGATGCTCGGGCAGGTGGGGAGATGCTGCGGGGGAGGGGCTGTCCGCGCGAACGCCGCTCACCTGGGTCTTCGGCTGCGGATCTCGCTGTCCCTGCTGCCGCTCACAGCGCCGGCTGCCCTCCCTGTCAGTGTCCGCGGCCCGGCCTGGCCCGGCTCCGCTCGGCCCCACCGGCCCAGCGGCTCAGCCAGATCCGCATGCGCCGCCTCCGCCGCTGCCGCCACCGCGCCTCCCCCCGCTCGCGCGGCCGCTGCGCTCGGCGCGCCCCCGGGACCCCCTCCCGCCCAGCCGCCTGCAACGCGGGCCCACGCGTGGGCCACACTCCGGCCACGGAGTGTGATACACAGCTGTGCGCACGCAACCACACTCAAATGGAATCACATACTCCCACACTGTCACACACACGGGGTCACAGCGTCACCCACGTCCACACACTCCTGGTGTCACCACCTCATATAGGGTCACACAGGGTCAGACATCCAAACCGTCACACGCTGTTAACGTTGTTCTGCACTAGAATAGAGTCCAGCTGGGCCACACTGTGTAACACAAATAATGTCACCATCACCCACACAGTGTCACACAACCACACATGTGTCACACAGCCTCACAATTACTTTGTCAAACCCTCTTACACAACTCACATTGATCACACCACACGGGTCACACACATCGTGTAATGTCATACATACATCCATCATACGGTCACAGGGTCACAAGTAGCATCACGGCAACCCAATGTCACACACAGTTTGACAGAGTCACAGGCTCCCATCTAGCACATCTTGCACAGGTCACACACACATACCGCATCACACAGCATCATGATAATGCCTAGAGCGCCACAGACTGACACACAATGTCACCTACAGTGTTACCACAAGGTCACACGAGAACATCAGTGCCTGCCACATATGGTGTCATGTAGTCTCACACTGGTACACGGTGTTTCATTCAGGATGGCTGGCGCGTTGGGTCATTCACAGCCATGCTCTTCCTTGGGATTTCTCACAGTCACACAAGTCTCACACACACACAGATACATAGATAAACGATTACACAATGTCACACACACACACACACACACACGAGCAACCTCCCTCACTTTCCCCCTTTGCAGCTATGAGAAGGCTTGGGGCGTCCTGGGAGTCCCAAGTTCGCCTCAAGACACTGGAAGCAGTAGCGGGAGTTAGGAGCGACCGGTGGGCGTGGTCAGAATTATCTCCGCCCCGTTTTGGGAGGGGGGGCACTAGGCCAATAAGCTCTTAGTACCGCCCACCCGCCAAAGTCGTATGGAGGCGTGACCGTACCTGACCCCTCCCAATCTCAGTGGCTGGAGGAGCGGCCTGGGCTGGACTGGCTCCTGCCCCGCCCACTCGCGCTTTTCCTAGTAGGAAGCGTTGTCTATTTGGACACGCCCCTCCTTTTGAGCATTGAGGGAAAGGACGAGGCGGGACTGAGGCGGGGCCCAGAGCGCGCGGCCCAGCCTCCAGGACTCGAGTTAGAGGGCAGAGTGCACAGCCCCGCACTCAGAGGGTTCCCACGCTTCCTACGACTCCGCGGCTCGCAGCTCCACGACCCTGCAGCATGACCGTCAAGAAGATCGCGATCTTCGGCGCCACTGGCAGAACCGGACTCACCACCCTTGCGCAGGCTGTGCAAGCAGGTATGAGCAGGACGGGCGAGATGTCACGGGGTACAGCAGCAGAACACAGAAAGGGGCGTTGTGGAGCCGGGCCTAGGTTAGGGCTATCTATCTGTCCCTCGGTTATGTGAGAACCCAGTGACCATGAGGGCAGAAATGGGAGAAACCACGACAGCCAATTTCATGTTAAGTCTAAGGCATAGGAATTGTCCATGGGAGCCTGGCGGGCTCCACGTGACCGTTATGAAATGTTGCTGCTGTCATTACTATTATATGTGTACACTCAGAGAGGGCTTACTAAACCAAATATCCATTTGCCGCTCAGCACACCCTCTCTTCACATGCATTAAATCCTCACCGCGGTGGTCGCTATTGTTGGTGGGTGCTGTCCATAGGATATTCTTGGCTGCAAACTTTACAGAAACAGGTTGTAAACTTTACAAAAGCATAGAGCTTTTGACCCTCGGACCACCAGAGCTTCAATTATTACTTCCTCTAGAGAGTGACTTGCTCCAAAAAAAAAAAAGGGTAAAACAAAAAAACTACCCAGTAAATGGCAGTGCTGAGATTTGAACTCAAGTTGTACTCTTAACCTCCAAAGACTTGGGCAGCAGGACTGGATACTTAAAGGTTGGGGCAGGGGATGATGGTTGTGAACAACAAATAAATGAGAGGGGAATCACTGAGTCATGAGCAAAGTCTTGGGGGCACCACTCCTAAGAAAGTCAACAATCCAACTCATAGTGACCCCTATATTGTTGTTGTTGTTGTTATTAAGTACTGTTGAGTTGCTTCCAATCCATAGGGACTCTGTATAGGAATTCCAGGGAGCAGCTGGTGAACTTGAACCGTCAACCTTGTGGCTCAAATCAACTTTGCAGTCCAGTCAGTGCACTCAGCCCAGTGCCACACCAGAACTCCTGCGACCCTGTATGTTGTTGTTTGTTGTTAAGTGCTGTGGAGTCGGTTGTGACTCATAGCAACCCTCATAGAAAGGTTTCCAAGAAGCAGCTGGTGAGCTTGAACCACCAACCTTACAGTTCAAACTGAGTTTGCAGTCCAGTGCACTAACCTGCAGTGCCACACCAGGGCTCCAGTGACCCGATATAGGGTTTTGAAAAATTGTAGCTGACTCAGGAGAGGGGAAGGAAAAGGGATAAGCCCATGCTGCCCATTGCCAGATTCCTCCACCCTATTGCAGGGCCTGGAACTTCCAGATAGAGGACCACACGCCCTCCTCACTTTGGTGTAGCTGTAGATAAAGACTATCTGTGTACCCCAAATGGGTGGAGGCTGCCAGGATCCCACTGCATGCTGTCTCTCAGCCCAGCCCTCTTTTAGAGGGGTTCTACCTCAGCCTGAAAGCTCCCCATTAAGGCCCACCACTCTCCCCTAATCCCAGGCAAATCACCTAAGGAACTTGACTTGTAGGGAAGTGGGAAACAAATTGGCTGATAAGCATTTCTGGGAGGGAAGAAGGAAAAGAAGGAAGTGGAGAGATGCTGAGTCACCCTGGGATTTCAGAATTCTTTCTACCTCCGCCCCCCATCTCAAATTCCATTTTTTTATCCTGCTGGTCACTGCTGGGACTACACCCAGGGAAATGGACACAGGGCCTGGGGGAGCCCTGCCTTTTCAAGTGGACTCTCCAGTCTCTTCACAGCTCTGGAACCTCATGGAAAAAGGAAGGGCTAGATGGAGCCCTAATGGCACTGAGGATTAGGCATTGGGTTGCTAACCCCAAGGTCGGCAGTTCAAACCAACCAGCCACTCCTAGAAGAGGCTGTCTGCTCCCATAAAGATTTACTGCCTTGGAAAGCCTATATATATCATTATAAGTTGGAATCAACTTAATAGCAAGTTTGGGTTATTTTATTTTAACCAGTACCATTCCTTGAAAGCCCCTACATCCACAGGGTCCACCATCAGCACTAATATTCCAGGACAGTATGGGGTTTGTGTCCCTTCTTTATGTAGTCACTGGACACTGCGGTCTTCGTTTTACACATGAAGAAGTAAAAACTTCTAAAAACTACTACAACAAGCAAAAGTTTTTGTGCTTTAAAAGACAACCCCCAGAATGGAAGAAAACTTTTGCAAATCATAGATCTGCTAAGGGACTTGTATCTAGACTCAGGGAAGGTGTTTGAAAGAGGTGCCCCAGCCAGTCAGTGGCAGAGGACAAACTGGAAGCCAGGTCTGTAAGACCTTCAAGCCTTGCTTTTCTGATGCTAAAGAGTCAGGTGTTGTTAAGTACCGTGGTGGAGTCGGTTTCTTGGTTCCGATTCATAGTGACCCGGAATAGGGTTTCTGTCCGAGGCTGTAAATCTTTTCAGGAGTAGAAAGCCTCATCTTTCTCCCACGGATTGACTGGTAGTTTCAAACTGCCGACCTTGAGATCAGGTTTGTTGTGAAGTGCTGTCGAGTCAGTTCCGACCCATAACAACCCTGTATAGGGTTTTCGAGGAGCAGTTAGTGAGCTTGAACCACCGACCTTGCAATTCAAACAACTTTGCAGTCTGGTGCATTAACCCACAGAGCCACACCAGGACTGCTGAGGTCAGGTAGATGGTAATAAATATGACAGTTCCTGGACCTGAGTGGGGGTCCCTGGTGTCGCACTGTAGGATAAATACTGAATGGTGGCAGTTCAAAACCACTAGCCACTTCATGGGAGAAAGATGAAACTTTCTGCTTCCGGTAAAGATTTACAGCCTTGGAACACTATGCTGGTTGGTTGCTATGCGTTGGAATTGACATGATGGCAGGAAGTTTTATGTTTTTGTTTGTTGTTATTTTAATTGGACCTGCAGTGCCCTTCCTTTACTGCAGGTCAGCGGAATTGAAGCTGGCAGGAAACACAAGGGCTGGGGGGGGTCGGGGAACTGTAGGAAAAGGATAAAGGGTGTTGCAGGTAGAGGGGACAGTCTGTACAAAGGTCGGGAGGCAGGAAACAGCATGGTGCATTTGAGGAACTGGACCAGGGGCAGGGAGTAATGCGACAGTACCGCTAACATAGCAAGGAGAGTAGGGGTGGGGCACTTAAAAATTGCCTTAGAAAGCTGGCAGCTGTGTGGAGGACTGGTTGGAGGGGTAGCGATGGGGATCAGGAGCCCAAGGAGAAAGTCAGAGCAGGGGCCAAGCAGGAGAGAGAGGGCTAGAGCCAGTCTGTGAATAAAATCTTCAGATGATTAAAAGGCACACTAATGACGTACTGATGTGGCGCTGTAAAATCAGCACTGGACTGTGAACCACAAGGTCAGCAGTTCAAACCCACCAGCTGCTCCTTAGAAACCCTATACAGGGTTGCTATGAGTCAGAACCAACTCAACAGCACTTAACAGAAACAGCAGCCATGTACTGGAGTCCTAGTGTGGTACTGCAGGATAAGCATTAGATTCCCAAGGTCAGTGGTTCAAACTTATCAGCCGCTCCTTAGAAAACCTCTATAGGGTCACTATACTGACTCGACAGCAGTACGACAAAATCACATATTAGCAGCAACTGTGAGGATAGCGCAGGACAGGGTGGTGTTTCGTTCTGTTGTAAATAGGGTCGCAATCTACTCGATGGCACCTAACAACACAATTGCAAACACCACATGATATTTATTCCTGTGCCAGGCACCAGCCTAGACTTTCTATTCATTGGTTTTGGTTTTGTTTATATTTCTTGTTGTTGTTGTTGTTGTTAAGTGCCGTCGAGTCAACTCCCACTCATAGCAACCCTGTATAGGGTTTTCTGAGGAACAGCTAGTGAATTTGAGCCACCGATTTGTTCAAATCTACTGCGTCACATCAGGACTCCAGCTTTATTATTTAAACTATACAAGTCATCTGTTTAAAGTTCAAGGGGAGCCCTGGTATGGCGCTGTGGGTTAATGAGCTGGACTGCAAAGTCGTTTTGAACCACAGAGTCAGTGGTTCAAGCTCAGCAGTCGCTCCTTGGAAACCCTATATAGGGTCGCTATGGGTTGGAACCAACTCGACGGCACTTAACAACAACAAAGTTGAAGGGTGTTTATTTTTTACTATCTTCAGAGTTCTGAAACTGTCACCACAATCAATTTTAGAACCTGTGGCATTGTGGGATAAAGCAAGACCACAAGGTCGGTTTGAACCACAAGGTCAACAGAATTAACAACAGAAATCACTGGCGCTGTTGGATAATCACTAGACTACTAACCACAGGTTGGTGGTTCAAACCCACCAGCCACTCCTTGGAAACCCTATATACTCTTTGGAACTGCTTGAAGGCACTTAACAAGAGAAATCACTCTAATTTCGCTCCCTGACCCCAGCCCTAGCAACCACTACTTCCTGTTTCTGTTGAATTTGCCTATTCTGGGCATTTCATGTAGATGGAATCATATGACATGTGGTCTTTTGTGTTTCTTGGTGTCTGTCATTTGGCATGTTTTCAAGATTTAACATGTTGTAACTCTTGTGGCACTATGGGATAATACACTGGATGGAAAGGTTGGTTTGAACCTCAAGATCAGGGTTCAAATTCACCAGCCACTTCTTGGTCTCTATGAGTCAGAGCTGACTTGATGCACTTAACAACAACATATGTATCTGGTGGAGAAAATGAGGCTTTTTGCTCCCACAAAGATTTAAAGCCTCAGAAACCCTCTACAGAGTCTCTGTGAGTTGGAAACGTCCCCGGCACTTAACAATAATAAGACATTTATCTCATCTTTATTGCTAAATAATAATTCATTGTATGGCTATGTCCAAGTTATTTATTCATTTATCAGTTGATGGGCGTTTGGGTCTTTTCCACTTTGGGGTTATAAGTAATGCCACTGTAAAAATTTGTGTACAAGTTTATATGTGACATATGTTTTCATTTCTCTTTGGCATGCTCACGTATCTATCTAGTAATGGAATTCTTCAATCATATTGAGATGACTAAACATATCCTAGCAATCTCTGTTTAATCTTTTGAGGAACTGTCAGACTATTTTCTAAAGTAGTGGCACCATTTGACATTTCCATCACAAGTGTATGAGGGTTGCAAGTTCTCCGCGGCCTTGCCAACACTTCTATTATCTTTCTTTTTATTATAACCATTCTGTTGTTGTTGCTGTCAAGGGCCATCAAGTTGGTTCCGACTCACAACGACCCTATATAGGGTTTCCAAGGAGCAGCTGGTATGTTTGAACTGCTGACTCCATAGTCGTGTATTCAAACTGACCTTGCAGTCCAGTGCTTATCCTACAACACCACACCAGGACTTCATAGCCATTCTAGTGTGTGTAAAAGGAGCCCAGGTGGTACAATGGTCAGCAGTTTGAAATCAGCAGCTGCTCCTTGGGAGAAAAGAGCTGGCAATATGCACCCATAAAGATTACAGTCACGAAAGCCGATGGGATAGTTCTACTGTCAGAGAGGTTGCTCTTGCTGAGTCGGAACCAAATCAAGCTCTAGTTGTCTCTCATTGTGGTTCTGATTTGCAATTCACTAATGGCTAAGGATGTTGAACATCTTTTCATATGCTTGTTTATTTATTTATTTATTTATTTAATTTAACGTTTTTATTGTGGATTAAGTGAAAGTTTACAGGGCACATCATCAGTTTCACATTCAACCATTCATATAACTTGTTTCATTACATTGATTATAATCCCCTCCATATACCATCAGTTAAAAGTATTTCTCTCTACGCACTGACCACCTAAGACAGTCAGCATCCCTTAAACAATCAATAAATAAGGAGGACTCAGATGCAGACAGCACAGACCCGGTCAGGAGGCCAAGCCCCTGTGGGCCCAAGCGTTGTTGACCGTCCAAACCATAGGCTCTGAGGATCAGACTCTAGCCACCTAGTAGACATAGCAAACTGTCCCTCATCTGATTATTCAGTAATGCTTGTTAGTAATCTCATACATGAGCCCTGGATATCCACAGACAAATGTAAAAACCTTCCCTAAAAGCCGAGACTGTAAATTCCAATAAGCCAAGTCCCTCCCCATCCAAAAAAAAAAAAAAAAAAAAGCTAAAGAGGATAGAGAGAAACACTGTAAACTGATGATATATGGCGGGGATAATAATCAATGTAATGAAACTAGCTATATGAATGGTTGAATGTGAAGCTGATGATGTGCCCTGTAAACTTTCACTCAATGCAAAATAAAAACATTTAATTAAAAAAAAAAAAAAAGTATTTGTCTCTATCCACTTTAGCTTTTTTAAAAAAACACACAAACAAAAAAACCCATTCAGGCATATATAATCATTTACATCTCCAAAGGGCACGTTCTGCAAGTCTTATTGGCTGGTTATTTATTTGTTTAATCCTCTTTGGAGAAATAGCTATTCAGATTTCTTGTCCAGTTTTTAATTGGGTTATTTTGTCTTTATTATTGAATTGTAGGATTTGTTTTTATATATTCTACAAGCAATTCTCTTATCAGATATATGACTTGCAAATTTTTTCTCCTGTTTTGGGGGTTTGTCTTTCAAAGAACAAAAGTTTTACATTTTGATGATGCCCAATTTATCTATTTTTTTCTATGGCTATCATATTTAAGAAACCATTGCCTAATCTAAGGTCACAAAAGATTTATGTCTATGTTTTCTTATAGGCATTTTATACTTTTATTATTTACATTTGGGTCCAACATTTTCTGGAATGTCAACTGTCTGGTAGATGTGAAACAAAACACAATATTAGTCTTTTTCCTTTTCCTTAATCATTCTCCTCTAATTATTGCCATGGATGATCCATGAGAATTTCTGTTTGTAGTATAATTATCAGCTTATCAGCTCACAGATTTTTATTTCTTTGATGTTGTTTCAACCCATTGCCATCAGAATTCTTTGGGATGGTGGTGGTGATTGTGTGCCATCAAGTCAGTTCCAACTCATAACCCTAAACAGGGTTTCCAAGGCTGTAAATCTTCATGGAAGCAGAAAGCCTCATCTTTCTCCCTCAGAGTGGCTGGTAGATTTGAACTACTGACCTTGCTGTTGGCAGCTCAGTTTATATTGTACTATTTGTGCAGTCTCTTCAATTCAGCACCACCATTCATTAAGTCCTGGCTGACTTGTTGACGCGCCATGATATTTTAGGCTCTTCTCGTCCAGTCCCAGCCCAAGAACTGTTGTTGTTGTTAAGTGCCGTCGAGTCGGTTCTGACCCATAGCGACCCTGTACAGGGTTTCCGAGGCTATAAATCTTTACAGGAGCAGAAAGCCTCCTTTTTCTCCCGCGGAGCGGCTGGTAGTTTCGAACTGCTGACCTTTAGGGTCACAGCCCGATTCGTAACCACTACGCTACCAAGAACTAGCCATGTCTTAAAGGATTTCTGGTTCATTTTAGAGACTTATACTTAGAATCAGAAGCCTTGCCGGTGCTGTAGAATCAGCACTGGACTGTTAACCACAAGGTCGACAGTTCAAACCTACAAGCTGCTGTGAGGGATTACTACGAGGCTTTCTTAAACCCACCAGCTGCTCCTCGGAAACCCTCTACAGGGTCGCTATGAACTGCCTCAATGGCACAACAACTGCTGTAAAGATTTGCAGAATCGACTCAATGAAATGGTTTTTGATACTTATAATGAGATATTATTAATACTATTATGTTGTTATATTGCCATTGTTATACTTATGATATAATGTTAATGCTTTGATTTTTCCATATTTTTATTTATACCCAAATATTAACATCTTTGACTACTGTTTAAAACAAAGGAAGAAATAGGTTCGTTTTCAACTTGAAAACGTGTGTCACTGCCCCAGTGGGAGGTGGGCACAGAATTATCCAAAATTATTTGGGGAGTGGACATACCAAGGAGATACTCAAAAGTCCTGGTGTGGCACTGTGGGTTAATGCACTGGACTGCAAAGTCAGTTGGAACCACAGGGTCAGCAGTTCAAGCTCACCAACCGCTCCTTGGAAACCCTATACAGGGTTGCTATGCGTCAGAACCTACTCAAAGGCATTTAACAACAACTCACAGTCTTTAGTGATCACGGCTCTGTGGAATACACATTGTTAACCACTAGGTGGACTGCTCACCACAAGTTTGACAGCTCTAACCCACCACCAGCAGCTCCAAGAGACAAAGATGAGGTTGCCTGCTCCCATAAAGATTTACAGTCTTGAGACCCTATATGGGGCCGCTATGAGTCAGAATCGACTCACTGGCAGTGGTGTTTTGGTTAAGGTGGGACCGGGTCCTGCAGGGGCAACCTTTGAGCAAGTCATGGTCCCCTCTGTACCTATTTCTGTCAGGACCATGTTGTTGTTGTTAAGTGCCATCAAGTCAGTTCTGACCCGTAGCAACCCTGTATAGGGTTTCCGAAGAATGGCTGGTGGGTTTGAACCACCCACCTTGCGGTTCAAACTGACGTTACAGCGCTGTACCTGGACTCCTCCAGGACCATAGATGTGCAGTATCTATGTATCCTAGAGCTGCCAGAAGGATTCACCAAAACTGGGTGGTTTTAAACAGCAGAACTTTATTTATCATAGTTCTGAAGGCTTGAAGTCTGAATTCAGGGAGTGCAGAGGACCATTGTTGCAGACTATCAGTCTAGTGCTTATCCTACAGCATCACACCAACACTTCACCTACAGGACCATTTGTTGTTGTTGTTAAGTGCCATCAAGTCGGTTCCGACCCATAGCGACCCTGTACTCTTCCCAAAAACTCTAGGGAAGGACTCTTTGTGGTTTCTTACAGCTTCTGGAAGCATCGCTCCGATTTCCGCCTCTCTCTCCCATGACCGGCTTCATGTGCATCTGTCCCAGCGTCTTCACATGACCTTCTTCTCCTCCATGTGCCTCCCTTTTTTTTAAAGTTTTTATTATGAATTGAGTGAAAGTTTATAGGGCAGATCATCCGTTTTACATTTACATTCAACAAATCATATACTTTGTTTCGTTTTGTTGTTGTTGTTATGTGCCGTGGAAATGGTTATAATCCCCTCCATGTACCATCAGTTAACAGTATTTCTCTCTATTCATTTTAGCTTTTTTTTTTTTTTTTTTTTTTAAACACTCAGGCAAACATAATAATTTACACCACCAAAGGGCATTTCTGCAAGTCTGCCTCCTGGCCACCAGCTCTCAGTCCCTTTCTTTCCATGAATCTGGAGTCCTCAGCTACTTCCTCTCTCCATGTCCCCATCTCTGCCTCCATCTCTGGTGTTGCTGCTTCTCTGGAGATGTCTTCTCTTTTGATAAAGATACACTCATACACTCACACCAGGAGTCCTGGTGTGGCGCTGTGGGTTAATGAAGTGGACTGCAAAGTTGGCGGTTCAAGCTCACCAGTCACTCCTCGGAAATCCTATGCAGGGTCGCTATGAGTTGGAACCAGCTCAACAACACTTAACAACAACACACTCATACTGGTTTCCGGCCCACCTCACTGGAGTATGACCTCCTGTTAACTAATGACATCTGCAAAGACTCAATTTCCAAATAAGGTCACATTCACAGGTACTGGACGTTGAAACCTCAACTTTTTCTAAGGGAAGGGACACAATCCGACCTACTATACTGGGAGCTACCTAGACCTGTTTAGGGCCAGGTTTTAACCCTTTGGTTGCTGGCTAGTGGGAAGTCTGGGGAAGCTGTGTGAACACTCAGAGGCCCTAGGGCAGACTGTTGCCGCCAGCATGAAGGTGTTACTGTAAGTTAATGTCTTTGTTGTTGTTAAGTGCGAGCATGTCAGTTGGTTCTGACTCATGGTGGTTATATGCTATGGAGTCCGTCTCATCATGACCCTGTATAGGGTTTCCAGGGCTGTAAACTTTTACAGAACAGAAAGCCTCATTTTTCACCCGGGGAACCACTGTCAGTTTCGAACTGCTGGTGGTGAGATTAGCAGCCTGATTCATAGCCACTATGCTACCAGAGCTCTTTATATAATCACCTTGTTATAGGAGTGGGTGGTGAGTTTGAACGGGCGACCTTTTGGTGTAGTATTTATCCTACAATGCTACACCAGGACTCCTATATGTTAATATTGTTGTTAAGTGTTTTCCAGTTGGTTCCAACTCATATTTGAACCTGTATAGGGTTTCCGAAGAGTGGCTGGTGAGCTTGAACCACCGACCTTGCATTCCAGCTCATTAACCCACAAAAGCAACTGTTAGTGTAGCAGCCAAATGTCTGAAGACCACTGCCTTAGAACTGGGACCCTGCCTCTGGAGCCCCAGAGTTCCATCCCCTACGCCCACTGACCTGCCTCTCTGCCCTTCTCCTCCCCGCAGGTTATGAAGTGACCGTGCTGGTGCGGAATGCCTCCAGGCTGCCCTCTGAAGGACCCCAGCCCGCCCATGTCATCGTGGGCGATGTTCGGAAAGCTGCCGATGTGGACAAGACCGTGGCTGGGCAGGACGCCATTGTCGTGCTGTTGGGCACTGGCAATGACCTTAGTACTGAGCCCCCCCTCTGTCCACGGCCTCCCCCTGCACCCCGACCTCCAGCACCAGCCCCGCCCCCAGCCCCGCCCCTGCCACCCCAGCCGCCTCCACCTCCCGTGAGTGACAGCCATTCTCTGTCCTCTCTAAGGTCCCACCACAGTGATGTCCGAGGGCGCCCAGAACATCGTGGCGGCCATGAAGGCTCATGGTGTGGAAAAGGTCGTGGCCTGCACCTCGGGTGGGTGGCGGGATCACTGGATATTACTAAGCTGGGGGTGTGTGGGTACCGAACAGGCCAAGTTCTGTAGCCTGGGGGCCTCTGAAAGGTAGCATTGCTGCCATTCTAAGTTACTGAGCATTTATTAAGCACCAACTGTGTGCTTGAACTTTGCTGGGGACATAGTGGTGACCAAGCCTCTATTAGGTTTCATCACCATGAGAATAAGTACATCTTAACTGCTAAACCATGGGAATCCTACAGCGTAGTCAAGTTCAAGTTGACACAAAACTATTATAGTTCACCCTTGTCAACACGACACCTATAAACTATATGAATAATCGCTGTATAAAGAAAAATGTCAAGCCATACTTACACCTAATATGATATAACTAAAGCACATACAACTGAAAACACACTGGCTCCACTTAACATCTTTTTATGTCACAAATGAACAAAGCAAAAATATTTGATGCACACATACAAAATGAAACAAAAGTATGTATTCACTTAAATATCCAAAGCGCACATTCTGCAAGCCAGCCTCCTAACTGTAGGTACACAGCCACCCTCAGTTCTTGGGCCTAGAGTCTCTGGCTTCTTTGTCTTTCCAGAGGACCACCTCTGCTGTTGTCTCTGATATCACTGCTTTTTCAGGCCTGGATCCCACGTTCCACTCATGCTCTTCCTTCCTGCTGGTCCTGGGATTGTCAATTCCTGAAATGAAAGATTAACTTCTCCCCCTTTAGTTACACATCTTCTACTATTGGTTTTTTATTTGTTTAAGTTTTTATTTTGAATTGAGTGATTGTTTACATGGGAGAACATCGATTTTACACTCATCATTCCATTGTAAGATTACAATCTCCTCTATGCATCATCGTTCAACAGTATTTCCTTCTATTCCGTCTGTTTTTGTTTTGTTTTGTTTTGGGGGTATGTACACAAAAACACTCAGAAATATATAATCATTTAAACAACCAAAGGGCACATTCTGCAAGCCTGCTTCCTCTCTCTTTCCATGAGTTTAGAGTCCTCTTCGTGAGCAGCACAACTCTTAACCCACTGCACCACCACCTTCTTAGGAAACCCTATGGCTCAGCTCTGTCCTACAGGACACTATGAGTCAGAATCCACTCCATGACTATGAGTTTGGTTTTTTGTTTTCGGAAAAAAGAATTTTCTCCCCTTAAAATACAATATAATGATCACACCTGAGAAAATTAACACTAATTCCTTGCCACCCTGTAATGAATTATATTAGAGCGTAATATTTCCTCCATATTCAAATTTCAAGGGAAGGGATTAGAAAGATCCTGTTACCTAAGGAACTTAGAGTTTATCTTGAGAGCCTGGGAAGCTGGTTTGGGGGTAGGGGAGTTGTTTTTAAGGAGGATCCTGAAAGGATTAGAAAGATACCCAGGCCAAGATACAGACTGGATCCAAGATAGCAAACTGCTGACATTGCTGAATTAAGAGTTCAGGGAAGTGGAATCCTGAGACACTTGCTGTGTGACTTTGGCCTACCACATGAGTCTCTGATCCTGTTTCCTTCTCTGTCAAGGGAATCCTGCTCCCTACCTCTTGGGGTTGTTGTCAGGATTTAGCAAAACAATCAGACCGGCTCAGATTCATGGTCACCCCATGAGTGTTTGAGTAAAACTGGTAACTGATTTTTCTGAAGTAGATGATAGGACCTTCCTCCCAGAAGCCTCTGGGTGCATGCAAACTGCTAGCCTTTGAGTTGGCAGCTGAGCATCTGAACTGTTTGCACTACCTAGTTCTATTCTGACACCTAAGGTCCATGAGTTGGAAAGTCAACTTGAGGGCCTCTGGCTTGGTGTTTTGTTTGTTTCAGTATATGAGTGCTAGAGCAAAATAATTCCACTGACTCAACAACCCCATAGGGCCAAACAGAGCTAAAATGTACCTACTACAACACCAAGTCAAAGGCAGAAAACTTTCCAGACTGGGAAAAACGAGACAATCCTATGGAGTCCCAGCTCTCACAAGCTTCACGGATGATCTAGTCCCTGGTCTCATGAGGCTGACAGTTCTCATGGGGGAGACAGATAAGAGATGTGTAGTATTTATGTTAGGAGTTTCATAGGGTTTCTGACCCTAATAAGTCTTTACAGGAGCAGCTGGTGGGCTGGAACCACTGACCTTGCAATTAGCACAACTCTTAACCTACTGCACCACCACCAAGACTCCTAAAGGGGATTTGGCTAGGTCAGAATATGTGATTTCAAATAGCATGGTAAGGCAGGGCCTTACTGAAAGGCAAGCTTGAAGCAAAATTTGCAGAGGGGGAGACAGAGGTCAGTGGCTGAGAGGAGCCAACACTGTCGGTAGAGGGTTTGCCTTTGCAAAACTGAAGTCAGAGCTGGGCAAGTGAAGGGGATGTCAGAAGGCTAAGGAGGCCATGGTGGGAGCACTGCTTTTCTCCTGAGTGATCTGGAACCCAAGGAAGTGTTCTGACTCAGCTGTTCACAGGGTCCCTTTGGCCATATGTGTCGGAGCCAGTGGGTAGGAGGAGGACAGGAGGCCTGGGATGAGACTGTTGCGGTAACAGTGGATGGGACTGAGTAGAGTAAGAAGTGATCAGGTTTGGAATTAGTACTAGAAGAGGCTGGGAAGACTCCCACATTCTTGCCCTGAGTCCCTGGAAGGCCACAGGGTTGCAGAACTACTGTGTGGTACTTTTGTCCTGGCCCCAGCCAGGGAAAGATACTAGGGAGTTGTAGGTCCAGCCAAGCTGCCCTCAAACTATGACTGACCCTGCCCTGCTCCCCTCAGCCTTTCTGCTATGGGATCCAGCCAAGGTGCCGCCAAGACTGCAGGACGTGACCAATGACCACATTCGGATGCACAAGGTGTTGCAAGAATCAGGCCTGAAGTATGTTGCTGTGATGCCACCCCATATAGGTGAGTGGGGTGGGGACCCAGAGGCCCTGTTGCCACCAGCCTGCTCTCTCCTGCTTTCTGAGGAGACCCTCAGGGCCTTCCCTGATCACCCTAAAACTACAAACCTACCCCCAACACTTACTGACTTCTTTCCTTACTTTCTAAGATATGACCCAGTTGTCTCTGCTTAACAAACCAACCCCAAACAGAAACAAACCACCATTCTAATGTGATGATTCCTTCTCTCTGTTCGAATGGCTAATGCGACTCAACCTGGGGTTAGTTCTGGCTTGAAATCCCTCTTGAGGTCACTGAAGGTAGCTGGGAATGGAGTCACCTTGAAGGGTTCCTCATTAACATCTGTCTGGTGGTTGGTTGGATTTCCTCACACAATGGCGGGTGGGTTCCAAGGGCAAGAATCCTCAGAGAGAATCATGTAGAAGCTGCATAATCTTTCATGATTTTGTTTCAAACTCCACTCTGTGCTGTTTCCTCTGCATTCTGTTTATTAGAAGCAGGTTCCAAGGGCTGTCGTAGGTGCTCAATGCACATTTGTGAGATGAACTGGTGAACTACACCTTGTAAAAGTGTTTTAGAGGTAATCAGTCAGCTCTGTAAGGAGCTCTGGTAGCGTAGTGGTTATGAATCGGGCTGTGAACCGCAAGGTCAGCAGTTCGAAATTACCAGCTATTCCGCGGGAGAAAGGTGAGGCTTTCTGCTCTCGTAAAGATTTACGGCCTCGGAAACCCTGTACAGGGTCGCTATGAGTCAGAACTGACTCCATGGCACACAACAACAGTCAACTCTATGAAGGCCTGGTATGGCTCTGCAGGAAAATGCACTGGACCACAAAGTCAGTGGTTCAAACCCACCAGCTGCTCATCTGAAACCCTATACCAGCTCACTATGAGATGTAACAGACACGACAGCACTTAAGAACAACAGCCAACTCTACGTGGACTCCCATTCCCCTATGCCTCAAGTCTGGAATCAATAGTGAAAAAGACCAAGACAAGAGGCAGACCCAGGGAGAGATTCTATCACTCAATGAATGTTTCTTGTATGTGAACTCCCTGGTTTAGTCAACCATTACTGTAAAAACCTGTGAGAGCTGGAACCTAGGCAAGGCAGAAACCTGTCAAAGAAAGAAAATTAAAATATTTTCCACTCAGGGGAGAATGTCAGAAAGGTGCTTAACAATGGCACCATCCATGTTAAAGGCAGAAGACTTCGCAGACCTGGAAAAATCGGCATTCTTGTCGAGTTCCAGCTCTTCAAAGTTTCACTGATGATACGGTCCCTGCTGTCATGAGGCTTATAGTTCTCATGGGGAAGACAGACAGACAAGGGATGTGTAGTATTTATGTTAGGAGTCCTGGGATGGTGCTATAGAATAAGCACTGGGTTGCTAACTGCAAGACTGGTGGTTCAAACCTACCAGCCTCCCCTCAGAAACCCTACATGAGTCGGAATCAACTGACGACGGCGCTTAACAACAGCAGTGATAAGTCAAGTGAAACAAAGCATGGTAAGAGAAATGATGGGGAGCGAGTCAGATGACTATCAGAAGCAAGGGATGACTAGGCAGAGAACAGCAGTGCAAAGGCCCTGAGGCAGGGGACTTGTATCTCCTCTGTATTTGCCTGCTTACTGGAAGAGTCATTCTACTTTTTTCTCTGCCATGTGGGACCCCTGACTAGAGGAAGCCTGCACTTTAGGGGTTTGAATAAACTTCAGTGTTTAGGTTCAAATGTAGGGGCTGTGTTAAGGTCCCATTTGGTCCAGAATCCTAAGTGCTGTGTTAGTTGGATTCGCTTCAGGTTGTTGATCTCACGTTTCTGAGCCTCAGTTTCTTCCTCTTTAATCAAAGGAGCTCTGGTAGCTTAGTGGTGTCAAATCATGCTGTGAACCTTAATGTCAGCAGTTCGAAACTACCAGCTGCTCTGCAGGAGAAATATGAGGCTTTCTGTTCCCATAAAGATTTATAGCCTCGGAAACCCTATATAGGGTCACTATGGGTCGGAACCGACTCGACGACACTTAACAACAACAACAAAAATCTGGTAGCGTAGTGGTTACGAGTCGGGCTGCTAACCTCAAGGTTCCGCAGGAGAAAGATGAGGCTTTCTGCTCCCGTAAAGATTTACAGCCTCGGAAACCCTGTACAGGGTCGCTATGCGTCGGAACTGTCGGAACCGACTCCACAGTACTTAACAACAACAATATGTTTTAAGTTTTGTGAAGTTTCAAACCTCCAGAAAATTTGAAGATACGAAAGGCTTATGAATATCCATTGCATTCATTTCCTAGGACTGGTGTAACCAAATACCGTGAACTTGGTGGCTTATAAGAACAGAAACGTATTGTCTCACAGTTCTGGGAGCCTAAAACCTGGGTGCCTGCTATATTGATGATCCCTTTTGGGGACTCTTTTCATACCTCTTTCTGAGCTTCTGGTATGACTGATGATCCTGGTCAATCCTTTACTTCTATCTGCATCACTCCATCTTCATATGGCCATTTTGGCTCTGTCTCATTTTATAAAGACACAACTCCTAAAGGATTAGAGTCCACTCTGCCATGACCACAGACTCCTGCTGTGGTGCTGTAGAATAAGCATTAGTCTGCTAACCACAAAGTCAGTGGTTCAAACCCACCAGCTGCTCCTTGGAAACCCTATACTGGGTCGCTATGAATCAGAACTGACTTGACTTGATGGCACTTAACAATAATAACTGATAAGACCGCATGTTATTTTAATTGATAACATCTTCAGAGACCCTATTTCCAAATAAAGTGTTTTTCACAGGTACTAGAGCTTTAGGACTTTAACATGTATCATTAAATTAATAATACCCATAAACCTTTTGTCTAGGTTCATTTGTTAACATTTGCCCTGTTTTCTGTCTTATATACTGTATACATGCACGGGAGCTTTAAAAAAATTCGTGGAAAAGTAAAATGGAAAGATAGTAGAAATGTTTCTTATTTTCACACAGTTAGATTCAAATTAAACTTTTTTTAACTTTTTACTGTGAATTGAGTGAAGGCTTACTTATAGAACAGATGATCAGTCCGACATTCATCAAATTATACACTTTGTATCATTACAATGATTGCAATCCCCTCCATATACCATCAGTTCACAGTATTTACCTCTAGTCACTGTATTTTTTCCCTTCCCTCCTATCATCAACCTGCTCTGTAACCATCATTTGTTGTTGTTATGTGCCTTCGAGTCGGTTCCGACCCATAGCGACCCTGTATAGGGTTTCCGAGGGTGTAAATCTTTACGGGAGTAGAAAGCCTCATCTTTCTCCCGCGGAGCAGCTGGTAGTTTCGAACCGCTGACCTTAAGGTTCGCAGCCCAATTCGTAACCACTACGCTACCATCATTGAATGTTTCATTTAGCAAAAAAAAATCTTTTCTTAACATTTTACAGAACTAGTTGTCCATTTGTGATGAACGAATTTCCCTAAATGCCTTCCAGGTTCATCCGTGTTGTAAGGTGTTTTGCAGATTCTTCGTTAAACTTGTTTTTTGGGTTTTTTTTAATTGTGAATTGGGTGAAGGTTTCTAGATCTTCCATTTTCAGCGCACCAATTCATACATATTTTGTTTCATCTTATTGACTACAAGCCCCTCAATTTAGCATCCCTCATCCACTTCCATCTGTTTTTCTTACTTCCATGCCTCTTTCTTTCCTAACTAGCGGAGGGTGCGCATTTGTTATCACCTGTGTGTCCAGCTTGTCCATCTACGAGTGTTGCTGAGTTTGAGCCCCATGTTCAGTTGGTCACTGTCACATCTCCCCAGGGTAAAGGAGCATTTTCCAGTAGTTATGTTTCATTGTCATAATACAGTCACTAGATGTCCCGTCCACAGTCAGCCATGCCTGTCCTGCTATCGCCAGGATTTAAGAGAGACCCAGGGTACTCCAAGACTCTAGAAATATCAACTCCTTGTACCCAACCAAGGTCAGGAAAATGTCCATTCTTTATATCTTATTAGTTGCCTTTCCCTGATGAATGTCGGCTTCCTGGGGGTAAGGATTCTTGACTGTGTTGCCCCTTGCTATATGCCCAGCACCTGAGGTCATCAACAAGGACTTGTTAAATGAATGAAGTAAAGGACTCATACAAGTTGCATAATGGGAAAGGTTTCATATTTTTGGATGTTATGTCAAATGAGCTGAGCACACAGTTGGCCCTCTGGGAGGGTCATGAGGGTAATCATGCTTTAAGGAAGGTGGAAAGAATGTACTTTTTACCTGGCCCCTCTGTTTTTCCCTCACAGGGGACCAGCCACTGACTGGGGCCTACTCAGTGTCCTTGGATGGACGCGGCCCCTCTAGAGTCATCTCCAAACATGACCTGGGCCACTTCATGCTGAGCTGTCTCACCACCGACAAGTATGATGGCCACAGCACCTATCCCTCCCACCAATACGACTAGGGGTCTCACCTCATCCAGGAAAATAGGGAACAAAGGAAAGAGCCCGAGAGTCCAGGAGCAATAAATCTTGAGTCAAGAGCTTCCAATTATTCTAGAGGACCTGGGTCTGTGGCTTTTCCTTTCTCTGGCTTTGTCTGGGGAAGCTCCTAAGTGTTTCATTCTGACTCTGGGTTCGGTTTTCTGGGTATTCATTCGCTCATCAAATTTTTCGAGTCCCCATTCCGTGTCTGATTCACTGAATGGTTCCAATAGTGAAATGCTCAGCTGTTCACTGAAAGTTTGATGGTTCCAGTAAACCCAAAGGCACCTTGGAAGAAAAACCTGGTGGTCAGCTTCTGGGAAATCAACCACTGAAAACCCAGTGAAGCACATTTCTCTTCTGACAGACATGGGATTGCCTTGAGTCAGAATCCACTCCATGGCAACTGATTTTGGGTTTTTTTGTGTTTTTATTGTGCTCTGACCCATTCCTAAGGAAGATATCAGTGAGCCTTTTGCTGGCTCTCACAGACCAGTGGAGGAGAAAACTCTCCAGAGCCAGAATAGACAGGGAGCTATTGGGGGTGCAGCACAGTGGGTTGAGGGAGCAAAGACTAAACCCACTGCCTTGGAGTCGATTGCAACTCATAGCATCCCTTGTTCCTTAGGGATATGGAAGCTTTAATCTTTATAGAACCAGATAGCCTCATCATTCACCTGGAACAAAGACCAGAAGGTTGGAAAACACATGGCTCTGTTGGAAGAACTAAAATCTGGCCTCTATAGTTAATAGGAAGGAGCTCTGGTAGCGTAGTGGTTACAAATTGGGCTGCGAACCGCAAGGTCTTTAGTTCAAAACTACCAGCTGTTCCGTGGGAGAAAGATGAGGCTTTTCTGCTCCCATCAAGATTTACCGCCTCGGAAACCCTGTACAGGGTTGCTGTGAGTCAGAACCGACTCCATAGCACATAAGCAACCTATAGTTGATAGTAGTCTGGTGTGGTGCTTTAAGATAGGTACTTGACCGCAAGGTCGGTTTGACCAGAAAGGTTGGTAGTTCAAACTCAACAGCAGCTCCTCAGAAACCCTATCTAACATCACTATGAGTTGGAACTGACTTGACAGATGTTGACAACAGTTGCTATAAGAAGTGCTGGTGTGCTATAGAATAAGCATTGAATTGCTAACTGCAAGGTGGGCAGTTCAAATCCACCAGCCGCTCATCAGAACCCTATACAGGGTCGCTATGAGTCAGAGCCTACTCAATGACAGCACTTAACAATAGTTAATACAAGGAGCCCCTATTGGTGCCTGGTTGTGTTCAGCTGCTAACAGAAAGGTCTAACCCACCAGCAGGTAGATTTTTTAAAGATTGTTAAGTGCCATGGAGTCAGTTTTGAGTCTCAGCAACCTTGTTATAGGGCATGACTGTAAATCTTTGCAGTAGTAGAAAGTCTCATCTTTCTCCCATGGAGCAGCCTGTGGGCTCGAACCGCCAGCTGAGTTGTTGGAATCCCAGTGCTTATCAGCCTTGGAAACCCTATGTGACTGTTCTAATCTGTCCTGTAGGGTTGCTTTGAGTTGGTATCCACTCCATGGCAACGGGTTTATGGTCAATATTTCTACTCTGAGGAGTGAAGTGGCCAATCTCAAGGAGGCTGGTCCATGAAGGTTAAATTGTGCAGTATCGTTGTAAAACAAAAAATTGAGCTTTAATCGGAGTTTTTAGGCAAGAAGCGAGGGGCGGAGGCATAGTTTGTTTTAGAATGCTTCCACTGGTTAAGAGGATTCCCTGCTCATAGTGATCCTGTATAGGGTTTGCGAGGAGCGGCTGGTGACTTTGAACCGTCAACCTTGTGATTCAAACTGACCTTGCCACCCTGTGCTTATCCCACAACTCCACACCAATACTCCCTATTGGGGTTACCCAGAGCTGAAAGCTTTGTCTTTCTGGTAGGTCCAGTTAACTTATCCTACAAAGTCACTAGGGCTTCTTTGGAGGTGGATTGTTAATTTAAGTACCATTCCAACTTAAAGCCACCTGTTTTATACAGCAGCTGGTGGATTTGAACTGCTAATTTATGTAAGCAGTGCTTACTTATCCTATAGTGCCACAAGTGCCGTGGAGTCAATTCCCACCCACAGCGACCCTGTATAGGGTTCCCAAGGAGCAGCTGGTGAGCTTGAACCACTGACCTTGCAGTTCAAACGGTTTTGCAATCTGATGCATTAGCCCACAGGACTCCTAACCACAGCGGTTGTTGTTGTTATGTGCCATGGAGTCGGTTCCGACGCATAGTGACCTTGTTCAGGGTTTCCGAGGCTGTAAATCTTTATGGGAGCAGAAAGCCTCATCTTTCTCCCGCGGAATAGCTGGTAGTTTCGAACTCTTACCTTAAGGATAGCAGCCCAATTCGTAACCACTACTCTACCAGAGCTCCTTGTTGTTGAGTTGACTCTGACCCATTGCGAGCGCGACCCTGTATAGGGTTTCCGAAGAGCACCTGGTGAGTTTGAACCGCCAATCTTGCAGTTCAAAGGACTTTGCAATCTGGTGCATTAACCCACAGCGCCACACCAGAGCTCCTTGGGGTGGGGGGTCGGGGGGAACTGGAGGCTGGGAGCTTTAGGGGAGGATGGGGCTACACCAAGGCTGGGACTGCGGGGAGGGGAGGAAAAGACAGCTGGAAGGAGCTTGAATGAGCAGGTTGTAGGGGGAGGGGAGGGAGATATCACGGAAGACGCTCACAGCTGCCACCTGGGGACAGGCCATCTTGGAGGGACAACTTTGGAAGGAAGAAGACGAAGGATCACACACACACACCCCTCCTAACTATGTTCCTCCCTGAAATCTACTGTCCCCTGGGGACATCTTTCCCAGGCCAGGCTGAGCCACTGGTTCTCCCCATCTCCAGCCCACAGCCCCTTCTAACCCCTGAAAAATCAATTCCAGTCCTATAAGGTTTATGCTGACAGCAGGTTGGCTTGCTAGACAAATTCCAACCGGTGAGAACTGGTCCGATGAGCCTTAAGCCTCCCTTCCCAGGGGCTGACTGGATAAAACTGCCCCCGCCCTCACCTCCCACCCCCACCCCCACCCCCACCCGCGTGCTTTGAAGTCTAGTCTAGAGGGTGGGGCCTCACTAGTTCAGTTTTTCAGAGCACCATCGCTGTTTTAGCTCTGTGTCTTCTCTTGATTCCTCCTTCTGTCACAATGAGCATTTAACACACTTTTGAACAGAAAGCTGTGTCCAGTCCTTTGCTGGGGAGCGGGCGGTAACTGAGATAACCCGGGTACTTAAGAAGAAACTCAGTCTAGACAAGAGAGCCCAGACGGGTCAGAGCCAGGAGGGAGGAGGCACAGGCAAAAGAGTCAGGATCGGGGAGCCCTGAAATCCCAAAATAGGTCCTAACCCAATCTGGAGTGTCAGGAAGGGTTTCCGAAAGGAGAGGATCTTTGAGATGAGTAAAAAAGTCAGTCTGAGAATTGAAAGCATATGAATGAAGAGGAGCCCTGGTGGCAGTGATTTCCAGCGCTACTGCTTGGCTGCTAACAGCGCAGCGAGAGAAAAAGGTGGCAGCTGGCTTCCCTAAAGATTACAGACTTGGAAATTCTATGGGGAAGTCCTACTTTGTCATATAAAATCGCTGTGAGTCGGAGTGGACTCCACGTTGGCGTCGGGGTTTCAGAATAAGAAAATCAGTTTAAAGATCCAGAAGAACTTCATTCTAAGTTTTGAGTACTTTCAATGTAACTGGCATTTTTATAGGCAGTGGGGAAAAGCGGAGAAAAGTGTTTGTGTTCCGGGAAAATACTTAAGGCCATTTTAGAAAAATCTGAAATTGACAGAATTTTACAGTAGGAGAGTACCTCAGGTCAGACAGCAAAGGGATTTGCGGCAAAAGTAAAGAATTTGAACTTTATCCCCAGGGTACTAGGAAACCATGTACGTTTTCAGCAGCGAAGAAACCATTCTAAGAAAGGATGGGGCGATACGAAGATCCAGGAGGGAAGTTCGCATGTCGTGTTGAGAAGTTAAAGATTAAGAAGGTGGACACCGGGTAAAGTAAGGGGGGCGGAAAAGTTAACGACAAGGAGAGGGCGGGACTTCGAGCGCCCAGGCAACACAAGCCGCGTCAGCCTATTGGCTAGCCCACTCGTATTATCCTCCCAGCTCGCTGTCGCTACTCCTAGGAACCCCGGAACTGGAGGCCTCGGCAAGTTGCTCAGTCCGCCTTCCTGGAAAGCGGACAGGGTGACGGCCAGCCGGCTTTCTCCGCGACGGGGTCCAAGCGTGACATAAAGGGACCTCAGCGAGGAATGCTGATGATCTTGGAGCCAGAAGTTATAGAAAGTGGTTTTAATAGCCATGTCACTCTCCACTCTGGAGGCGTGGCCCCGCCCCCTAGCGCGTCGGAATCCTTTAAATGGTGCGGAGTGCTAAGGAGGAGAAGGCGTGGCGGGTTGTCACCAGGCTACGGGATGGTGGCTCCGCCCAGCCAATCGGTGCCCCGCGGCGGGCAAGTCTCCAGCCTATCGTGGCTCGCGGGGCGGAGTTTGGTGGGCCGGAGGCCAGACGGAGAGGCCCCGGGGAGGTGAGCGAGGCCCCAGTCTAACACTGGTGGGTCCAAAATCTGCAGACGTTCTGGTTGGTGGTCGCTGCGCAACCTGGCAGCTGAGGTGAGGGATGTCTGCTTGATTTGAGATCTGCTGTGGGTCTGGGAAATGGAAACGCAACCCAGGAGTTGGGGTAGCGGGGTCTGGGTGGACGCAGGGGCGCAGAATAAAGGTGCTTGATAAGGTTTAGGAGGTCTGAAGACAAGGGAGTGAGTTCGAGATCTGGGACGAGAGGCGAAGTTGTTGGGGCGGGAGCTTCAAGTGGAGGGAGTTTGAACCTGGAACACGGGGTATTAGAAGAAACGAGAAAACTGAGAGCAGGAACTTTGTTGCCAAGACGTTTGAGAATTAGGGCAATGAGGGTCTCCCGGACAGGTTGAATTCGGGGCCCTAGTGTTCTAAAAATGGTGCCAGGAGTTTGGGAGCTGCGAAATTTAGAACTGGGATCCTGGGCATTTAAGAAGTGAGACAACTAAGGTTAAGTAATCTTGTTCTCCCTGACGCAGCGGCCGGGAGAGTTCGATGCTCTGGTCTCATAGCCGGAAGGGGAGCTTGTAGATGAAGTCTTAGGGCATCATAAAGTAGAAGCAAAAGTTGAAGGGAAGATCTCCAAATTACTATACCCAGGCTCCCGAACGGAATCGATCGGAGAACATTTGTAGTCTTTAAGATATGGGAAGGGGTCCCTGTATCCGAGGGCAGCTTTGGGATCAGTCTGGACCTACTAGGGTAGGAGAGACGGAGAAAGCAGTTTTGAGAGATGGAGTCGAGTTGGGGGAGGGGTGTTCCGGGCGTGGAACTCAAGACTGGCTGCCTGAGAGGCAACGGAGGGCGGGGCTCGGCAGGCGCCCGGCAGCTGGACGTCCGTGTTCCCTTCCCCCACCGCATCTCCAAGCCTTTGTGCGCATGTCCTGAATGAGGGTCGGGGAGTTTCGTCCCTATAGTGAGCAAGGTCCTCTGGGGATTGTAGTTGTAGGCTCAACTTCGATTGCAGAACGTGCGGGCTATTGGCCACATTCCCCAGAAGCCTATACACCTAAGAGGGGCGTGTTTGAATGCTTCATAAGCAATCCCAGAGAAGGCGGGCTCTACGGAGGCACACTGTCTGGTTGGGTGTATCAGAAGGGGGCGTGTCTTGGCGTGAATTCAGCAAGTTTTACTGTGGAGAGCGCTTCTGCGGGGAGCAAAAGACGAAATAGACACCTCGTCTGTTCTTCGGAGCACACTTAGTCGGTTAAGAAAGAGGGTACGGAGAGAAATAGTGTTCCCTGCAAGAAGAGTGTCAACACATGGGTGTCCAGCAGGGATCCTGTTAGCTCAAAAATGAAGAGATTTAAAAAAGTTCCTGGAAGAAGTGTCATTCATCATCTTTCAGTTCCGTGTTTTCCACTAACTTTTTGGACTTCCTTGTGTAGTAGGCACTCTGTAAACTACCAAATGAGTCACTTGAACACTTTCTGTGTGGTAGGCCCTTGTGTATATTACATGTCTTATCTCCATGACAATGTGGTGAGAAGTATTTCCCCATTTTACAGATGAGGAAAACTGAGGCCCAGAGGGGTGACATCATGTCACTTCCATCACACAGCTGAGCAGTGTCAAAAGCAGAATTCAAACCCAGGCTTCTCTACCGCCAGTCCAGGTTTCTGTACTCCACACCTGTCTTTGTGTGTGACCTGTGTGAAGACATGAGGATCATGAAAAGAGCAGTTTTTTTTAAGACTCGGAGGGACTTGGGTTAGGCTCCTCATGTGGCAGATGGAAACCAGTCTCAGGGAAATAAATCCACTATTCAAGACCACACAGGCAAGTAAAGTAAGTGAGATTCCTAATTTTCTCCATGTATAGCTGAGAAGACTCGAAGCTCTGATAATTTTTTAATTACCAGTCAAGTAAGACAGGCAAGCAAGTGAGATTTGAACTAGCCCTGCTGTGTCTGACTTGCTCCCTTTCCTCTCCACAGAGCATCATGGTAGGAGGCTTGAAGAGGAAACACTCCGATTTGGAGGAGGAGGAAGAGGAGAAGAAGTGGGGCTGGGGCCCTGCGGGCCTTCGAAGCTATCAGCAAGCCCTTCTCCGCATCTCCCTAGACAAGGTCCAGCACAGCCTGGGCCCCCGTGCACCCAGCCTCCGCAGGCATGTGCTCATCCACAATACCCTGCAACAGCTCCAAGCTGCTCTTCACCTTACTCCTGCTCCTACCCTAACCCCAGAGCCCCTCTTCCTGGGTGAAGAGGACTTCTCCCTGTCCACCACCATTGGCTCAATCCTCAGAGAATTGGAGACCTCCATGGATGAGACCGAACACCCTCCGAACCCAGTGGTTCCTCCAGGCATCCAGGATGATGAAGCACTTCCCCAACCCGATCCAGTCTTCCTAGAATCTCTGAGTTCCCGGTACCTGGGCGACACTGGCTTGGATGACTTCTTTTTGGACATTGATACATCAGCGGTAGAGAGGGAGCCTGTGGTCACTCCTCCAGAGCCCCCTCACAACCTCTTCTGTGCCCCAGGGTCCTGGGAATGGAATGAACTAGATCATATCATGGAGATTATTCTAGGCTCCTAAAACTTTGGAATTGGGGGGGTTCCTCCTTTTTCATCTCAGCCTCAGTTGGCTGGATCCCTGGATGCAACTGTGTGTGTATTTGGCGGGGGTGCTCTAAGCAATGACCATGCCTCCACCCCTGTTCCTTTTCGGGGTTCCACAGGCCAAGTTGCATGTGTGTGTCTGGTTACCCCAGCCTTCTGTGAAGGTGGGTCTTCCTGAATTAATTTATCTGTTCCAGATGCCTTAATGAGACTGTTGGGGAAATCTGACTTCCCCCTCTACTTTTCTCTGCTTTTCCCTCCCCCTTGTGATCACTGGGAGCTCAGGGAGGATGATGCTGGACCTGCACAGGCTGATGGGAATGTGCCTCCTGGTTACTATGGAAACCTAGGCTCTGCCTCTTTTGCACCTCAAGCAAGGGGGAGGGGCTGAACTTCTCCCTGCAGGCTGAACCCCACTTTCTTGGCAGGACCCCAGTCTCAACAGCCTCCTGATTTCATAAAAACAGGCCGGACCACGTGCAATAGGATGGATCCCAAAACTGCTCCATGCCGCATTATTTAAAAGAAAATGGCCGGTTTTGTGGTGGCTATTTTTTTGGATTGTCATGTTTTTGTTTTGTTTTTTAAAATAAAAGAATTTTGGAAGTGGTGGTATTGCCTAAAATTTGTAAATCTTCAGTGAGCTGTTAGAAGTTGTTAAGTGCCATAGAGTTCTGACTCACCATGACCCTGTATAGGTCACACCAGCAGCTATTGGAAGGGACCTGGTAAATTCTCTGGACCCCTGCACCCCTCCCCTGCCATGCTGAAATAAGATTAAACAAATGATAACTGACTGTTCCAGCCACTGTGTGTAAGTTAAGTGCCTTTGAGTTCTGATGCAGTGACCATGTATAGGGTTTCTGAGGAGAGGAGCAGCTGATGAATTTGAACTGCTGACCTTGCCATTCAAACTGACCTTGTGGTCCAGTGCTTACCCTACAGGAATCTGTATGCAAGTTTTAAGTCATTTAATAATTCTCAATGATTAGAAGTAATCACCTTTTACTGAAGAAGAACCTGTGGTCCAGAGAGGCCACTTCACTCAAGTATTAAGAAAAAAGAGAACCTGGAAGCCAGCACTTCCATTGAACCTGACCCCAACACTTGCGTTTTAACTGCTGCATTTATTTTGTTTGTTTCTTGGTAAATTTAGACTCACCAACCAGCTGGACTGATCACATAAAACTCAAAACCTCTATAATTTCAGAGACTATAATCTTTATAAAGGAGCTTTGGTAGCATTGTTGTTATTGTTATTAAGTGCCTTCGAGTCGGTTCCGATCCATAGCGACCCTGTACAGGGTTTCCGGTAGCGTAGTGATTACAAATCGAGCTGCCAACCTCAAGGTCAGCAGTTCGAAACTACCTGTCGTTCCGCGGGAGAAAGATGAGGCTTTCTGCTCCGGTAAAGATTTACAGCCTCGGAAACCCTGTGCAGGGTGGCTGTGAGTCAGAACTGACTCCATGGGACATAACAACAACAACATAATCTTTATAGGAACAGGCAACCTCATTGTTCTTCAGAGCACCTGGTAGATTTGAACCAGTAACTTTATGGTTGACATCCCAATGCCTGCTCCACAGCAACACCAGGGCTCCTTGGCTGAACATACTGCTAAATACCATTGAATTGGTTCCAACTCAAAACAACCCTGTATAGGGTTTCTGAGGAGTGCCTTGGTGGGTTTAAAGAATCAACCTTTTTATTGCCCACAATTTGTGGCTGAGGCCTAGAGGGGTAGAGACCTACGTTGACCTAGGAAGCAGAATTTCATGCTTTATTTGGGAGGTACAAGTCTTATCAACAGGAGTGTGGGGGAAAGCAGGGACAATGCTATGTGAGATAATACTACTCTGGCTATATCCTCAAATACCTCTGAAGAGACAGCAAGTAAGTATCTACACATGGGAGACCTCTCAGGAGCGGCTGCAAAGAGAAACCGTGCCTGTGTGTAATTAATCACAGGAAGAGAAAGAGGGTCATTTATCTGCTTCCTGACTCTGTCATATTTCTCACTATAAGTAAAGGGGAATCATGGTAGCTCTGAATGGGTGCCCATCCAGAGAGAGGGTAGCCAGGGAACCTCAAGAAGATGACAATGTGGAAGCATTGATTGAATCTTGCTTTAAACTTCCAGTGGCCCTTCATCACACTTCCACCTCCACTACAGCCTGGGAGAATTGACTTAACCTTAGCCCTGACACCATTCCTAGTCCATTTCACGGTGGTTCACACTGGCCTCTGCGCCTAAGGTGGGATGGGTAGCTTTTATATGACCTTTCTAGCCGTAACCTTGGTAAGTACCCTTGAGTTGGTTTTGACTCATAGTGACCCTGCATAGGGTTTCCAAGGAGCAGCTCGTGGGTTTGAAACACTGACGACGATGTGTTTAGTAAAGTGCTCATCCACATGTCCTGGTAACTCCCACCATATCCAGTGGGACTCAGCTCTCTCCTGCAGGTCTCCTGGTTCTACTGCCTCTGCTGCTGCTTCTTTTGCCATCTTCAGCTCTAGGTTCTCTGTCTCCTGGGTCTAGGAGTTTCTCCAGGCAGAGCCTCTGGGTCCAAATGACTTGCTCTGTTCCTGTCTCTTCTTAGTGGTAGTCAAGTCCCTTCTGCTCTGGGATTGGCTCTAAGCCCAGGAAGACAAAACTGACAAATCCCCTCAGGGTTCCATATACCTTATTTGCATGGTGTCAAGCATCTTATTTGCATTATTAGTAAGTTGTCCAATCCTCTTGGTGAACCACAAGCACCTTATTTGCATAGTCTCACTTAATTATTTGGTGGAAGTTACAAGACCAAGGTGAGAGGCTTGTTGGCCAAGTAAGGTTTCTCTGGGTGTTTTTCTATAGAACTAAGGAGCTTTGTAAAGAGCACTGGTAGCATAGTGGTTACGAATCAGGCTGCGAACCTTAAGGTCAGCAGTTTGAAACTACCAGCCCCTCCGCGGGAGAAAGATGAGGCTTTCTGCTCCTGTAAAGATTTACAGCCTCAGAAATCCTGTACAGGGTCGCTATGGACTCGAAGGCACTTAACAACAACAAGGAGCTTTGTAACAATTGCCCAGGCAGGACAGAGACTGGGCCAAGGGGCTAAGAGCCAGGGAAGGAGAGGTCTGCCTCTAGGCACAACTTAGACGTTGTTGTCCTGATCAAAGAATTATATCCTGAGTTGTTTTTGTAACCTGTTACTTCCTTAATAAATATGGTAGCTGAGTCTTGTCTATGAGTTCTGTGCACCATTGTGACAAATTATTAACAGCAGAGAAGTAAGTTGGTACTGTGGGAACAAAAGCTGGTATCAGAACTGGCAAAAAGTTTGTAGAGAGGAGGCATGTGTGACCTCCACCTCATAGGAATCACCCTCGGGCTGTTGAGCTCGAGTCAGTCTCCCCAGTCTAAAAGTTAGATGATGTCAGATGCCTCTGCCTCTGCCATGCCATTCTTACAACTCCCAGGCTCAGTCCCATCTCAGGCAGGGTCTTTGAACTTGCTGATAACCTTGTCCATAAGACCTTTCCCCCAGATCGTCACCAAGACAAATGTCCTTTTCTCAGATTTTCCCTGCCATTCCTATCTCAACATGGCCACTTGCAACCCCTCACTCCATCACATTATCCTGTTTGCTTTTCTTTTTCGCAACACCTATCCAATTTGGAATTTACCTATTTACCTGTTGCCTCCTGCTTGCCTAGAAACTGAGAGAGATGGGTATCATTCTTCTCCTAGCTGTTTCCCCTGTTGCCTAGCCCAGTGCTTGACACAGGTGGGCACTCAGAAAAATGAACTCCAGACCTTATAATGCCAAGCATGCACCTGCCCCCAACCCACCTCTCTGAATTCATTTCTCAAATATCCTTTACCCCAATCCATGCTACAGCCACACCATTCCTTGCTGTCCCTCCAACACCACCATACCTCAACCTCCAGACTTTACAGGATGAGGGTGCAAAATGTGTGCTAGGGGCTCGATACACACTTAGGATGGCAATCATGGCTCAGTTTTATTGCGTTCCTACTGTGTTCCCTAGCATGTGAATAAAATCCCCGCTCTAGTGAAACGTCCTAGAATGGGGAGATGGAAAGAAACACGATGAATAAGCAATCAGTGTTGTGGAGAAAAGTAAGTAATGGGTGATGAGGGAGATGCTGCTATTCAGACGGGATGGCCAGATGTCACTGGAAAGGTGATATTTGATTCAAGACCTGAAGGAGGTGAGGCGAGAGCACAGGTATTGGGAACAGCCCCTAAGATTCTAGCTCAAGTGGAGTGATTGAGGGATAAGGAGGAGGTCCCTGTGGTTGGAACAGAGTGTGTGTGTGTGTGTGTGTGTAGGGGGTGGGGAAATGGGGCGGAAAGTACCAGGAGGTTAGGTGAAAAAAGCTGAAAGGCAAATGCTGTAGGGGCATTTAGGTGCCTTACAGGGAAAACCTTAGTCTTATTCTGAGATGAGAATCAATTGAGGGCACTGAGAACCAATAGGATGTAGATCTGACTCAACTTTTAATGTTCTCTTCGGCTGCCCTCAGGATAACCGAGTAAAGGGGAATCATGGTAGCGTGTTAGAACCACAGTGAGGCCCAGTTGGTTAGCACCCCGCTTTCCAAATGAATAAAGTAAGGAACGTGGTGACTCTGTATGACAAACACTGGACTGACAGGCGGTTCGAGCCCACCAACAGCTCCACGGGAGACCTATAAGGCTTCCTGCTCCCGCAGAGATTTACAACCTCAGAAATCCTATTTGTTGTTGTTAAACACCACACAGTCATAGCGACTCCGTATATGATTTCCAAGGAGCGGCTGGTGAGCCTGAATCGTCCACCTCGCGGTTCAAACCAACCTTGTGGTCCAGTGCTTATCCTATAGCGCCATACCAGGACTCCCGGAAATCCTCCACAGGGTTGTTAAAAGTCGGTACCGACTCTGAAGGCACTTAACAACAACAAACTAAGGCTCAGGGTCCACATCCCCATCCCCCATCATAGACAAATCACTACCCCTGAAGGTTTCTGAGACTAAATCTTTACGGGAGCAGACAGCTTCATTTTCCTCCCGAGGAGCGCCGATCTCACAGTTAGATGGCCAATATTTAATTAACCCACTGCGCTACCAGGTCTCCTTCAGGGTCGGAGAGGCCCAGCACCTGTTAAAGAATTGGCAAGAGAAGTGGAACGGCTGGCCGTGTAGAGGGAACCCGGGTCCCTCCGGGCAGAGTCCAACTTCCCCAACCTGCCCTCCCCCGCGGTAGGGGATGGGCATGCGGTCCTCTCGGGGCGTGGCCGGAACGGCCGGTCCGGTCCCTCCCACCTGCCTACCCTCCGCCCAGGGCTGGCAGGCTGGATCCTCTGGAGGCGCCCGCGGCCCGGAGTCAGCCCGGCGCCTCTGCCCTCCCCAGAGGCGGGGCGGGGCGTCCCACCAGGCTGAGACTCCGCCCCGGGCCTGGCCTGCCTGCTGGCTCAGTTTCTGCTTTCGTTTCTCAAAGTCCGGGCCTTTCCCCTTTGTGCTTCCCCCATCTCTTAGAATTCCTGGCTCCTTCTGTTTCTGGTCTCATCTTTAATGTCAGCTCTTCTAGGAGGCCATTCAGGACCAGCCTGGCTACAGAGACTGTTCCTGTCCTATCTTATTTTCTTCAAGCTACTGAGCAGTAGCAGAAATACTCATTTATTCATTTACCAGGACCTTCTCATCCCCTCAGAATAAAATTCCAAGTTCCTTAAACCAAAAACTCATTGCCTTCGAGTCTGTTCTCACAGCGGCCCTATATAGGGTTCGGAGTCTGTAAATAACAAAGATCCTTAAACCAAAAACAATACCCACTGTCATAGACTCCATTGGGATTCTTAGCTACCATTTCCAAGATTGTAAAACTTTACAGTAGCAAACAGCCTCTTCTTTTTCCTTCCACAACTCAGCTGGTGGATTTGAACAACCGACCTTAAAGTTACGAGTCCTGTGCTTAATCCATTGCGCCAACAGGGCGGGTAATTCCCCTGCAACTTGTGGTGGAGCTACAGTGGTCCCCACCTCAGGACATTTGCACCGCGTTCTCTGCTCTCTGCTTTAAACCCACTTCCTGTACAGCTTTGTTATTTCATCAGGTGTCTGATCAAATGTCACTTCTTCAGAAAATCCCAACAGCCCTGCTACCTGTCTAAACCTGCACACTCTTTCATTTCCCTCCCCCTCCTCTACTTTATTCTTTTTCTTTGCAAGGATCACCTAAAGTGTGTGATTTCCTAATAACACCTCTTCCCAAGCAGGAATTTTTGTTTATACAAGGGGGTTTCAAAAAGTTAGTGGAAAAATCCCACTATCTTTGAATGCCATTTCCCCATGAACTTTCTGAAGTCCCCTTAAAGCTTTTCAGTGCCAAGGAGCTGTGATTGACAAACAGTAACCCAAGTCTAGTGGATTCCGCTCAGATCGATCCCTCTAGATCACAGTAGAACTGCGCCATAGGGTTTCCAAGACTGTACTTCTTGTTTTTTTTGGTACCTTTTTACAGAAGCCGAATACCACATCTTTTTCCCACTGAGCACTTGGTGAATACAAACTGCCGACTTTTTGGTTAGCTATTGTGGCTCCCTGACACACAGTGTTGTTGTTGTTTTGTTGAATTTGTTCTGACTCATCGCGACCCTGTACAGGTTTCTGAGGAGCGACTGTGGGTTTGAACCACCGACCTTTTGGTTGGCAGTTCAATGTTCAACTGTAGCACCATGCAAGGACTCCATGCCATACTGTAGGTGTTCAAATACATGACTATTTGTGAATAAACGAATGTATTTGGTATATTATGGAAATAGATGTAACAATTTGCTTCAGTAAAGATTTACAGACTTACTGACCTCGGTTTTGGGGGCCAGGGATGAGAGTGAAGCAACTAGCTGGTCTGAAGTGCAGGGAGGTGTATGTGAACTCCCAAACTTGCAGCTAGTACCCATTTGACCTAGCTTGGATGGCCAGCTGACCAGAACTCGACCAGATGAAAATAAAGATTTTGATACTGTGAGCAGTGTAAATTACTACAATTTGATGAACTGGAATTTTGCTTATGTATGCGGTTGCTCAAAATTCCAACTGGAAAGGAAGGATTCTTCATATCAAGGAAAAAGCTTGCTTCCTCAGTGTACTGGGTTTGTAGGGACAGACAATTTAGACATTGGCTTTCAAAAACGGGAAGGGGAGGACCTATAAAGGCATGAAATGTCTAGTTTACAAGTTTTCATGAGTGTGACTAGTTTCAGAATGAGGTGGATAAGGTAGAATCCCCATTGAATCCTTTTTTTCTTTTTCAGATGAATCTGGTGAAAAGGGATGGGGGAAAATGGTGATAGGAATTTTGAGTAATTGTTAGCAGGATTCATTGTGATTGTCACAACTATAATTATAGAAGCTGTGTAAGTAAAAGGGGGACTAGTTAATCTTTCATTTCAGGAACAGACTATATCGCAGGACCATCAAGAAGGAAGAGCATGAGTGGAGCTTGAGATTCTACCTAGAGAAGCAACCACAGCGAAGAGGTGTCATAGAGAGACAGAGCAACTGTGGGCTCTGGGTCCAAGGACTGGGTAAGACTGTGTCTATGGGTAGGAGGCTGACTGGCTGAATGTGCCCTTTGGATATTTAAATGAATATATATTTTTTTGTTTTCTATGTATACATTGAAGATTTTTGCTTTGTTCGATGTCAAAGGGAAGCCATAGGGAGGAAGTAGGCTAACTGTTGTTTCAGGGAGGGAATTGTAATCATTGAGATGAAACAAAGTGTATAATTTGTTGAATGTAAAGCTGATGATCTTGTCTGTAAACCTTCACTCAATTCACATTAAAAAGTTTGAACTGCTGACCTTGTGGTTCAAGGCAACTTTGTGCTCCAGTGCCTATCCTATAACACCACACCAGAACTTCTTCAATACATGTTGCTGTTAAGTGCTGTCGAGCCAATACTGACTTATAGTGACCCCTGTACAGGGTTTCCAAGGTACAGCTGCTGGGTTTGAACCTCCAACCTTTTGGCTCACAGTCCATTGCTTATCCTACAGCACCATACTAGGAGTCCCTTCAACACATAGTTTTTGTTTTTGTTAAGTGCCATCAAGTCGGTTCCGACCTATAGCAACCCTACATAGGGTTTCCAAGGAACAGCTGGTAAGCTTGAACCAGCAACCTTGTGGTTCAAACCGACTTTATAGTCCAGCACATTAGTCCACAGGATCATACATAGTAGGGCTCAATAAATAAATACATGTTAATCAAATAACTCCTATGGCTTGGAGCCATCCACTTAGAAAATCTAAGCCACCTTTTTTCCAGCTCTTAAAAATGTTTTGTGGGAGAAATTATGTGAACATGGCGCTAATTAGCAATTTACACCTTTAAAAATTAGTATCATGAAAAATTTCAAGCACAAATAGTCAACTGTGACTTTACAGCAAAGATGACAGAGTAAGGGGACAGGGAAACGAAATTCCTGAGTGTAAAACATCTACAAGGGAATTCATTAGAATGTTGACACATTGTTTAAAAAAAAAAATGTAACCAATATCATAAAGAAATTGGTATAATAATTATTAAATGGCAACCTATTTTGCTGTGTAAAACTCTTACCAAAACACAATAAAATTTTATTTTAAAAAAATCAAAGTGCATAGAAAAAATGGGGGGATGGAGAATATATGTTGGACACCTGAATTTTCTCAATCCTAAATGTAAACATTTTTAACATTTTGCTGTTTGCTTTCGCTACATATGTATCGGTATATAGCATGCATAGTATTTCTTCAACTGAACCATGGGAGAGAAGACTTCAGACATACAATAGCTTAGCTCAGACAAGGCACGTCTTAAAAATAACAACACAAAAATAAAAGAAAATTCACAATTCCATAAAATCTGGTTGTCAGGGATTGAATTGTGTCCCCCTAAATATGTGTCAACTCAGCTGGGTCTAGATTCTCAGTGGTTTGGTAATCATGTAATGAGATAATGTGGCAACTGAAATCATGTGGTACTGTAGTATACACATTGGACTGAAAGTAGGTGGGTTTGAACCACAAAGTCAGCAGTTCAAACTCACCAGCCACTTCTCAGAAACCCTATACTGAATCAGAACCAATTTTTTGACAGGACTTAACAACAACATAATGTGGCAATTATGTGACCATCTTCCATGATGCTATCAATAGGAGGATTGAGTTTGAGCGAAAATATCCTTAAACCCTTCACAACCGGGATCATCCCATGTAAGAGAGTTTCTGGTGGGTTTGAACCTCTGACTTTGTGGATAGCAGTCCAGTGCTTATCCTACAGTGCCACAAAAGCAGAAAGTAAGTAGAGAAGAGGAATATATATTTTCAATAACTTCATATGCATGCAAAAGCTGGACAGTGAATAAGGAAGACTGTAGAAGAATTGATGCTTTTGAGTTATGGTGTTGGAGGAGAATGCTGAAAGTGCCATGGGCTGCCAAAAGAACCAATAGATCTGTGTTGGAAGAAGTGCAGCCAGAATGCTCCTTGGAGAACAGAATGGCCAAACTTCAGGTCTCATACTTAGGACATATTGTCAGGAGGGACCAGTCGCTGGAGAAGGATATCTTGTTTGGTAAGGAGGAGGGTCAGAAAAAGAAGAGGACCCCCAGTGAGATGGATTGGCCAAGTGGCAGCATCAATGGGCTCAAGTGTGGCAACATTTGTGAGGTTGGCCCAGGACTGGGCAGTGTTTCATTGTGTTGCGCACAGGGTCGCTATGTGTGGGTACTGACTCCATGGCACCTAACAACAACAAACAAAAGAAGAGTGGACCTTTCCCCAGAACTTGCTCTAAATTCAGATTATAGCCTTTTACACTGTGGGAGTCCTGGTGTGGTGCTGTAGGATAAGCACTGGACTGTTAACTATGAGTTCAGTGGTTCAAACCCACCATCTGCTCTTCAAAAATCCTATTAAGGGGTCCCTATGTGGAGTCCTGGTGTGGCGCCGTGCCAGACTGCAAAGCCGTTTGAACTGCCAGGTTGGCGATTCAAGCTCACCAATCACTTCTCGGAACCCCTGTATAGGGTCGCTATGGGTCGGATCCAACTTAAAGGCACTTAACAACAATAACAACAGGAGTTAGAAGACACTCAAAGACACGTAACAACAACAAACAGTGGGAGAACACAGTTATTTTGTTACAGCTGTCCACTTGTGCTATTTGTTATAGTAACAATACTAGATAACTAAAACTCCAATCCATATTCAAATTCCCAGTTATCCCAAGAATACCTTTTTGTTGTTGTTAAGTGCCATGGAGTTGATTCAGACTCACAGCCACTTTGTATGGAGTTTCAGAGACTGTAAATCTTTGTAGGAGTAGAAAGTCTCATCTTTCTCCCATGGAGCAGCTAGCTGGTGGGCTTGAATTGCTAACCTTGTGGTTTGCAGTCCAGTGCTTATCCTACAGAGCCACTGTGCTCCTGGATAATACTGTTTATAGCTGCTTTTTTCTTTCTTTCTTTCAAAACCAAGGTGGAATGGAAGTTCACAAGCTAATTTGATTGTAATAAAGAAACTCGTAGTCCTTTGAAACTCTTGCCCAGAGATAAACTTTAACCCTTAAGTTAAAACTATTCCCCAAAGCAAGTGTTAAAGTAAACAGAGGTAAAATAGTGTTAACTGATGGTACATGGAGGGAACTGCAATCTTTGAAATGAAACTAAGTGTATGATTTATTGAATGTGGGACTAATAATCTGCTCTGTAAATCACACAATTCAGGATAAAAAGTTTAAAAAGTATGCCCTAAAGTCTTATTAAAACCAAACAATATTTAGTCTAACTAGTAACAAATGTCTGCCTTGAGCATTATGAACTTTTAAAGATCTATCTCTATGGACTCTTAAAATGTTAAAAAAAAAAAAAAAAGAAAGAAAGAAAGAATCTATATATAGGATCCAATTGACAATAGCAACACTCCAAAGATTAGATAGAAATCTTAGGATAGAGGGCAGGGAGTTTATGTTAATGAGGGAGGAACCACTTAGGAAAGGAGCACAAGAATGGTTACAAAAGGATGTAACCAATGTCACTGAATTAATTGGACCTATAGAGACAGTTGAACTGGTGTATATTTCACTTTGTATGTATATATTACAAAAACAAAATTTAAAAGAAATTAT
>NW_006408686.1:4893187-4894683 GCF_000296735.1 Chrysochloris asiatica
GCGGGAGAAAGATGAGGCGTTCTGCTCCCATAAAGATTTACAGCCTTGGAAACCCTGTACAGGGTCGCTATGAGTCAGAACTGACTCCACGGCACATAACAACAACAACTTCTTTAATATTTGCACCTACTCCCATCCCTGACTGAATCCTGTGGGGGTAGTCATGGTCACTGCCCAGCACAGGGATAGACACAGAGGATGAATCAATGTATGAATGAGGAAATGATGCTTAGAAAGGACATGTTAGAAGAGACGCAGTTATGAACAAGGATTCAGTCTTTAGCTCCTGTTGTTGTTAGGGGCTAGGGAGTTGGTTCTTACCCCAGACACAACAGAACAAAACGCTGGCCGGTCCACACCATCCTCACAATTGTGATGTTTGAGTCCATTGATGCTGCCACTGTGTCAAACCAACTCTTTCTTATTGACGCTCCACTTTCCCAAGCACGATGTCCTTCTCCAGAGACCGGTTCCTCCTGACAACATGTCCAAAATAAGAGAGAAGAAGTCTCATCAATTTCACTTCTAAGGAGCATTTTTGGCTGTACTTCTTCCAAGACAGGTTTGTTTGTTCTTCTGACAGTCCATGGTATTTCAATAGTCTTCTCCAACACCATCATTCATAATTAGTGTGTAGATGTTTATTTTTTTAAATCATTTTTTTTGCTGTGGTTGAGAATATACACAGCAGGACAAACACCAGTTTGTCATATACAAAACAATTTCTACATACAGAATTCAAGTTATGCAACATCCTCCCACATTTCTTAGTTGTTTCTCCTCCATTAACGAACTCATTGCCCCAAGTTTTCTAGCTAATCTTTCTCATTGCTGTTGTCAATTTCATCCCATGCAGATAGATTTTTTGGTTTTCTTTCTTTCTTTTTTTTTTTGGCTTTAACAAACTGAAATTTATTCTCTCACAGTTTAGGAGATTAAAAGTCAGAATTCCAAGCTCCAGTTTTGGAGAAAAGTTCTTGTTTATTTTCAGCATCTGTAGGCCCCGCATTCCTTGGAGATCTCCATGTGTCTTGACAACAGTCTCTTTCTGGATCTAGGAGCTTCAGGGTACAGGGGTCCCAGGTCCAAATGATGCACTTCACTCATGGCTCCTTTTTTCTTGGTGTTAGTAGGTCCCTCTTTCTCTACTCACTCTTGTTATTTCTTGCAAGATAAAAGTGGTGGCAAGCCACACCTCTGGGAAACTCCCTTATATGGGATCCTGGTTGAGATGGGATTAAGAATAATGCAACCCAACTTTAAGCAGTCCCGATGATGCTGTAAAATAAGCACTGGACTGCTAACTGCAAGGTCAACACTTCAAACTCACCAGTAACTTCTTTGGAGAAACATAAAACTACCTGCTCCCATAAAGATTTATAGTCCCTAAATCCCTAAATAGGGTTGTTATGAGTCAGAATCGACTTGATGGCATTGGGTTTGGTTTGGTTTTTGTTGTTGTTGTTGGGTGCCATCGAGTTGGTACTGACTCATAG
>NW_006408686.1:4895218-4942121 GCF_000296735.1 Chrysochloris asiatica
ATGAAGTCCTTCACAACTTCAATCTTTTCTCTGTTGATAAGAATGTTGTTTATCAGTCTAGAGGTGAGGATTTTTGTTTTCTTTTCATTGAGATGCAATCCATAAGGATTTATGATTTTTAGCCCACCTTTAATCCTCCAGCTGCTCTTTGGAAACCCTATACGGGGTCACTAAGAGTTGGGACTGACTCGATGGCAGTTAACAACAACAATCCTCTTATTGGTTTATCGCATCGGATCACATCATGGGGACTCAGCACCTAAGTGGCACAATGCATCATGGCATAGCTGCCAAATCACTGAAAATCAGGACCCAGCCCAGTTGAGACATTTTGGGGGATACACAATTCAATCTGTGATATTCCACCCTTTGCCCTCTCCCCGCCCCCCTCCGCCCGCCAAATGCTTGACATTTTCACCCCATCATATATCATCCCTAAAGTACTCCATGTCCAATTCCAACCTGGGGCAGAATTCCTCTTCATCTCTGAATCTAGAATACAAGTTAACTGCTTCCAAAGTACAATGATGGGACAGGCGCAACGTAGGCATTTCCTTACAAGTGGGAGCAATTGGAGGGAAAGATAGGATAACAGGCATCAAGCATGGTAAGAAACTTAACAGAAAAAATGACATTTGCTCACAAAGCCTAAAAATATTCATCTGTTCTCTGAGACCATGAAAGCAATGGCTCTTTGGATGCTAGATATGCTCTCTGGATTCTTGGTAGAGGCCACTAGACCCTGAGTTTCAACTCCACCTTCCAGATCTACTTCGGCAGCAACTCTGCTCCCTCGACTTTAGGTGGGCCCATTTTCCTAGTCTCCTTGAGTGGTGATCCCATTCCTGAGGCTTCAGCAGGCCCCATTCTTCTGACCCCACCCTATGGGCATGGTAGCCCACCCCCTTAGCTTTGGGTGGACTTAACATCTTAACAGTAATCCCACACTCCAGAACCTAGTTGGTGAAGACGTGACTCTTTGAAACCTAGGAAACGGTGACTCTACCCTTAGGAACCTCAGAGGTCATGAATTCATCCTTTGAGATCCCAGAGGTGATTCTCAACTTTTGAAAATGAAGCAAGTCGGCTTACCCTGCTGTTGGTTTCTTCAGCTTCTGCTTCCTGGTTCCTTGATCTCTGGGAAAGGCCAGCATGGCCTCTGGGCTACTGGAGCAAGTGTTATAAGGCTCTTTAGTGCCACCCGATAAGTGCTCAGAGGCACCTCACTCTACTCTGACCTGAAAGCTCTCAGCTTTCTTGCTCTGTGGGTTAGCTCCCGAGTTGTCTTGTGTCAGTTTCCTGGTTCTGCTGTAGTTTTTCTGTCGCTGCCTCTCACTGTCTGTACCATCTCTGGTTTTACAGTTCTCTTCACTGAATTCTGCGCTTTCATCAGACTCACTTTTGATATCCACAACACCACCAACATTCTCTTCAGGGCAATCTAGGCTTTTAATAATTAGGCACTTTAACACTTTTCCAGGCGCTGCTCATTATTTAATTCCAGGGTCCTCACGAGCACAATGAATTATCCTGGAATACCCATTCTGTATAATGTTATCCATAGTTTGTCATGATCCACACCTTTGCATAGTCAATAAAATAAAGCAGAACTACACATCTTTCTGGTACTTTTTGCTTTCAGCCAGGATCCATCTGACATCAGCAATGATCTCTCTCATTTCATGTCCTCTTTTGAATCTGACTTAAATTTCTGAGTACCCTGTTGATGTACCATTGCAGCCATTTTGTCATCATCTTCTGCAAAATTTTATTTGCATGTGACATTAATGAGACTGTTAGATGATTTCTGGAATAGGCACAAATATGGATCTCTGCCAATAGGTTGACCAGATAACTGTCTTCCAAATATCTTGGCACAGTTGGGTGAGTGCTTCCAGAACTTCATCAATTTGTTCAGAGATTTCAATTTGTGTCCTGTCAATTCATGGAGCCCTATTTTGTGCCTTCTTGGACTTCTTTCTTCAATACCATTAGACTTCTTTCTTCAGGTCCTTGATCATATGGTACCTCTTGAAATTGTTGAACATGGACCATTGGTACAATGACTCTCTGTATTCAATCCATCTTCTTTTGATGCTTTCTGTAACATTCAAGATTTTCCTCACTGTTGTTGTTCAATGCCATCAAGTAGGTTCCTATTCATAGCAACCCTGTATAGGGTTTCCAAGGAACAGCTGGTGAGCTTGAACCACCAACCTTGCGGTTTAAACCGACTTTGCAGTCCAGCGCATTAACCCACAGCACCACATCAGTATTGCAAGTCAAAGCTTGAATTTTTTTCTTCTGTTCTTTCAGCTTGAGAAATGCTGAGTGTGTTCTTCCTTTTTGGTTTTCTAACTCCAGGTCTTTGCACATTTCATTATAATACTTTACTTTGTCTTCTCAAACTGCCCTTTGAAATACTCTGTTCAGCTCTTTTACTTCCTCCTTTCTTCCATTTGCTTTAGCATCTCTTATGCTGAAGAGAAAATTTTAGTGTCTCTTTTGACATCCAATTTGGTCTTTTCTTTCTTTCCTACCCTTTTTCATGACCTTTTGATTTCTTTCTATATGATATTCTGGATGTCATCCCACAACTCTTCTGGTCTTTGTTCATTAGTGTCCAATGCATCAAATCTGTTCTTGAGATATTCTCTAAAAGTCAGGTGAGATATGTTCAAGGTCATATTTTGGCTCTCAAGTTTTCTTCACTTTCAGCCTGAATTTGTATATGAGCAATTGACAGTCTGTTCCCCAGTCAACCTCTGGCCTTGTTTTGGCTAATGATATGTAGCTTTTTTACCATCCCTTCCTACAGATATAGTCAATTTGATTCCTGTGTATTCCCTCTGATGAGTACCATGTATATAATTACATTTTACATTGTTTCAAAAAAGGCATTTGCAATGAATAGGTTGTTGGTTTTACAAAATTCTAATATGTGAGCTCCAGTCTCATTTCTATCACCAAGGTCATATTTTCCAACTACTGATCTTTCCTCTTTGTTTCCAACCTTTGCATTCCAATCACCAGTAATTACTAATGCATCTTGATTGCATATTTGATCAATTTCGGTCTGAAGAAATTGTTAGACTTCTTCAATGTAACCACCACTGACTTTAGTGCTTGGTGCATAAATCTGAATAGTAGTGGTGTTAACAGGTCTTCCTTGTAGGGGTGGGGAATTATCCTCTCACAGGCAGCATTGTATTTTAAGATACATCTTGAAAGATTATTTTTGATGATGAATGCTATGTCATTTCGCTTGAATTTGTCATTTCTGACATAGTAAACCATGTGACTGTTAGATTCAAAATGATCAATACCACTCCATTTCAGCTCAATAAGGCCTAAGAGATCGATATTTATGTGTTCTATTTCATTTTTGACAATTTCTAATTGTCCTAGATTCATACTCCATACATTCGATGTTCTGACTATTAATGGATGTTTGCAGTTACCATTTTGAGTGAAACCCCTGTCAGAAATGATAAGTCCTAAAAGTTTGATTCCTCTTGCATCATCATGGTCAAGTCTACTTTGAGGAGGCAACTCTTCCCCAATCATATTTTGAGTGCCTTCTAACCTGAAGGGCTCGTCTTCTGGTGCTATTCGTAAGGTTTGCAGTGGCTCCATTCAGAAGTAGTCTATCTCTCCTTCTTTCTAGTCTGTCTTAGTCTGGAAGTTCTGCTGAAGTCTGTCCACCTTGGGTGACCTTGCTGGTATTTGAAATAACAATGGCCTAGCTTCCAGAATCACAGCAACACGCAAGCCGCGGCACTACGACAAATTAACAGTCTAGTGGTAGATGCATATTTTAGGCGACACAATTCAATCCCTGATAGATTCTTTGCACAAAATGTTCCCCTCCCTCTTCTCTTACTTAACTCCTATGTGTCATTCAAGTCTTAGCTTAGCTGTCCCCTCCTCCAGGAAGCCCTCTCAGACTCCCTCTTCCTAGGCTGAGCCAGGTACCTCCTAAGTGTTCCTCCATCAAAGTCTGTGTGTCCCCAGTCCTGACCCTGACCATTCCGGTTTGTCTCCTGATTGGATTATGAATCCTGTGAAAGCAGACCCCCAGTTGTCTCAGCCATACTGTGTCCCTAGCATGATGCAGCCCATTGAATGTTGGGGGGCATTAGCTAAAGGACTGCTCCCTGATCCCTGGCTCTCTTCTCCCCAACCTTCAGGGTTTAACTCAGGTGTTACCTCTTTCAGGAGTCCTTCCCTGAGCCTGTCCCCAAAAGTACATTTAAGTTTGTCAGTGTCTCCAGTAGGCAGCTAAGGGCGGAGCACCAAATAAAGGCTTGTGAATATTTATTGAATGAATACATCAACTAATGAATGTTTGAATCAATGAATGAGAAAGAGAGAGGGAGACTAAAGCAGGGTGAGGGTCTCCTGCCTGTTGGCAGCCCCTGGCCACACTGTCCTTTCTTCCCCTCAGGCAGGAGGGGTTTGGCCATGTTCCAGCCACATCCCACCCCCTAAAGGCTGCCGGGCTGGAAGGCACTTTCCAAAGCTCAGCACATTCCGACCTTCCCTGGTGGCCATGAGTGGGCAGGGGGCATTTCAGGGAGGAGGGGAGAGCCCTCAGCATTCTGAGATTGTGCCAATCCTTTCCTGATCCCCTAAGCTCTCAGGAGCAGGCCCCAAGCCTTCAGTAAGGGTTGGGGGGCAGGCCCTTGAAGGTCAGTGAGCTGGTATGAGGGGAGGGGATGCAGAGGCCTGGCTGGACAATGTGGCCCTAAGCTGCTGAGTTGAGCTTTGGGGGTAATCTTCATGCCTCCCCCCAGCCCCAACCCCAGGCTGGGGCTCATAGTGTCCAGCACAGCTGAGCCAGCCGCCAGGAGGGTGTGAGAACATATGGGGATACTTGTGCTCCTTCTGCCAGTCCCTGGGGTCTGGTGAGTCACGGTGAACTGGGGGTGAGTGAGCTGGAGGCCAGGGGTTCATGGTGAGGCTGGTGGCCTTGGCTGGGGCTTTGGGAGGGTCTGGGTTCATATCCTGATGTGGGGAGCCTTGGATGAGTCGCTTACTCTCTCCGAGCCTCCTTCTTTGAAGATGAGGGGACAGAAGAGCGTAGCAGGCTCCCCGGGGTCTGGATCTCAGCACCACCACCTCCTGGCTGTGGATCTATCACTCAGACATAGTTAGCCCACTTCGAAGCCTGGATTCTAAGAGCAGAGCTTCTGGTACCCAACATAGTACAAGGGGGCTTCAAAACGTTCTGGGAAACATTTCATTTTTTTTTTTTCATTCCATTTTCCTACCACCTTCTTGAAGTTTCACCATATATAGCATACAATTTAAAAAAAGAAAATCCACTGTCATTGAATTGATTCTGACTCATATTGACCTTTTGAGATGGAACAGAACTGCTCCTCAGGGTTTCTAAGCTGTCAGTCTTCATGGGGGCATACAGCCACGTCCTTCTCCCTCGAAGTAGCTGGTGGGTTCAAACCGTCCACCTTTCAGTTAGCAGCCGAATGCTTAATGTACTACACAACCAGGGCTCACTTGGCATATGATAAGTACCTCTGAAAACGGCAGGTCCATTGAGCAGAAAAGTTAGGGTCTTCCAGTTCTGGTTTTATTCGAGCCAAAAGCCCCCTGAAATTCCAGTTGTGTCCCCTAATTTGAATGAATAATAATACAAAATACTTGTAAGTACTTACTCTCTACTGTTGTTGTTGTTGTTATGTGCCGTGGAGTTGGTTCCGACTCATAGTGATCCTGTCCAGTGTTTCCGAGGCTGTAAATCTTTATGGGAGCAGAAAGCCTCATCTTTCTCCCACGGAACAGCTGGTAGTTTTAAACTGCTGACCGTGAGATTAGCAGCCTGATTCGTAACCAGTACGCCACCAGAGTTCCTTTACCCTCTACTAGGTACTCTAAAATTTTTTGCCTCTATTAACTCATTTAATCCTCAGAATTCCATAAGGCAGCCATTCTTCCTATCCCTGTTTAGAGGTGAAGAAACTGAGGCCCAGAGAGATGTCAGACTTGCCAGGACACAAGTCAGGGCAGGCCTAGCTGGGGTTTAAATTGAAGTTAACTAGGAGATGGAGTGCGGAGAGCTTACTTTAGGGGCCCCAGGAACTATTGGGGTCATGCCTGTGTCAGGGTGATGAGGGGAGCTGAGTCTCTACGTGGGGATGTTAAGTGCTGTCAAGTCTGTTCTGACTCATAGTGACTCTGTATAGGGTTTCTGAGAGCAGTCCAGCTGGTAGGTTTGAACCACTGACTTTGTGGTTAGCAGTCCAGTGCTTATCTTATAGTGCAACACCCGGACTCCCAAGTAGGGGTAGCAATGTGCAAACCCCTCGGGCAGGACACCTGGTGGAGATCTTGGTCCAGCCCTAGTGAAGGAGGCTGTCTCTTGGCTCCTCGCCCCCTTGAGGATGGATGTAGTTGGCAGAGGGCCATGTTTGTTTCCCTACCACCCACCCCCCTGTGACTTCACGCCCTGGCAGCCAATGGCTGGGGTCTCCCCTCCTCCCCCTTCCCATTCCTTTTCCCTCTCAGCCTGGGGCTGGGACGGAGCAGAAGGACCAGAGCTCTTGAGGTGTCTGGAAGCCCACCGGTAAGACAGACTGAGATGAGGCTGAGAAGCCTGGAGGAAACAAGACCCAAGGTCCTGGGAGGTACTGGGAGGGTGCCAGGGCCTCAAGAGGCACATACTCTGGAGCCAGACTCCAAATCTCCCCTCTTGCTGTCGCCTTGAGCGAGGTATTCAACCCTTAGTGCTTCTGTTTTTCTATCTCTAAAATGGGCTGAATGTGCCCTAGTGGCACCATGGGTTGGGCTGCTAACTGAAAAGTCCTCAGTTCAAACCCAGCAGCTGCTCCTTAGGAGAAAGATGAGGCTGTCTGCTCCTGTAAACATGTATAGCTTTGGAAATGCTAAGGAACAGTTCCACTCCATCATGTAGGGTTGAGTCTGAACAGACTCAATGGCAGTGGGTAAAATGGGCTCAGTGAGTTGTCCTTAATAAAGAATGGGAGCAGGATGCCTGTATGTCGGGGGGGCAGGTTTTCTAGACCTTAGTTTCGGGAGCTGGGGAGTCTGTTGCCCAGGTCTCCTTTGATAGGGGGAAAGTAGACGCCATTGTGGAACAAATGCTGGGTAAGAGGCAGACAGGTGGTAGTGGTGGGTCGTGGAGTCGGTTCCGACTCATAGTGACCCTGCACAGGGTTTCCGAGGCTGTGAATCTTTACGGGAGCAGAGAGCCTAATGAGGCTTCCATGGAACGGCTGGTAGTTTACTCCCCTATATATATCTTATTTCTGTTGGAGACTAAAAGAAGCAAGCCCACAACCATACAGTCAATGCCAACTTATAGTAACCTTAGTTAGTGTTTCCTACTGTCAATCTTTACGGGAGCAGTCTCCTTTTTCTTCCTCAGAGTGGCTGGTGGGTTTGAACTGCTGACTTTGTGGTTAGCAGCCCAGTTGAGAATATTCCAAGTACCTTATGTCTGCTGTGAATTCAAACATCCTCACAGCCAGTCTTTTGAACTCCATTTTACAGATGAGAAAACTGAGGCCCTAAGAGGTGGAATACTTTGCCCAAGGACTCATCCCAGGACAGCACTGGAGCAGGGGTTATAACTGAGAGGAATCAAAGGCCACCACCTTCATTCCCACCCCACTCAGTAAATAGCTTCAGACAGTGTCCAGGGACCTGGACCCCCCACTCCCATTGATTGCCAAGAGCATTCGATCACTGGCTCTGAGTGAGGAAATTCCCACAAAAGGTAGGCAGTAGGCACTGTGGGGAACAGGATGCCAAGGCAAAAGGACGTAATTAAAGCTCAAGAAACTGAGGATTTCTGGGAGTTGGGGCATGTACCAGATCAGTAGCACTGTATATATGGGAGCGCTCTAGAATTGGGGCATCAGAAGAGCTTTTTTGGCCTTGATTCACCTGGGGGTGGGAGTGGGGTCCATTAGACCCTCCTCCAAGCAGTGCCCCTACTCCTTCTCCTGTTCAGAGGGATGGGCAGAGCTGGGAACACAGAGTGCTTGGGGTGGGGTGGATTTCCTTCCGAAACTGCCCCGACCCCACCCCAGGATCTGGGTATGTGGCTCAGGAAGGGCACCAGTGAGCTAAATATAACCTGGGGCTGGGTTGCTGTCCCAGGCGGAGCTGAGGATGGAGGGCACTGTGCCTTGCCCCCACCCTGGATGAGCTTCCTGTGCCTGGCTCTGGGTGTGTGATCCTTGCTGTCTTGGCCCCAGGACCCCCTCTACAGCCACACCCACCTCCACCTATAAGCACTAGGCGTCTCCCACCCCTAGCTCAGGATGCTGTTGTGTGCCATGGTCCTCTATCACTGTGACTCTAAACTTACATTTACTCATCTGTTCCTAAAGTACCTGCCTGGACCAGGGCTGACACTGAGGAATCCCCTCTAAAAATGCCTGTTTGGGGCACTCCCAGCCCTTCCTGCCAAACCCAGAGCTAGCCCCAGAAACCTTACTGGGTTTTCCTCAGGGCTCAGAGCCTTGAATGCAAATTATGACAGTACAGAGTGGGGAATGAAGCCCTAGTTCTGTCCCCTCCTGTGTGACCCTGGGCTTGTCACTTCACATCTCTGAGTCTCAGTTTCCCCTGTGATCACTACTGTGTCCAGGGTGGTCCTAGCTCAGGACCCACTTGAGAAGAAACACCCCAAACATGGAAGCTGCCCAGGAGAATTCTGTTTCCTGCTGGGAGAGGCTGGGGCGGGGCTGGGGGCTCACCGAGGAGGCATAGAGATGAGGACCCTCTAGGAAAAGTCAGAGGAGATCCTTTCGGACACAATGGGTCGGGGGGGGGTGGAGTGGGTGCGGCAGGAGTTGTGGGGGTCCCTGTGTTCTCTGTCTTGGTTGGTGACAGTGGACTATGAAGGCCATTGTACGGCTGGGGGTGGGTGGGCAGGGGTGGAATTCGACTGGGCATAGCAGATGGGCCATTGTCTGAGGGAATGTACCTCGTGAGGCCTGACCTTTCCTTGTGGAGTGGGGGTTGGCAGCCTGGCATGCCAGGTGGGGGCCGAAGGGCAAGCCCTGAGTCAGGGAGTGGGGCGGAGGGGAGGCCATTTCTCTAGGACATGGATGAAGCCTGTGTGTGAATCCTTTCTCATGGGGGTCCTTGAGCCAAGTTGCAAAGCCTCTCTAGGCCTGTCTCCTCCTCTAAAATGGGGATGGGGTCTTCTGTGGTGAGGCTAAGACGAGGAAGATGCACCTGACCCATTTCTGTTAAGTGTCATCAAGTCAGTTCCAATTCATAGTGATACTGTTTAGGGTTTCTGAGGAGCAGCTGGTGGGTTTGAACTGCCAAACTTGTGGCTCGCTGTTCAGTGCTGATCCTACAGTGCCACACACCAGAAGTCCTTACCCATTGGTTATGATTACTACCCATATGTAGGGCTGGAGCTTTCAATCTTGTCTCGACTCAGCCCTCTGTGACTTGAACAAGCGACAGCCCCTCTCCAAGTCTCGGTTGTCTGCTCTGTAATGTGCTGAATAATTGTGCTGACGTCACAAGACCTACATGAGATGACATGAATGTGGGGCATTTAGCTCAAGGTCAGGACCATAGGACCTTTTTAGTAATAAGCTGTTGTAGCTATGTGCCGTCGAGTTGGTTCCAACTGATAGTGACCCTTCCATGTAACTCTTCATTGGAGGAGAAAGCTTCATCTTTGTCTTATGGAACAGCTGGCAGGCATGAACCTTGGACCCTGTGGCTTGCATTCCAGTGCTTATGGTACGAAGCGACCATACTCCCAATAATCGCAAGTATTTACACAGCACTTCCCATGTGCCAGGCACCTTGCATTTATGAACTCAGTTTATCCTCATGACATCCCTACCAGGTGTTAAGTGCCATCAAGTAGCGACACTATATAGGCTTTCTGAGAATCAACTGATGAGTTTGAACTACCGACCTTGCGGTTAGCAGTCCAGTGCCACATCAGAACTCTGCCAGATCGGGGGCCCTCATCCATTTTATTGATTAGGGAACAGAAACACAGGGAGGTGAAGTCCTTTGCCCACTGACAGTACACCCAAAACCAAACCATAGCCATTGACTCCATTCTGTCTCATAAGGACCCTGTAGAACAGAATAGAATTGCCCCATCTAGGGTTTTCAAGACTGGAAATCTTTACCAGAGCACACAGACTCGTCTTTCTCCCATAGAGCAGCTGGTTGGTTTGAATGACCAACCTTGAGGTTGTTGTTGTTGTAAAGTGCCGTTGAGTCGATTCCAACCCATAGTGTATAGGGTTTCCAAGGAGCAGCTGGTGAGTTTGAACCACCAATCTCGCAGTTCAAATGTCTTTGCAGTCTGAGGCATTAGCCCACAATGCCACACCTTTACAGGAGCAGAAAACTTCATCTTTCTCCCGCGGAACAGCTGGTAGTTTCGAACTGCTGACTTTGAGGATAGCAGCCTGATTCGTAACCACTATGCTAGAGGAGTCTCGGTGTGGCGCTGTGGGCTCATGCGTCAGACTGCAAAGTCGTTTGAACTGCAAGGTAAGTGGTTCAAGCTCACCAGCTGCTCCTTGGAAACCCTATACAGGGTCGTTATGCGTCAGAATAGAATCGATGGCACTTAACAACAACAATGCTACAAGACCTTGAGGTTAGCAGTGCAATAATTAATCTACTGCAGCCCTAAGGCTCCTCTGAGAGTCCATGGGATAGTTATCATTTCTTTATAGTAGAACTGGCCCCTCTTGGACAGCCAAGGTGGTCAGGCATGGGGGCTCTGCTGCCAGACAGACCACCTAGACAAAGGTCTTCTGAGTCTCACTTTCCCCACCTGCATATGGAGGTGAGTGCTCACAGAGCGTGGCAGGGTCAGAGTGTCATGAAAGAACTTGACACTCTAGAAGCAATCCATGGGAACATGTCGATCACACTGTTCATGTTATCCTTCTTAGAGCCCTGGACCCAGAAGGCCCAAGAAGCCAGAGGTGGCCCTAAGGTGAGCACTGACCCCTACGCCACACCCCACTCCCTGCCTGCCCCTGACCTGCATGGAGCCTCACACCCTGGTCTCTCCCTAGTAGACAGCAAGACCCCAGAAGAAGGGTGTGCAGCACCCCGGGCTAGGAGGGGGTGCCTGCACCCAGGCAGAGGTGAGAGCACAGCTGGACTGGGGGCCTTTCTCCACTTCTGCTTCCCATACCTACTCTGACCTCACCCTTGAAACCCAGTCTTTACCCCCATCCTCTCATGGCCTCAAGCCCTTGTCCTCATGCCCTGCAGACTCAGAGACAGCTGCTCCATGCTGAACTGAAGGGGTCCCACAGCAGAAGTGGGAGAGGAAGCAGGCGGCCAGGTTGACTCTCAGCGGTGCCATGGAGGTCAGGAGTCGGAGTGCCGAGGTGAGTTTCCCCACCTCTGTGACGGGGGGCTTCGGGGGCCTGGAGTGTCAAGATGCAGACTAGGGCAGGCAGCAAGGAGGCACTTCTTGGCCTTTCTGTGCCTCAGTCCCCTCATCTGTGAAATGGAATCACAGCAGGGTGTATTTTATGGGTCACTGTGAGGGGAAATAACAAACCAAAACATGTAAAATGCTTGGCATAGTGCCTGGCATCCACTAGGATGAAAGAAGCAATTCATTGGCACATAAAGAAGTTAAATGAGAAGAGGCAGTATGGTGTAGGGGTAAAGGACCAAGGCTGTGGACACCAGGGTTCAAATCCTAGCCCGGTTACTTGAGCTGTGCAGCCCTAGCAGGTCACCTCACCTGAGCTTCAGTTTCCCCATGAGTGAAATGAGGCAATTGTCCCCACCTAGGATGCCTCTTTGAATGCTAACTGCTTACATAATTATTGAGACAAGGTTTGGGTGGGATGTAGACCAGGCACAGAGTGGGTCTACTTTTTACTAGGAGCCCAGCTAGGGCTGGGGGAGGTAGCCAGGGGGGTAAAGCTACAGGGTGGCCTATGGGGGGGGGAGGTTCTGGGATCACAGATCAGAGGTTGAGTCCCAACTACTTCACCTGCTGTGTGGTTTTAGGCAAGTCACACCACTTCTCTGGGCCTTCGTATCCTCTACAAGGCTGTGGGGGAGATGGAATGAGATGCTATACCTAAAATGCTTTAAGCCTCAGGTCTGCTAAGCAAAGGGTGGTGGTGTCGGTCACAACGTTCTCTGCTGCCTCTGCCATCGTTCTTTCCGTTTCAACCCTCTGCTGCCCACGCACAATCATGGAGTTCCCCCAGAGCTGGGGAGCATCTATTTTCCACTTTCTGGACCTGATCTCAACTCCTGGCCCTGCCTCCATGCCTAGTCCATTACAGCATCTCCTCAGATCCCCACTGCTCCTGGTGTCAACTTCATCGTTAACTTCATCTTACAGCAGGGAGACAAGCTCAGAGAGGGCACGGTTCTTCCCCAGAGACACACAGCAAATGGGGTTCCCAAATGGGTGTGGAAGCCAGGTTTTCTCCCTGCCTCTTCTGGGAAACTCTGGTGTGAACCCCAGTGTACTGCTGGGCTAGGGCCAAGTCAACCCTATTACAGTAAATTCCAGGAACACCATGTGTGCTGGTCCACCATTCATTACCCACGCACCTCCCTCCCCTTCACTGGATTCCCTCTCCTGTGGGCGGTAGGCAAGTCCTGGGGTCATAGAATCCACAATGGGGTACAGTCTCACACACATTTAAGCCTTGAGAAGGCCAATCTCCCCCCCACACCCAGAAACCCTTTCCTGAGAATTCTATCTTCTGTTATTGAAGCCCTTCCCCACCTCTCAGTCCAGCCAGGGTTCAAAAAGTTGGTGGAAAATGGAATTTCTCTAGACTTTAAGGTCGGTTTGAACAGCAAGGTCGGCAGTTCAAACTCACTAGTCGCTTCTTGGAAACCCTATACAGGGTTGGTATGAGTTGGAACCGACTCCATGGCACTTAACAACAACAAAGATGTCATTTAAGGAGCCCTGGTGGTACTGTGGGTTAGGCATTGGGCTGCTAAACTTCAAGTTTGATAATTCAAACCCACTAGTTAATGCGCTTACCTGCAAGGTTGTTTGAACTGTAAGGTCGGTGGTTCAAGCTCACTAGCCACTCCTTGGAACTCCTACACAGGGTCACTATGAGTCAGAACTGACTCAATGGCACTTAGCCTCAGCAGCTACTCTGCAGGAGAAAAATGAGATGTCTGCTTCTGTAAAGATTTACAGTCTCAGAAACCCTATATAAGGTCGCTATGAGTTGGAACTGAGTCCATGGCAGTGAGTTTGGTTTGGTTTCTACTCCATTTGGAGTCTCTGGTTGGTGCAAATGGTTAAGTGCTGAAAGGTTGCAAGCTACCTAGAGGCACTGGGGAAGACAGGCCTGGTAATTTGCTTTCCTGCAATCGAGGTTGCTATTAGACTCAATTCACTTCATCGCAACAAGGATGAATTGGGCCCATTCTTTCTGGCCTGGTTTTCTAGCCTGAACGGGTCCTGCCCCTTGAGAAAGCACAGTCCTACCCCATCTGGCCCCACCTGTTTCTTACCACTTTCGTTGGTGTGTGCTCTCTAGTCATGCGGACTCATAGGACTCTATAGGACAAAGTTGTTGTTGATGTGCCGTGGAGTTGGTTCCGACTCATAGCGACCCTGTACAGGGTTTCCGAGGCTGTAAATTTTTACGGGAGCAGAAAGCCTCATCTTTCTCCCGTGGAACAGCTGATGGTTTCGAACTGATGACCCTGAGGTTTTTGCAGAGAACTGGTGGGTTAGAATCACCAACCTTCTACTCATTAGTCAAGTTCTTAACCGTTGTGCTGCCAGGGTCCCTTAGCTTTCCTCTGTTGTTTGCCGTGGAGACGGTTCCAACTCAAAACGACCCTAGATAGGGTTTCCGAAAAGTGTCTGGTGGGTTCAAACCGCCAACCTTGCGGTTACTAGTCTAGCGCTCATCCTATAGTGCCACAGCGTGACTCTCTTTAGCCCCACCTTGACCACGCCCTACACCATACAACCCCGCCCCTCTCCCCGCCCCTTCCGACCCCGGTCCTGTTGGGCTTTGGAAACTACGCGTACCCTCAAAGCAGTTTAACGGTTTCGCAGGCGAGGAGAGCTAGTTGTTCGTCCGCGCGCTTTCTTAAAGAACATGAACCCGGACGTCTTGCCTGGGCCGCGGCTTGTACCCTGAGGATTCCTTTGTTGTTGTTGAGTGTTTTGTCAAGTGTGTCCGACTCATAGCGACCCTGTATAGGGTTTCCGAGGGGGTTTGAACTGCCGACCTTGTGGTTCATAGTCCAATGGTGATCCTACAGCGCCACACCAGAAGTCCTTTAGGAATCACTTTGAAGCGCGATGGTGGGCTCTGGACGAGATCCTCCAGCCCTAGAGTGCCCTTGCAACCCCTCGCCACCCTCCACAGGAACTGCGGCGGGCGGAATTGGTGGAGATCATCGTGGAGACGGAGGCACAGACCGGAGTCAGCGGCATCAACGTAGCGGGTGGTGGCAAGGAGGGAATCTTCGTCCGCGAGCTGCGCGAAGACTCGCCAGCAGCCAGGAGCCTCAGCCTCCAGGAAGGTAAGCAGGGTCCGTGGTTTGAACCGAGCCCGCCCCTTGGGCTGTCCTCTGGGGGCGGGGTTAGGAATCAAGGAAACCTGGGACTGTCGCGAGGCTGAGACTTACTTCGGGGCATGTGGGCGTTGTTGGCGGCCAGGAGGTGGGGTTAAGGGCTTAAGGCGGAGTTTTGCATCTATGGATTGCGTTGTGGTTGTTCAGACTCCATTGTATGGGTTCGAATCCCAGATCCTCAATTTACTAACTCGTGCTCTTCCTGGGTCTATTTTCTTATCTCTAAAATTGGAATAATTCTAGTGCTTACCTCATAGGGTTATTAGGTGATTAAATGAGTCAGTATTTGAAAACACATAGCTAAGTGGTTTATAGTAAGGCACTAGATAAATGCTAGTGACTGTTTTTGTAGTTGGGACAGGACAATAGGGGTGGAATTAGCAGCTTGGAAAAAGATGAGAGGGGAGCTTAGTGAGAGATATTTTAGGAAAATAAATGAGACAGATGTGATTTGTTCATGCAACAATTATTAAGTACCTTCTATTTCCAGACATTGTTCTAGGTGCTTAGGCTGCAGTCATGAACAAAAAAGACAACAGATTTAAACAAGATTAGTACAGAATCAAGTGGAAGGTGATGTGTTCTACAGATACCAGAGGGCAATGACACTAAAATAGAGTGGGCAGGGGAAGATGGAAAGGCCCAGAGGAGGTGAGAAAACAAGCTATGTGGCCATCTGGAAGAGCATTCCAGACATATGGAACAACCAGTGCAAGGTCTTACTCAAGGTGGGAGTGTGCCTGGCTTGTTGGAGGAATAGCAAGGAAGCCAGTGTGGATGAAATAAATTTAGTAAATAGAAGAGTAAGGAATAAGATCAGAAAAGGTAAGGTGGGGAAGGGCAGCTTTTAGAGAACTTTATAGGTGGAGGGAGGGTCAGAGAAAAAGAGGAAATCCCCCAGTGAGATGGATTGGCAAAGTGGCAGCATCAATGGGCTCAAGAGTGGCTACAATTATGAAGTTGGCCCAGGATAAGGCAGTGTTTCGTTCTGTCGTGCATAGGGTCACTATGAGTTGGTACCGACTCGATGGCACCTAACAACAACAATAACAACATAGGGCATTGACATTTATTCTGGGCCTCTGTTGTAAGCAGAGTGGAGGGACAGGGACATGAATTGACTGCGTTGAGCTGGTACATTAATGGTTGGGAGGCAGGGTTGTGAGTAAGGAGACCAACAAGGGAACTACTGTGATTATCCAGGAAAGAGATCATATTCATGTCCAAGCTAGTGTTGGTGGAGATGAAGCGAAAGGTTTGGAATCTAAATATATTTGAAGGAAAAGCCTTCAGAACTGGATATGTTGTGTTATGGAAAGAGAGAGGTTGAGAATGTGTCCAGGATTTTTGCCCTGAGAATGGAGTTGATAGTCTCCCAAATGAGGAACATGGGCTGGCGGTTGATTAGAAGTTTGGAGGTGTCTCTTAGATGCTCAGGCAGAGATGTGGAGGGACAGACAGTTGGATCTAGGAATCTAGGGTAGAGTGCTGAGTTGTAGAGATATACTTGGGAGTGGTCAGCATGCTCATGGTTTTTAAACCCCTGAATCTGATGTCACTCTCGAAGGAGTGAGAAGGTGGCATGTAGATGAAGAAGAGACCAGAACTACAGGGGCATGGTCAGGGAGATGTGGAGGAACCATCAAAGGAGACCAAGGAGGAATTGCCAGGAAGGCAGCAGGAAAACCTGAGGAATAGTATCCTGGAAGCCAAGTGAAGCAAATGAATGAAGTTGGGTAAAACGCTCAGTGGTTCAAACAGATAAAGTCTGGGACTTGAACATTGGATTTAGCTATGTGACGCTCACTGCCTGAAACTTTGAGAGGAACAGTTCAGGTGTGTTTTGTGGGGGAGGAGGGAAAAACAAAAGTGTAATTGGATCAAGTTCAAGAGAAATAGGAGAGGGGGAGAAGTGGTTCTAATACTTCTAGACAACTCAATGCATTTTGATGTGAAAGTGATCGGAAAACTGGGGCAAGAACTAGAGGGAGAGTTAGGTCAAGACAACTTTTTAAAATGGGAGCACTGATTGCATGTTTGTATGCTGATGGGAATAATGTAGGAGAGAAGCCAAATTGAGCATGAAGGGGAGAGAGAAGAGATCCGGCTGGAGGATATCCCTAAAAGAGGAAGAGTAGAGTAAATCGCCACAGGAGTAGGAGATTGGATAGAGGGGGTGGCAGCTTCTAGGAGTTCTCTTTCGATTCTGCTCTAGCAGTAATGGAAGCAAAATCAGTAGAGAGATGAGGGTGGGGAAAAGGTGACGTAAGCGTGGGCTTGCACGGTGGTGCGGGAAGAGGCGGAGCTAAAGAGGTGGATGATAGACGGACTCCAAACAGCAGAGATTTGAGGCTCCACCCAGCGCTGAGTGGGCGGGGCAAACAAATGGGGCGTGGTCTCAGAGCACTGGCCTCAAAGAACCAGGCCTGGGTGGAGCCAGTAGATGCCCACCCCTACTTTCCGACCTCCACCCTGCCCGCAGGGGACCAGCTGCTCAGCGCCCGTGTGTTTTTTGACAACTTCAAGTACGAGGATGCACTACGCCTGCTGCAATGCGCCGAGCCCTACAAGGTCTCCTTCTGCCTGAAGCGCACTGTGCCCACCGGGGACCTGGCGCTGCGGCCCGGGACCGTGGCTGGCTACGAGATCAAGGGCCCGCGGGCCAAGGTGGCCAAGCTGGTACGCGTGCTGAGACCGGGCCTGGTCCAGGATTGTCTGGGTGACGCCACCTCCGCGCCGTGAGCCCGTTCCCCACCATTGTGGGCCAGTCTCTCGTTACTAACCTCACCGCTAATCTCACCGGTTCTGTCCTCGTCCTCCTCCCCTAAATTCTTCCCTGAGGAGGAGAACCCACGGACTTCAGACCATAACTCTCACCCCTTGCCCCTTGAAAAGGCATCCCACCAGTCCTAGTTTGAGGAGGGGGATGACAAACCAGGGCTGCAGATTGACCCTTGGCACACTTCTTTCTCTCCCCATTCCTCACTGTCTCCATCTCTAGAATGAGGGTGTTGGAGAAAATTCTGGGTAGGGACGTAGAAGTCTTGGGTCCCAGTTCCTGTTAACCCACGGTGAGATTCTAATTGAATGCCTTAGCTTTCCTGGGCAGTGATGGTGAAATAAAAGGCAGAAAGTGGGGATGGGGCTTTGGGAGACAAAAACACATCTTACACAACACATCTCCATTTTGGCACAGTGCCAGGTGGGACTCCTCTTGTCCACCCCTGGCTTCCCAGTGTCCCACTGCCTCCGCCTCTCTCCTCTCTCCCCAGAACATCCAGAGTCTGTCCTCAGTGAAGAAGAAGAAGATGTTGGTGCCTGGGGCCCTGGGGGCCCCTGCAGATCTGGTCCCCGTTGACGTGGAATTCTCCTTCCCTAAGTTCTCTCGGCTGCGTCGGGGCCTTAAAGTTGAGGCCGTCAAGGGCCCTGTCTCAGCTCTCCCTGCCCGCCGGCGCCTCCAATTGCCCCGGTTTCGGGTCCGAGAAGTGGCTGGGGAGACTCAGGCAGCTAGGATGGCTGCTGCTGCTCCTCCCCACAGAAAAACCAAGGAGGAGGCTGAGGTGGTAACAGGAGCCCGCTTCGCAGCACCCCAGGTGGAGCTGGTTGGGCCCCGGCTGCCAGGTGCTGAAGTGGGCGTCCCCCAGGTTTCAGTCCCCAAGGGGCCAGGGGAGGTGGCCCCCTCAGTGGAGGCAGCCAGTGGCTTTCCCCTCCACCTGCCAACTCTTGGGCTGATAGCCCCAGCTCCACCGACTAAGGAACCCACGGTCGTGGGGATCCAGGTTCCCCAAGTGGAGCTGCCCACCTTGCCTTCGCTCCCTACTTTGCCCACCCTTCCCTGTCTGGAGACCCAGGAAAGTGCTGTAGCAGTGACGGTGCCCACCCTGGACGTGGCAATGCCTACTGTGGGTGTGGACCTGGCTTTGCCTGGCACAGAAGTGGAGGCCCGGGGAGAGGCACCAGAGGTGGCCCTGAAGATGCCCCGCCTCAGTTTCCCCCGCTTTGGGGCTCGGGCAAAAGAAGTTGCTGAAGGCAAGGTAGCCAAGGGTAGCCCTGAGGCCAGGGCGAAGGGGCCCAGACTCCGAATGCCCACCTTTGGTCTTTCTCTCTTGGAGCCCCGGCCTGCTGCCCCTGAAGCTGTGGTTGAGAGCAAGCTGAAGTTGCCTACCATCAAGATGCCCTCTTTTGGCCTTGGAGTGTCAGGGCCTGAAGTAAAGCTCCCCAAGGTCCCTGACGTCAAGCTCCCCAAAGTGCCTGAGGCGGCTCTTCCTGATGTGCAGCTCCCAAAAGTGTCAGAGATAAAAGTCCCAGAGATGAAATTTCCAAAGGTGCCGGAGATGGCCGTGTCAGAGGTGCAGCTACCAGAGGTACAGCTGCCAAAAGTCCCTGAGATGAAACTCCCGAAGGTACCTGAGGTGGTCGTGCCGGCTGTGCACCTCCCGGAAGTGCAGCTCCCAAAGGTTCCAGAAATGAAACTTCCCGAGATGAAACTCCCAAAGATGCCCGAGGTGGCTGTACCGGATGTATGTCGCCTGGAGATGCAGCTGCCAAAGGTGTCAGAAATGAAACTCCCCAAGGTACCTGAGATGGTCGTGCCAGATGTGCACCTTCCAGAAGTGCAGCTCCCGAAGGTTCCAGAAATGAAGCTCCCTGAGATGAAACTCGCAAAGATGCCCGAGATAACTGTGCCAGATGTACGCCTCCTGGAGATGCAACTCCCGAAGGTTCCAGAGATGAAACTTCCAAAGGTACCTGAGATGACCGTGCCCGACGTGCACCTCCCAGAGGTGCAACTCCCAAAGGTCTCAGAGATGAAAGTCCCCGACGTGAAGTTCCCAGAGATAAAACTCCCCAAAGTGCCCGAGATGGCTGTGCCCGATGTGCACCTCCCGGAGGTACAGCTGCCAAAGGTGTCTGAGATGCGGCTGCCAGAAATGCAGGTGCCCAAGGCCCCAGATGTGTGCCTTCCAAAGGCCCCGGAGGTGAAGCTGCCCAAGGCTCCAGAGGTTCAACTTAAAGTTGCCGGGACTGAGCAGGCTGAATTTGATTTCAAGATGCCCAAGATGACCATGCCTAAGCTGGGGAGGCCAGGGTCCCCCCAACAAGGCAAGCCAGGCGAGGCAGGTGCTGGGGTCTCAGGGAAATTGGTGACACTTCCCTGTCTTCAGCAGGAGGTGGGTGGCAAGGTTCATGTGGCTGCACCTTCCCTCAAACTGCCCTCAGTGGAGCTAGACCTGCCAGGTGCCCTCAATTTGGAGGGCCAGGTCCCAGTGGGTGCAGTTCACAAGGTGGAGCTGGCAAAGGGCCCTGGGGTGACAGCAGGGATGGGAGAAGCCAGCTTCCGGATGCCCTCTGTTGAGATTGTTGCTCCACAGCTGCCCACAGTGGAGGCTGCGGAAGGGCGGCTAGAGATGGTGGAGATGAAAGTCAAACCCTCCTCCAAGTTCTCCCTACCCAAGTTTGGACTCTCAGGGCCAAAGGTGGCCAAGGTGGAGGCTGAGGGGGCTGGGCGAGCCACCAAGATGAAGGTATCCAAGTTTGCCATCTCACTCCCCAAGGCTCGGGCAGGGACTGAGGCCGAGATTAAAGGGGTAGGTGAGGTGGGCATGCTGCCTGCCCTCGATTTATCTATCCCTCAGCTCAGCCTGGACACCCATTTGCCCATGGGAAAGGTGGAGGTGGCAGGGGCTGATGGCAAGCTCAAGGGGTCTAGGTTTGCGCTTCCCAAGTTTGGGGTCAGAGGTCGGGACATTGAGGCTGGAGAACTAGGGGGAGCTGAGCTGGAGGGTAAGGGCTGGGGTTGGGATGGGAAGGTGAAGATGCCCAAGCTGAAAATGCCCTCCTTTGGGCTGGCTCGGGGCAAGGAAGCAGAAGTCCAGGAGGGGCGCAGCAGCCCTGAGGAAAAGTCAGAGTCCACCACCAGGCAGCTTAAGCTTCCCGAGGTGGAGCTAGTCACATTGGGAGCTGAAGAAGAAGGGCAGGCAGAGGGGGCACTGGCTGTCAGTGGGATGCGGCTGTCAGGCCTGCAGGTCTCCACTACTGAGCACGTGGGCACTGAGGGCCAGGAAGGGGTTCTAAAGATGTCCCCAGTGGGCATTTCTCTGCCCCAGGTGGAGCTGACCAGTTTTGGGGAGATGGGACCAGGTGGCACTGTGGGTCAGCAGGCCGAGGGTGCAGCCTCTTCAGCAGAAGGCACAGCTGGCTATAGGGTCCAGGTGCCTCAGGTGACCTTGTCCCTGCCTGGAGCCCAGGTGGCCAGTGGTGAGCTGTTGGTAGGTGAGGGTGTCTTCAAGATGCCCTCTGTAACTGTGCCCCAGCTTGAGCTGGACATGGGGCTGAGCCGCGGGGCACAGGTAGGTGAAGCAGGCACAAGTGAGGGTGGGCTGAGGCTGAAGATGCCCACTCTGGGGCCAGGGACTGGGGTGGGTGCAGAGGGGACTGAGGAGCAGCTGGCAGGGGCAGAGCACACCTTCCGCCTCACGCTGCCCGATGTGGAACTCTCGACACCTGCCGTTGGCAGCCATGCTGAATACCAGGTGGCAGAGGGCGAGGGGGACACCGGGCACAAGCTCAAGGTGCGGCTGCCTCGGTTTGGCCTGGTGCGAGCCAAGGAGGCAGGCGAGGAGGGCGAGAAGGTCAAGAGTCCAAAACTCAGGCTGCCCCGTGTGGGCTTCAGCCAGGGTGAGGCAACCACTGGAGGGAGCTCCCCAAGCCCTGATGAGGAGGAAGAAGAGGGCAGTGGGGAAGGGACAACAGGGCGTCGAGGCCGGGTCCGAGTCCGCCTGCCCCGTGTGGGGCTGGCTGCCCCTTCCAAGGCCTCCAGGGGGCAGGAGGGTGAGGGAACCGTCAAGTCCCCTGGCGCAGAGAAGTCACCCAAGTTCCGCTTCCCCAGGGTTTCCCTCAGCCCCAAGGCCCAGAGCCGGGACCGGGAAGAGGGTGGGTTCCGAGTCCGGCTGCCCAGTGTGGGGTTTACAGAGACGGGGGCTCCAGGCCCCACCCTGGTGGAGGGAGCTCCAGCTGCAGTCATTTGAATCCTCTGGCAGAGGAGACTTGCCTGGTATCCTCTTCCTCCTCCTCCCTCTGTCTTGTATTCGAGATAACTAGTAGCACTAACCCTGACCAGGGTGGGCGGTGGGGCCACTCCATGTGAATAAAGTCATCTAGATGTGACACGTATCCAGATCTCTCCTCCATGAGTATTGGGGGGCGCAGAGGGGAGTTACGGGGGAAGGTGATGGGGGAGACCCAGGTCACTCCTGGTCTGAGAAGAGTCAGGGTTGAATAGGCTGGCGTGGGAGTAGGGCACAGCTGTGGGACCCTTCTGTTGGGGACTTGGCCAGGCCTCTTTATTCAATGCCCTCTTTCTGGTGTCTCTCAACCGCCAAGGGCGCCTTCACAACAGCCTGACCTTCCCCTTCCTGTCTGGCTGGTTTGACTGCCCATCCTACGCCCCACCCAGGAAGGCCACCTCTGTCCCCTCTCCAGATTCTCCACTTCTGATGCCTGGCTGCCTCTTAGGATTGGGCACCAGGATCCTCAGCCCATGTCAACACTGGACCCCTCTCAGGATCTCAGCCCCTAAACCCCTACCAGGGCCTCCAAACACACCTCACGGTGGGGTCTCTGCGACACCCTAGACTGGACTAAGGAGGCCTGTTCTCAGATCCCAAGTCTTCCTCCCTCCCCCGAGTCCCCATATCTGTCCTTCCTACTCTCTTCAAACCTCCATCTGTCCCTACCCTCCCTCCAGTCCCAGAAGATGAGGACTCAGGCATCTGAGTCCCTACAGAATCCCCTACTCTCACCCCTAGACTTCCCTTCAACTGCCCCATCTCGTACTTACTCTTCCTCCAAAACATGGAAGGAGTTGTTTACATTTATGGGGCACACCCCTCCCCAGTGCCCCAGCATCTGGGGGTATCCTCTTACTAGGGGCTCAGATCTGTCAGCAGTGGCCCTCTCCAGGACCACTGTGGACTCCCTCCGTCTTCCTGGGCTGACTTCTAAGGGCCCTTCCTTCCTCCTGAAAAACTCTCTCCCCCCACTGCTCCCTCTCTGTGCTCCCTCCTTGGGTGCTCTTCCTGAGCCCTGTTCACCCCCACACCTCCCTGACAACTCCCAAACTCCCTAGTCCACCTGGGGATCCTGTGGCCTCCTGGAGGACACCTCCCCCAGGGTGTCTCCTGGGGAATTAGGAAGTTGTGTGGGTGGTAGGTTGGAGCTTGGCTCTGGAGTCTGATTGCTTGGGGTCAAAGTCTGTCTCTGGCACCCTGCTGGGTGCTCAAACCTGTTGCCATTGAGTAAATTCTGACTCATGGCGCCCCCGTGTGTTTCAGAGTAAAACTACCCCATAGGGTTCTCTTGGCTACAGTCTTCACAGAAGTAGATCCATCGCCAGACCTTTCTTATGTGGAGACACTGGATAGATTCAAACTGCTGATTGGTGACCATAAACCAGAAAATCAAACCCACTGCTACTGAGTCGATTCCAACTCATAATGACTTTGTAGGACAGGACAGAAGTACTCCTTAGGGTCTCTTTCTGAGACTGTAAATCTTTACGGAAGCGGACAGCCTCAGCTTTTTCTCTTGGAGTATTTGGCAGGTTTGAACCTCAGACCTTGTGGTTAGCAGTCCAAGGCTTAAGCCTGCCACGCCACCAGGACTCCTTTGAGTGACCATAGCCATTTAAAAAATGTGTACCTCAATTTTCTCTCCTATAAAATGGAGCTATTAAGATTGGTAGCTATGTGCTGTGGAGTTGGTTCCGACCCATAGCGACCCTGAACAGGGTTTCCGAGGCTGTAAATCTTTACAGGAGCAGAAAGCCTCATCTTGCTCCCATGGAACAGCTGGTAGTTTTAAACTATTGACCATGTGGTTCACTGACCTTGTGGTTCTTAACCATTACGCTACCAGAGCTCCTGAAAGTGAGGTCTCTCGTTCATTCTTACTTACTATGTTGTGTGGCTTGAATAATGCTTGTGAATCACTCAACACATGGTTAAATGTTTGATGCTAAATTTCCTGCTCTGATTTCAGCATCACCTCCCCTAACTTGCTCCTTGTCCATGTCCCCATCTTCAGGGGCCACCTCATCTTCACCCAAGCCAGAGCCCTTCCCCTCATCCTGGATGAAGGTCCCTACTATCTGTCCACTTGGCTCCTGAGTATCACACCTACCTGTTTCCTCTTCCCTCCCCAATGTCTCTCACCTGGACTCTGCCCCACCTCCTTCTCAGCCTCTGGGCCTGCACTCTTCCCATTCCAATCCACCCTTCTTCACACAGAAGCTCACTAACACTCAAATCTAATCCTGCCCTTCCTGGCTCAGAGCCCTTCTATGGTTCCCCAGTGCCCTCAGAATACAGACCAAACTCCTTAGCCTGGCACTCAAGACCGTGTACAGCCTGGCCTGCCCAGTCAAACCTCTTTCATGGTTACCTACAGCTGTGGCAGGTATTTTATGAACATAGATTTACACACACAAATACTTATAAGCCTCTGTCCATGATATCCCCTGAGGCAGCAAGCCTTGCCTTTTCTCACTTCTGCCTGTAGGTCCATCCCGTACCTGTAGGCCCAAGGTCCATGGTTGGCCACCTCTTTCAGGGGACCCTTCACTTGGTTTCACCACTGGGTGGGGGAGGGGAGCCTGACTTGGCACCCCATCCCCCATTCCAGTCAGGTCTCCAACAACAGAACCAGAGCCACTCAGCAACACTGGAACCCATTAAGGGGAGCCTGGGCCCCCTCATCCCAAGCCAGGTGGGCTTTTCGGGGGAGGGGTGCAGCCCCTGGCAGACTCACAGTGTGGTCAAGGGGGTCGAGGGGCGCTAGGAAGGTGGGAGTGAACCTCACAGGAGAAGGCACGAGTGCAGTTCTCTTTCCCCCACTGGGGGGACCGCGGGGCCAGCTTCAGGGTGGGAGGCCTCGGCCTCGGCGGCAGAGCCTGTTGGAGGTTTGGGGTGGCAGGGCAGGGGCCAGCAGCAGAGGCACCATGGCCACCATCCAGTCAGAGACAGACTGTTACGACATCATCGAGGTGCTGGGCAAGGGCACCTTTGGAGAGGTGGCCAAGGGCTGGCGGCGGAGCACCGGCGAGATGGTAGCCATCAAGATTCTCAAGAACGATGCCTACCGCAACCGAATCATCAAGAATGAGCTGAAGTTACTACGCTGCATGCGGGGCCTGGATCCTGAGGAGGCCCATGTCATCCGCTTCCTTGAGTTCTTCCATGACGCCCTGAAGTTCTACCTGGTCTTCGAGCTGCTGGAGCAAAACCTCTTTGAGTTTCAGAAAGAGAACAACTTTGCGCCCCTCCCTGCCCGCCACATCCGAACGGTCACTCTGCAGGTGCTCCGAGCCCTGGCCCGGCTTAAGGAACTAGCCATCATCCACGCCGATCTCAAGCCAGAGAACATCATGCTGGTGGACCAGACCCGCTGTCCCTTCAGGGTCAAGGTGAGCGGGGCTGCCCAGGGTGGTCGAGTCCCTCTTTTCCCAGAGTCCTTGGCCCTTGGCATCATCTACTGACAGTGGGGTCTCTCTTACTCCCCCCTCTTGTTGTTGTTGTGAAGTGCTGTTGAGTCAGTTCCTACTCATAGCAACCCTGTATAGCGTTTCCAAGGAGCAGCTGGTGGGTTTGAATTGCTGACCTTATGGTTCACAATCCAGTGCTGATCCTACAGTGCCGCACCAGGAGTCCCCTTCTCTTAGGACTGGCCAACTCTGTCAACTGTGCCTCTCCTGCACCCTAGCCCCCAGATCTTTCCCACCTCCCCATCCCCAACCTAATATTACCACTACTCCCTGTCCCGGCCTTGAGGTCTCCTCAATCCCTTATCCCAATAACTCTGGTTTGGTCTCACCTTGTGGGGCTGACATTCTAGTGAGGGAGATAGAGTCCACAAGAGAAATGAATAAACTTTGGCATGCGAATGAGAAAGAGAAAAGACAAAGCAGGGAACCAGGAGGGTCTGGGGAGGGGTGGTGATGGGTGACCTTTGAGGGGAGTCCTGGAGGGGGAGGGAATCATGCAAACATCTGAGGGAACAGCATGTAGACAGCAGGAACAACCATTGCCGAGGCCCTGAGAAAGCGTCTGTCTGCGTTTGAGACAGTGAGAAAGCCGGTGTGTCTGAAGCAGAATGACCCAAGGGGAAGAGAGAGGAAAGCTAGGTGGGGAGGCGCATGACCTGTGGATCCTGGGAGGACTGTGGGAAATGGAGCTGCAAGATTAAGTTGCACAGAACAGGCAAGGTGATTGTTTCCAGGGTCCCTCCAGTTATGAAGGGGATAGAGATTGAGGAAGCAGGTCATGACAGAGGACCAGTGAGGAAGTGATTGAACTAGTCCAGGCAGGAGATGAGGATGGATGGGACCAGAGGGGGAGGAACGGGAGAAGGAGACAGTGGATTCTGGGTAGATCCTGGAGCTAGAGACAGCAGGATTTGCTGAAGTTTCATATGTGAAGCGTGAGCGAGGAAGAGAGGGACTGAGAGCCTGTTGTTGGATCAACTGGCAGGAAGGCAAGGACAGTAGTCATCATAGTCAGCGGTGTTCATCAGCATTTACTGATTCCGCTGGCCACCAGCCCCTGGCCACCTCTTTCCAGGCCTGACTTTATGCCTCTCTCAGCCTGGCCTAACCCCTGGCTCTGCTTGTGGGTCTCTCTGGTGATTGACCTGAGGGCAGGCCTGGAGCTGTCTTAGGCACTGCCATGCCCTCAGTACCTCCCAGCGTGGGCACAGACAGATGGAGTCAGTGGGAATTGAATATTAGAACCACAGAGAGCCACAGAGACAGAAAAGGGCAGATGGTTGGAGAGACGGGAAGAGAGACTCCCACAAACACACCAGGGCAGATCCACAGCAGTTGGCCAGTGCTCGTCTCCTTCCTGTGTGTGAATGAATAAAGAAATGGACATTGACTAAGTACCCATGTCATTCGATCCCTCTGGGACTCAAGACTCAGCAGTCTGGCTTCAGGGTCTAGATTAATAACTATTTTGTGATACTGCCTTTTGCAGTTGGATGTTGAGGGGATGGCTGGATGAAAGCAGCCTGAGTGGAAAATTGAGGCAGACACAGAGATTCAAAGTGAGAATGGGAAACAGCTCCGCCCAGAAGCATGGCAGAGAGGAAGGCTCTTAGTGATCCGATGCTTTTAGCTATGTGCCAAGGGCCTGAGGTAGGTGAACCTAGTGCTGGATGATGAAGACGGGAGAGGACCTGGGTTTCTGGGCCACAGAACCTTCCTAGTGGATGGATATTGAGAAGCTGAGAGATGAAAGACATCAATAAGTGATGAAGAGACAGTTGCAAGGGATACAAACAAGACACAGTACTAGAATGAGAGGGTTATAAACCCCACTCACTCCTTCATTCACTCTTTACTGCACCTCTGCTGTGTGCTAGGCACTGTTCTAGGTATTAGGGACATTATTGGGGAGTATGGTGGCTCCATAGGATAAGCACTAGACTGCGAACCACAGGTCAGTAGTTTGAGCCCACTTGCTTCTCCTTGGGAGAAAGTTAAAGCCTTGGAAACCCTATAAAGGGTTGCTGTGAGTCAAAACTGACTCCGAGGCACTTAAACAACCACAACATTGTTATATCAGGCGTCCCACTGGCATAGTGGGCTATGTGTTGAGCTGTTAACCACAAGGACTTCAGTTCGAACCCACCAGGTGCTCCCCAGGAGAACTATGAAGCTGTCTAATCTCGTAAAGATTTATCGACTTAGAAATCCTAGGGAGCCGTTCTACTCTGCCCTTGAGGGTTGCTATGAATTGGATCGGACTCGATGGCTGTGGGCATATTTCGGAGAATTGCTCCAAAAGGTTTTTCAAGACTGTAAATCTCTCCAGAAGCAGCCTACTGCATCTCTTCTGAAGAGCTGTTGGTGAATTTGAACTGCTGACCTTTCGTTTGTAACCAAGGGCTTTTATCACAATGCCACCACGGTTCCTAGTATGGGTACAGCAGTGAAAAATCTCTGTTCTGGTGGAGCTAACCTCTTACTTGGGAGGGACGATGAACTTGATTAAAAAAAAATAACGGAACTATTTAGTACAAAGTACTGTAGGTCAGTTCTAACTCATAGAGACCCTGTATGGGGTGGGTTTCCAAGGAGCAACTGGTGAATTTGAACCAGTTAGCAGGCCAGTGCTTGTCCTACAGTGCCACACCAGGATTCCATATAGTACAATGTTACTGTTAGGTGCCATCGTGTTGGTACCAACTCAGAGCAACCTTACGTACAACTTTATGCCTGGTCCTGTGCCAATCTCACAATCATTGCTGCCAATACATCTCCGTTGGGGACCTTCCTCTTTTTTGCTGACCCTCCACTTTGCCAAGCATGATGTCCTTCTCTAGGGACTGGTCCCTCCTGATAATATATTCAAAATAGGAGAGACAAAATCTGCCCATCCTGGCTTTTAAGGAACATTCTGGCTGTACTTCTTCCAACACAGATTTGTTTGTTCTTCTGACAGTTCATGGTGCTTTTCCTATTCTCCTCCAACACCGTAACTCAAATGCATAGATTCTTCTATGGTCGTCCTTACTCATTCTCCAAAAAGTTTGTGGAAAAATTTCATTTTTTCATGAGCTTTTTAAAGCTCCCTCATATAGTTTATGAAACTTTGTTGACTGCTAAGGAGAAAAACAGGAACAGAAAGGGGGCTAGGAAATGTTGGGGGGAGGGGTGCAGTTTTTGAGGATGCTAAGAGGTGACCTCACTGACAGGTGATATTTGATGAAAGACGTGAAGGAGGGAAGGAGGGAGGGAGCCATGAGGGTATCTGGGGGAAGAGCGTTCCATGTAGAGGGAACTGAACAGCTAGTGCAAAGGCCCTGAGGTGGAAATGGGTCTTGCTTGTCAAAGAAAGTGGAAGGAGATGAGGGCAGAGAGGGGGTAGGACAGAATGGTTGGGGCCTTGTGGACTATGGTGAGGTCTTTGGCTTGAATCCCAGGAGGTAGTAAAAACCACAGGAAGGTTCTGAGCATGGAAGATTGTGTTCTGAGACAAAGGCCAAAAGAGACAGAGACTCAAAGACACAGGAACAGACAAAGGCAGGTGACAGATGCAGAAAGACACTAGGAAGAAAAGCTGGGAGGAGCCGAATGCCCTGCTCATGCCAATCCTGTTCAGCCAACCTGTCTACCTGCCCATAGGTAATCGACTTTGGCTCAGCCAGCATCTTCAGTGAGGTGCGCTATGTGAAGGAACCGTACATCCAGTCACGCTTCTACCGGGCCCCCGAGATCCTGCTGGGGCTCCCCTTCTGTGAGAAGGTGGACGTGTGGTCCCTGGGATGCGTCATGGCTGAGCTGCACCTTGGCTGGCCCCTCTACCCCGGCAACAACGAGTACGACCAGGTGCGCTACATCTGTGAGACTCAGGGCCTACCCAAGCCCCACCTGCTGCATGCCGCCCGCAAGGCCCACCACTTCTTCAAGCGCAACCCTCACCCTGATGCCACCAACCCTTGGCAGCTCAAGACCTCAGCTGACTATCTGGCCGAGACCAAGGTAGGGGGACAGGTGGGGTGAGGACAGAAAACCCTAGATTGGCCTCAGGGAAGACTGGACACTTGGCAGTCAGCTGTGGGAGTTGTCACAGCAAGAGAGACCTGGGTGAGACCAAAGGTAGTACTGGAAGTTTGTGGATTAGTTCTGGGGGCTCCTGCATCAAGAGAGATCTGAGTGGGATTCAGGGACTCTAAGTGTGGAGGTCAGATGCAGAGGGATTATAAGGGCTGCTGTAGCCAAGAGGGGCGTGGGTTATGTTGTTGTTGTGAAATGCTGTCAAGTCAGTTCCGACTCATAGCGACCCCATATAGGGTTTCTGAGGAGTGGCTGGTGAGCTTGAACCACCAACTGTACGGTACAAATGAATCTTGCAGCCCAGTGCAGTAACCCACAGTGCCACAGCTGCCGTAGTAAGAGGGACCTGGGTTATATACTCCAGAGAAAACGTGAGATCTAGAGTTTAAGTGTGAGAGTTGCAACAGCAGGAGGGATTTGGATGAGACTCCAGGTGGGACTTGAAGATTAGAGTAGCCTCTCTGTTGCTTTCGTGGCTGTGGTTACCAAACCTGTATAATAAGAGGAGTCTGAGTTAGACAGCAGGGTGGACTAGAAGTTTGGGGTCGATGATGGGAACAGTCACAGCAGGAGAGATCTGGGTAAGACCAAAGGTGGAACCCATGGTTTACTGCAGCGGCCCTGATAGCTCCGTGGCCGTGGCTGGGGATTATCATACACTCTACTGTAGCACAAGGGTCTGGGTTCAACCTCAGGCCCAGGCCTGGGAGGTCTGGGATCAGGAGTGAAGCTGCAGCAAGATGGAATTTGGATTTGACTCCAGAGAGGACTAGCAGTTACAGGCAGCCCTTTGCTAACTCCTGGTGGTAGCGGCTCAGCCATGGCTCTGGGGCAGACTGGTCTGGGGTGAGGTATGGAACTTGGGTCAGTGAAAGCTGTGGTTTAGACAATAGGAGGATTGTCTCCTATTGTGCTCCCACTTCCTCCAGCAGCAGGAGAGCTCTAGAGAGGTGTGGCCCTCCCAGAGAGAGCTCCAAGTTAGATCCTGGGCAGAACTCGAAGTCAGGCCCCAGGTGTATGGACTTTGTTACAACAAGGGAGGGATCTGGATTAGACCACCACACTAAATCCACTGCCATTGAGTTGATTTCAACTCATAGCAACCCTTGTAGAACAGACCAGAGCGGCTCCCTAGGGTTTCCTAGGCTGGATGGAAATCTTTATGGGAGCAGATCTTCATGGTTCTCCCATGCAGCTGCCGGTGGTTTCGAACTGCTGACCTTGAAGTCAGCAGCCCAATGTGCCACCGTGGCTCCTTGGTCTAGACTACAGGGAGAATCAAAAGCCAAGGCATGTATGTGGGCCCTGTGACAGCAAGAGAGCTCTGAGCCACCCTGGGGGCCAGTATGGTGGGCAGGGGCTACGTGTAGGTCCCCCGTGGGAGTGGATGCAGCATCAACCCTATGTCCCTTGTGCCCTATTAGGTGCGCCCGCTGGAACGCCGCAAGTACATGCTGAAGTCACTGGACCAGATTGAAACAGTGAATGGTGGTGGTCCAGTCAGCCGGCTGACTTTCGCAGATCGGGAGGTGCTTGCTGAACACTCTGACCTCAAGAGCATGGTGGAGCTCATCAAGCGCATGCTGACATGGGAGTCTCATGAGCGGATCAGCCCCAGTGCAGCGCTGCGCCACCCGTTCGTCACCATGCAGCAGCTGTGCAGTGCTCACGAGTCCACGCGCTACTACCAGCTCTCACTGCGCGGTTACCGTCTCTCCCTGCAGGTGGAGGGCAAGCCGGTGGCACCTACTATGGCCACCGTGGATGAAGGCTCACCCTACTACCCGCTGGCCGAGGAGGAGGAGGCAGCCCTGGGCCTGGGCAGCACTGCGGGCAGCGGACCTTTCTTCCGAGAGGAGAAGGCACCGGGCGTGCAAAGGGCCATTGACCAACTGGATGACCTGAGTCTACAGGAGGCAGGGCGAGGGCTGTGGGGTGACACCCATGTGGATGTGGTCCCTGATGTGCTGGCCCCACTCAAGGCAGCTGGCCCTGGACGCCGGGTGGCCGACTCAGGTCCTGAGCCCATTCTGGCCTTTTATGGCAGCCGCCTTGCAGGATGTCACAAGGCCCGCAAGCTCCCTGCAGGCTCCAAGTCGGACTCCAACTTCAGTAACCTCATCCGATTGAGCAAGGCCTCCCCGGAGGATGAAGGTCCCTGTTGCGGCAGTGGCTGGGAGGAGGGAGAGCACCACGGGGTGTCCACCGAGCCTCCCACCATTCCACATCGAGACGGGGATGGGCCCGACATCAAGGACCTGGTCATGGATGCTGAGGTATGCCAGATGGCAGTCAGGGGGCTCTGGGACCAGGGGTTTCTGGGACCTGCTGTCGGCTGTAGGTTAACACACACTAATCCCTATTCAAGAGGTTACAAGTCTCTGTATATGCTACTAACCTACTCTCAGGATGTGGTAAGACTTAGTTCACACTAACCCACCCTCAGGAATGAGGCTCTACATGCATGAACCCACCCTTGGAACACATTAAGGCCTTACTTAGCACATACCAGTTCACACGTAGGTGATGAGGATTCATAACATGAAATCACCTTTAGGATGTGGCCCAGGGTGAGCCGGGGCAGGAGGGAGTGGGAGTGCTTCTGGGGGCTCAGGGCTTCCTGGCTGACACCTTTCTTCTCCTCCCCAGAGGCCTGTCCCTGAGCTCTTCGACCCCAGCAGTTGTTCTGGGGAATGGCTGAATGACCCAGAGTGGAGCCTGGAGGGTATCCGGGGGCCCAGGGCTCAGGGCCTACCTCCCCGTCACCCCCGGGCCACCAGCTTTCTGCAGCACGTTGGTGGGCACCACTGAGGATGACCCCACCCCTGCCCATCCATGGGGTGGCATTCCCCTCTGGACCCAAACTGCTCTTCAGAGCCACCCCTAGAACCCACAAATTATTCTTCCAGAAAGATAGTTATCTAGAAACTCCTGATTCTTCATATTCCCTGAACGCTAGAGGGCCTCCGGGTTCAGGCCTGTGGCCGTCTCCACCAGAGGGATGTAGGGAGGAGGCTGCCCCCTGCTGGTCCCGAGCAGGCTCTACCCTGCTGCCTCGCATGTTTCAATAAAGACCTGTTCAGCAGTCCTGCCTCATGCTGTCCCCACAGCCCAGGCCTGCCCTGGCCCTGATGGGGGGTCTCAGGTGGCCAGTAGCGGCTAGACCATAATCAATGGCATTGAAGACATAGGTTATGTTTGGTCCAAAACTAACCCATTCCCTAAATATACTAAGTGTCTAGTCCAAGGGGTTTCCACTGCCAGGACGTTCCAGTGTTCATGTGCTCATCCAAGCTTGCCTGATGCTAAGGGCTCTTCATCAGTTAGGCTATGGGTTTGGCATGTGCTCATCCATGCTTGGGACACACGCAAGTGTTCAACACACGTTAACCCACCCTCGGGAGATGTCTAGGAACCTACTGAATGCGCAGCACATGCTAACCTTGATGAGAGCTCAGTCCACACCAGCTACATCATGTGCTCACATGCCTCGTGTGGTGAGGGTCATATGGGTCACACACTAAGCATTCAGCATGTACCAGGTCACATGCTGATCATTCAGTACATGCCAGCCCTCAGGACTAAGGCGTGGTACACAGGAGCCCATCCTCAGGAATGAGGCTCTCAGTACACACAATCCTACCCTTAGGAATGAGGCTCAGTACACACAATCCTACCCTCAGGAATGAGGCTCAGTACTAATGAGCATGCCCTCAGGACTAAGGCGTGGCACATGAGCCCACCCTCAGGAATGCAGGACTGAAGCTCAGCACACATGAACCCACCATGGGTCACATGTTGAAGACTCAACACACACTGGCTCCACAGGCTGAGCGATGGCACATACCACTCACACCTGGGGGTGCAGTGCATTCTAAGCTGCCCCAACCCAAGGCCCCAACAACTCCTCTCACCACCAGTCAGCCAGGCCCAGGTTGTACAGACAAGTTATTTAATTAATATTATAACCTTGGGCCCCCCTTGCTCTGGAAAGGGGGTGGGCCAGGGTGCTGGGCCCAGCATGCATCTCCACTTGTTTGGGGGCTGATCCCTCCCCCAGTTCTTCTGGGTCCCAGGGCCCCAGCATTGGCCAGTAGGGGCGGAGGTAGAGGTGGGAGAGCAGGGGAGAGCCTGCAGGGGCCACAATGGGGCAGACAGAAGCAGGAGCATGGGGACAGGGGCCTGGACCCAGGACGCTTGGGTCCGCAGAGACCTGGGGCCTCAGAGCAGGCGGCAGGCATTGCCCACACTGTCGGCTGCAGTATCAAGTTCATGGCTGTAAGGAGAGTTCCAGTCTCGCACAAACACGGCCTCCAGCTGGCTCTGCAGGCCCCCGTGCCCATTCTGGGTCACCAGAAGTGAGGTGCCCGCTGTCTCCGTGAAGTAGCTGCCAGACCAGTTGGAGGTTCCTATGAGGTAGGCGGAGTAACAGTCAGGGCCCTGTAGGGGCAGCTGGGCCTGGTGTCCAGAGCGCTCTCTGTCCCCCTCCGCCCATCAGCAGTCCTCGAGTACTCACCGATGTAGGTGCCACGTTCAGTCACCATGTACTTGTTGTGGTTGACACGAGCGTACGGGATCCGGGCCTGGGCCTCGTCCGCGGGGACCACAAAGAGTTTCTGAGGGCAGGGGGAGAATGGAAAGGAATCTGAGGGGCTGGCTGGGTGGAGAGAAGCCCCAGGGTCGGGTGGGGTGTGGGATGAGGTCTTGGACTCAGCTATTTCCACAGAATCCTCGGGGCAGAAGGCAGTCGAGGTCCTCTTTGAACCCTCGCTGAAAGGGAGGACGGAGCTACCTCATGAACCACTCTGTTCCCTCACACCCCTCACACCTTCTCAAGAAAATTTCAGGCTAGGGTAGGTGCTTCCTTGGGGCTCTTCTGTCTGGATCCTGACCCACCCACCCCCAACCCCATCATCCACCTAGCACAGGGCGCTGACGGGTGGGTCTGGGGTGGGTGCTTACCACCTGGATGTCAGAGTGGGTGTGATTGTCACGCAGGGCAGCCAGGGAGAGCAGGAAGGCCCGCATGGAGGGCTCCGAGTGGCCCCAGCAGCTGACCAGCAGGCGCACCTTGACGCCCCGCTCGTAGGCAGCCCGCCTCAGTCCGTCATCAATAGCGGGCCAGAACCTGGGGCAGAGGGTATACCGGGCCTTACCTTACCCTCGGGACCGAGCCTGGGCCCTGCTCAGCTTCCCAGAACCCTAAAGTCCATCATCTCTAGCTCCCAGTGTCTGCCTTCTTGTATGCCACATTTCATATACCCCACTTCTGCTCACCTCCCCTACCACATCATAATCTTTCCATCATCTTGTCTGCTCCCCTCAGACATTTTCCAGTGCCCCAAATCCCATCATTCCCTACCTCTCTGGCCATCAGCCCTTCCTTCTTTCATATTCCTGATGAGAAACCCCCAACCAATCCTGCTGCCCCAAACTCAAATATTCACAGCCTGCCCCTGTTCCCCACACACTAAGCCCCACATCCTATTTCTCGCCTGCATTCCTTGCTCGCTACCTGTCAAAATCCCACCTCAGACCTCCAGTTCTGCCTCTCCTGCCCCCAATTCCAATGGTTTCCTTCGGCCCCTTAATACCATCCCTATCTCCCAGCACCCTGACCCTTTTTTCTGTCTACAGCGCCCAACCACCTCTACGTCTTCCTGTGGCTTTCCCTCCACCTGTCCCCTTCCCTTCCTGCTTTCTGAGCTTCCTAACTCCAGTTCCTGTCTCCTCCCACTCGCCCTGGCCCCTTCCTGTCCTGTCAGCCCTGTCCACAAGCCCAGGAGCACCTGCGCGGGTGGGAGAACTCCATGGTGGGTAGGTAGTTCATGACAGCAATGTAGATGAAACTCCGGGCGCTATCCACCACATTGAGCAGAGCCTTCAGGTCTGGGGTGCGACCACTCGGACACAGCGGTGGGGGTGCACTCTGGGGGGCGAGGAGATGGTCAACACATGCACTCTGCCAAGGACACTGTCAGAGTGGACCCTGTGTGTGGACAGCGAGCTGGGTCCTAGAGAGCTTGGGGCCCTCAGGCTCCAGAGAGGAGCTCAAGAGAAGGGAAGTGACTTGTCTAAGGTCACAAGCTGGTAAATGCAGCCAGGATTTGAACCCAGGCAGTCTGGTGTCCGTGCCTCTGTTGGAACCAGGTAGTTCTCAGTATATGGCCCCTGATCCAGCAGCATCAACCTTACCAGAGAACTTGTTAGAAATGCAAATTCTTGGGCTTCATTTTGCACATGGGTGTCGTGACTCAGAAGCTGGATCTGACAGCCTTCCAGGTGACTCTAGTGCCTTTGCTTTCGTCACTATAGATCCCTGTCAGTCGAGCCCTTTCCCCAGATCCTGCCAGCCTCACCACAGCCTGTGGGGTAGTGGATATTGCTACCAACTCCACTTTTCAGATAAGGAAACTGAAACTCGGACGAGGAAGTGGTCCTAAATCTTGAGATTGTTATAGTAAAGTTCCCCAATGAATCATGCTTCCCTGTGTCCACACCTTTGTGCTGGGCTGGCCATGGCATTTACTCTAGCCAATAGGCCATCAGCAAATGTGATACAAACAAAGGCTTGAAAAACACTTGTGCATTGGAGTAGGCCTTCTTGATACATGGCTATCCCATGAAGCAATCAGGGCTAGCCTGTTGGAGGAGGTGTTTGGCTGAGCCCACAAGCAGCACACCAATACCAGACGTGAGTGAGTGTGCCAGATTGGCCAATCCCAAATGAATCATCTTCCTCATGCAACTTCAGAACAACAGTAATAACCATCAAGACCAAAACGAACCCACTGCCATTATGGCAATTCTGATTTGCAGCGACACCACAGGGGCAGACTTGCAGCCTCGGAAACCCTACACAGGGGCACTATGAGTCAGAACCGACTCAACAGCACTTAGGAACATCCTAGGACAGAGTAGAGCTGCTGCTATAGGTTTCTGAGACTTGCAATTTTTACTGCAGCAGACAGCCTGTGTTTTCCTGAGGAGTGGCTACCCTAATACCACTATACCTCCAGGGCTCCTTATAAATTCAACAATGAAGAAGAGAAGAGTAGAAGAACCAACCAGCTGAACCTAGCCCAAACTGTTGACAAACGAAACTGAGAGCAAATAAAGTTTGTTTTAAGCCATTAAGTTGTGAAACAATAAATTAATTGAAATACTCCAATTCCTCACATTTCTACTCTTAGGACAGCATCCCATAGTTTCTGGCCTGACTTCTTTGTGCTTCCTCCCTCATTCCTGCCCCAGGAAGACAGTGTGATTTTGGGGTGCATGGGAGAAGGAGAGGTTACGAAGAAATTAAGTAGGCAAGTGTGGCTCAGTTGCTGTCCCCATCTCTACCATTTCTTACTAGAGCGTTTTGGACAGGTCGTTACTGTGTTCCTCTGTTCCTCAATTTCATTATGTATAAATAGAAATAATAACACCTACCTTCTGCTGCAAACCTTCATTTAAGGTCAGCGGTTCGAAACTACCCGCCGCTCCGTGGGAGAAAGATGAGGCTTTCTGCTCCCGTAAAGATTTACAGCCTCAGAAACCCTGTACAGGGTCGCTGTGAGTCGGCACCGACTCCACGGCACATAACCAACCAACCAAGTACTTAAAAAAAAAGCCAGTATCTCTGATAGTATAGTGGTTACCAGTCGTTACCAGTCAGGCTGTGAACCTCAAGGTCAGAAGTTCTAAACTACCAGCTGCTCCGTGGGAGGAAGATGAGGCTTTCTGCTCCCATAAAGATTTACAGCCTCGGAAACCCTGTACAGGGTCGCTGTGAGTCGGTTCCGACTCCACGGCACATAACCACCACCACCACCTTCTAGGGTTGTGGCGAGCGTTAAATGAACAGATCACCCATCACAGTACACCTAAGTACTTGCTAAGTGCCAGAGACTATTGTAATTATTAATGATACCATCATTATTTCAACAATTATTATTGCAAAGATAGAAAAAGCAGACAGGAGTGTCCTGGCCATGGCAGGTATTTTCATGTGATGGTAAAATACTTTAGTAAGTTCTGTTTGTGGTGAAGACAGTTGGTGGCTAACCAAAAGGTTGGAAGTTCGAAGCCAGACAGAGGTGCTTAAGAAGAAAGTCCTGGTGATCTGTGGCTGAACAACCAGCCATTGAAAACTGTATGAACACAGTTCTACTTTGACACCCCTGGGATCACCATGAATTGGAGTCAACTCCAGGGCAACAGGCTGTTTGTTGTTGTTGTTTTACTTACTGTTATTGTTCAGAAGTTGGGTGGGGAGGTAAGGTAACTAATACTTAATGGGGTTCTCTATGAAGTCACTTGTGCCATGTTACTCACAGCTGAAACGGGGGCTTTTAACTATTCTATCAACTCTCCAGGGAGAGCAGTAGTTCTGTAGGGTAAGCACTAAACTTTTAGCGAACCACGAAGTCGGTGGTTCAAGACTACCAACTGCTTCGTGGGAGAAAGATGAGGCTTTCTGCTCCCGCAAAGATTTACAGCCTCAGAAACACTGAGTCAGAAGCGACTCAATGGTGTTTACCAGCAGCTAACATCAACTTTCCATGGCAGGGTGAAGGTCGAATGGTACCCAGATTGCCCACCCCAACAATGAAAATATCTGCAGTTAAACATGTGTCTAGAGTGTTCAGTATCTGCCATGAGCAACAACCTGCATTATCCAATAGAACTTTCTGCAGGGATGGAAATGTTCACTCTGCGATTTCCAATATGTTGTTCTTAAGTGCCGTTGAGTAGGTTTTGACTGTGGAGTCAGTTCAGACTCATAGTGACCCTGTATAGGGTTTCCAAGGCTGTAAATCTTTACAGGACTAGAAAGCCTCATCTTACTCCTGCGGAGAAGCTGGTAATTTCAAACTGCTGACCTTGAGGTTCGCAGCCTGACTTGTAACCACTATACTACCAGAGCTCCTTTTTTGGCTCATAGCAACTCTCTATAGGGTTTCCGAGGAGTGGCTGCAGAGTTTGAACTGCTGACCTTACATTTCAAACCGACCTTGTGATCCAGCGCTTATTCAATACGGCAGCCTCCAGTTATAAGTGGGAGGACTCGTGTGGCGCTGTGGGTTAATGAACTGGATTTGTAACCGCAAGGTCGGCAGTTCAAACCTACCAGTTGCTCCTCAGAAACAGGGTTGCTATGAGTCAGGACCAACTCCACTGAACTTAGAACAACAAGTGATTATGAAATGCATGAATTATATCTAGTGCAGTTGAGGAACTGATATTTTCCCTGCCTGTGTTTCCTGTTTTCATTTCTCCTCCTTTCCTAACCCTTTTGAACTTTGTCCTTGGGTAAATGCTGCTGTTTTGGTCTCAACTGGTTGATTATTCTAAGGAGTGCATACAACGAACTGGATTTTTAATTGTGTATCATTTAAATTAAATTTAAAGATCCCTACATGGTGTGGCGCTGCAGGTTAACCTCAAGGTCAGCAGTTCAAACCCACCAGCTGCTCCTCAGAAATCCTATACAGGGTCGCTATGAGTTAGAATTCACTTGATGGCATTTAACAATGTGACAAAGACGCCCCGTTGGTGTGGTAGGAAAAGCACTGTACTATTAATCATAAAATTCACAGTCCAAACCGACCAGTTGCTCCATGGGAGAACGATGAGGCTGTCTCCCATCAAAATTTATAGCCTCAGAAGTCCATACTGGATCACTGAGTCAGAATTGACACGATGGAAGCGAGTTTGGTTTTAGTATTATGATTCAATGAACATGAACCCAGCTCTCTCTAAGAGGTTGTGAATATCAAGGATATACCCATTTTCTAGTGGAATCCAAGACCTAACAAGGTTGAGGCATTGCCCAGACTCCTAACCATAGGGGATTATGGCCAGTGATCAAGGCACACGCCCCCATGCCAGTCACTGGGCAGGGCCGGAAGAGGTCATAAGTGATGGGGTGTGGCTAGGTGTGTGTATCCCTCTCCCCAGACTCACTGCCAAGTAGGCCAGGGCGGGAGTTCCGTTGAGGCAGATCTCCATTGGCGTCTCTTGATTGTAGCGTGTGTCGTAGGATCGGGGCCAGGGGGATGGGATGGAGCTGCCTGCCTGGCCCAGGAACCAGTAAGCCTCGAAGATCTTGGTCAGGTCTCGAGCCAGGCAGCTGCAGTTGTACATGACCACTCCCAGCTCCTTGACCTGTTGAAGACACAGCTGAGTCCGGGAGCAGGAACACCCCCAGTTTCCTCAGCCAGTCCTACCTCTGTAATTGCGTCCATGACTCCCTCATCTATCTGTTTCTGTTGTTGTTATCCTATCAACCTTCCATGCAGAACAAGGTCCTGCGCTCTGGAGGTTACCCAGGATGCCCACTCCAACCATGAAAATGTCGGCAGCTAAAACTACTAGTTTCATATCCATCATGAGCATTGGCCGGCACCCAACAGAACTTTCTGCAGCGCTGGATATGTTCTCCATCCATACTGCCCAATATGGTAGCCTTGGTTCCCACCCCTTCTGCCCCCTGGTCTCCTCCCTTTCTCTGCCCCTTTATCTCCCCTCCCCTCCCTGACTCCTCAGTCTCCCTCACTCTCTGGTCCTCAGTTTTGCCCTTATTATAGATTGAATTGTCACTCACAAAATATGTAGTAACTCCCAACCCCTATGCCTGTGGTTGTAACCTCGCTTGCAAAAAGATTGTCTTTGTTATGTTCATGAAGCAGAATTAATGTATGGTGTGTCTTGATTAATCTCATTTGAGATACAAAGGGAATTAAATAAACAAGAGAAGGAAGTTGAGGTGGGAGAAGAGAGACACCAAACCACATGAAGATCGCCCCAGAGGAGAACCTCAAAGAGACAGTGAGCCAACAGAGAGAGAGAGAGAAAGTTTTTTCCTCCTGAAGACTTAAAGCCTTGGAAACCCTATACAGGGCGGCTATGAGTTGGAACAGACTTAACGGCACTTGAGAACAACAGGCATATCTGGTGAGGGCTCTGAAGGAAATGAGGAGAGCTAGAAAGTCTCATCTTAAAGAATACTTATGGTACCAACAACAGAACATTATATGTTTCTGGTGGGGCTTGAAAAGAAAATGACAAACATGTGATTACAATGGAGGAAGGGGAATGCTTTTTATGCAGTGAGAAAGAACTTGTCTGAATTGCGTTCAGATGTTTGGTAGAAGGTAGAGCTTGTAAGTGATGAACCTGGTTATCTAGCTGAGGAAACTTCTAAGCAAGATGTTAAAGGGGTCATGTGGATTTTCCTGGCTGCTTATAGTAAAGTGCAAGAGGAAAGAGATGTGTACCCTTAAAAAGTTCCAGACCTACTCGACTGATATAGACTAGAGAAACCCCTGAGACTATGATCCTAAAATATCCTCTGAACTTGGAACTGAAGCCATTTCTGTAGGTCACATTTCAATCAAATAATAAATTGGCTTATAAAATAAACAGAAGCACCCATGAGTAACATACCCCCTTAATCAATGAGCTGTATGAAATCAAGCGATCAACATTTACTCAAAAGCAAGCATGAGACAAGGAAACTAGACCATCAGAAGCAGATCAAACAGAATAGAAACAGTGAGAAAGCTGACACATTGTAAAAACTGTAGCCAATGGCATGGAACAAGCTGTAGACAAGTTGCTAAAGGGGAACTGAATGTGCTGTATAGACTTTCATCTAAAATACAGTATCATAGAACTTAAAAACAAAAAACTGTACAAAATGAAAAGAGAACTTAGAGATTTGGAAAATGCGGTACATGTGACAGAATTTTCACCAAGGCTGTGGCTTACAGGAGGATCCTTTGTTAAAGAATTAAGGCTTCGATGGATGGATCCAACTAACTACCACAGCTTAAAATGTAAGAGACAGAGAAAGAACAAAAGCTAACAATGCTTTTCTGCTTCTTGGAATTCTATAGGAAGAAAACAGGCTAAAGGAGCTATATCTGTTATCCTCCAAGACAAGGACCATCCCTGGAGCAGCTTGGAGATCAGCAGAACCGTTGGAAGGTGTCAAAGCGTGGGGCCACAGTCAACCGGGTTTCAATGAACTGAATCTTCTCCAACTCATTTCCAGAGGGTAGGGCTGCTGTTAAGGTATACCAGGGGAGGAAGTTGCCGCCCAAAGCTGAGAAAGCAAGGCTGCCATGGCTGAGGGACAGAAGAACAGGGTCTTCTGGAGCTGATGGGTGGGGACAACACTGAGATGCAGTAAGAGAATGGAGCCACCAAAAGACAAGGAAGCAGAATTCGCAATGGTCCTGGAAGGTGGAGCAGAAGCTGAGGGCTAAGGGGCCTCCACCCCAAATTCAGAGAGCATGGCCAATACCCATAGTCCAGAGGACAGGGTCCTTTCCTAGATGGTTCCAAAGAACAGATGATTATTGTCAAGTCTTAAGAGCTACTGTCATTTGTTCTGTTGTATTGGGGCTTGCATTTGATTCCTGTTATTCTTTCTTTCCCTCTAACTTCTTCCAATTGTGATGGAAACATTTACCTTGTGCCTGTTCCACCATTAACTTGAAAGCAGATAACTTGTACGTGATTTTTTAGATTCGCAGATGAAAAAGAACTTTGTTCCAGATGGAATACATCTAAAGTCTCCCCATATTTAATCTAGATGATTCAGAAGGTGAGATTTTTTTTTGGACTTGGAGTGGATTTAAGATTTTGGGGATGGTATGATGGGGTGAATCCTGGTGTGGCGCTGTGGGTTAATGCACTAGACTGAAAAGTCAGTTTGGACTGCAAGGATGGTGGTTCAAGCTCACCAGTCACTCCTTGGAAACCCTCTACAGGGTCGCTAGGGATCGGAACCGACTTGATGGCACTTAACAACAACAACAATGGGGTGAATATATTTTGCATGTGGCAAGAACACAAATTTTATTGAATTGTGTCTCTGAAAAATATGTCACAAAATTCTAATCTCTCTACAGGATCACTATACAATACAACAACATGCCTGTGGTTAGGTCCCACTTGGGTATGGGCTATCTTTGTTATGTTAATGATGCAGGACTAATGGATGGTGTGTCCTGAGGTATACTGGATAGCAAACAAAAACGGGTAAGAAGCTGAGGTTGGAGAAGAACTATGCCAAGTCACATGAAGCTCTCCGAGGAACAGAAGAAGCTCAGAAGAGATGAGGACCTTTGTGCAGAGCTAGAGAAATCCTTCCTACTGCCAGTTTCCTGAAACCAGACTTCTGGCCTCCTAAACTGTGAGAAAAAGAAATTTCTCTTTGTTAAGACACCTATTTGTGATATTTTGTTACAGCAGCGCTTGAGAACTATGACATCCCTCTCTTAGAAATGTCATGAGATAGGCATGAACTTGTCAAGTTTTAATAAAAGTTGTTTGGATCTTCCAAAGCTCCTGATTTCCTGAAAGGGTATATGCTGTTACTTCCACCTGCTTCTCTCTACAGGACCAAACAGTCAACATTTAACCAAAAGGCAAGAAGGGGAAGGGAAGCTAGATTAAAGGAAACATAACAAACAGAATGGAAAAAAGAGAATGTTGACACATTATTAAACAAAATCAAAACCAAACTGATAACCAAAGGCAGGGAATGATTTGTATACAAATAGCTAAAGGGGAATTCCTCCAGGACTGGCTAGGCTATGCAGCTGTCCTTGGGATCTCATGGCCCCTGGGCAAACCTGTCCACACTGAAGTGGAGGCAAGGACAAGTGACCTGTCCTTGAGAATGTGTGTGATTGGGGACATCTCAGTCACCTCTCTCTCTTCAGCATCTCTCCACAACTGGTGAGGTTATCGGCTTGGGAAATATGAAGGGGCTTCAGAAAGTTTGTGGAAAAATTCCATTATCTTTTCATTCAATTTTCCTACCAAATTTTTGAAGCCCCTTCATATTTATTGAATAAGAAAATTAATGTCATCTCATACGTCCACATCATCCGATAACCTCTTTCCCTCTTCCTGGTCTTCAGCCAATTCCTTCAGACCTGCCAGGTAGCCAATCAGCCATCGCTTTCTCTGGGAAACCCCTCTCTGATACCTCAGATTGGGTCAGATGCTGCTTCTGTGTTTCCAGTGCCTTCTATGTCTCTCCTGCCCCCAACCCCTCTACCTGTGCTCCCTCTTCCTAGCCCTGAGCCCCATCCTGGCCCTGCCCCTATACCTGTACCTTCTCCCTCCTGGTCCTTTATCCAAGCCTCCCTTCCTGGCCTAACCCCATCCTTGTCCTGACCATTCTGTCACGTCTGGTCACAGGCCTGTCTCCTCTATTGGATTGGGAGTTCCTAGAGGTGCATCACATCCCCCAGGACAGGGCTGGCTTTAGAACAGGTACCATGGAGTAAATGACAAAGGTCAAATGCATCGACAGGGTCTTGAGTATCCTGTGGAAGGGCTGACCCCTGCCATTAGGGATTGGTGGGATTCCCCAGCCTCCCATGAGTAGGGGAGGATAGTAGGCCCTGGATTTGGGGATGTTTGTGGGTCATGAAGCTGAGTAGTAAGGAGGGAAAAGTCAGAGGCTGGGGAGCAAGCAGAAGCCTGGAAGGGCTGATAGGCAGAACGCAAGCAGACCTGGGTCAGGGAGCGCCAGTCCATGTTGGCACTGCCAAGGTAGAAGTGGGTCTGGTCCACCACCCAGAACTTGGTATGCAGGACACCATGGGTCAGCTTCTGCATGTCCACCATGCGGACCTGGGCACCTGCAACCAACCAGGGTAGATGGTAGTAATCAGAAGCCAGCTTGGCCTGTTAAGCCCGGCCACCCTCCCTGCCCCCACCTCACCACTCTGGAGCAGAGCCTGTAGGTCAGCCTGTAGCTGGGGCCCATTGGGCTTGCTCACGGTGACACGGACCTTCACACCTCGGGGTGCCAAGGTCTGCAGCTGCCGTAAGACCTCCTCGCCCTGTGGGGAGAGGAAAGCTTCAGTAGGGATCAGCCCACCCCCACCCTGCCCAACACCACCTCCCCCTAGAGTTACTCTGAAGTGGAGTTAGAGATGAGTAGACTTTACACAGAGCCACTCACCTAGGAATGGCTTTACAGGTTCCCAAACCTCTTTTAGACAAGGGAGCTTCAAAAAATTGATGGAAATATTTCATTCTCTTTTTAATTCCACTTCCCCAACAACTTTTGGAAGCCCCCATGTATCTTCTGCTTTAAATATTGGCTCCTGGGGTGGGGGGCTTCCCAATATCTGGCATGCCCTTCAGGATGTGAAGGGCAAAGCTAAGGCTGGAGGTCCAGGAAGGCATGGGATGAGGCATGATGACGCCGACAGTAATAAAAGTTGTTAAATGACATTGAGTCGGTTCTGACTCATAACAATCCCCTATAGTACAGGTGGGGAACTTCCAGCCTGTAGGCTATATGGTGGTGGTGGTGGTTATGTGCTGTGGAGTTGGTTCCGACTCATAGCGACCCTGTACGGGGTTTCCGAAGCTGTATATCTTTATGGGAGCAAACGCCTCATCTTTCTCCCACGGAACAGCTGGTAGTTTCGAACTGCTGACCTTGCGGTTCACAGCCTGATTCGCAACCACTATGCTACCAGAGCTCCTTGTAGGCTGTTATAGGCCTGAAATCATCTGGTCTGGCCCTGCCCAGGCAACTGCAATTCCAGCCATCACATTGTTGTTAAGTGCCGTGGAGTAAGTTCCGACTCATAGCAACCCTGTACAGGGTTTCCGAGGCTGTAAATCTTGACGGGAGCAGAAAGCCTCATCTTTCTCCTGCAGAATAGCTGGTAGTTTTGAACTGCTGACCTTGTGGTTCACAGTTCAATTCGTAACCACTATGCTACCAGAGCTCCTTAGCCATCACATTAGGGGTGAGTTAATTAAATGTTTGACCAAAAATAGCAGGCTAATTTTTAAGTTGCTAGTTGTGTATGGCCTACGAATGAAGCTACAAACATCCAAATGACCTAGACAGAAAAAAGGTTCCCCACCCCTGCTGTACAGGGTTTCTGAGACCATAAATCTTGTGGAAGCAGAAAACCTCAGATTTACAGCCTCAGAAACCCTGTAAGTTGGAACCAACTCAACAGCAACACCTGTTAACTGTAGGATAAGCACTGGACTATTAGCCACAAGATCAGCGGTTTATGCTTGTTTTATGCTGTGATTAGTAGTCCAGTGCTTATCCTACAGATAATAGGTGGTGTTAAGTGCTGTCGAGTTGGTTCCAACTTACAGTGACTCTGTATAGGGTTCCCAAGGCTGCAAATCTTTATGGGAGCAGACAGTTTCATCTTTCTCCCTTAGAACGACTGGTAGTTTCAAACTGCTGACCTTGAGGTTAGCAGCCCGACTTGTTACTACTACGCTACCAGGCTCCTTTGTTCCTATAGTAAGAACCAACAATTCCCTGGCACATACTGTGTTGTTCCAGGCCGGCTCAAACCCCATCACATCTGAACTCACTCAATTTCCACAGAGCCCGGAAACAGGTCTAATCACAATCCCCTCCCCGCTCTTGAACTCAGTGGTAGAGCAGGGTTTGCATGCAGGCCACCTGACCTGACTCTGTTAGGGGAGCCCATGGTGTTTAGAACTTTTGAAGATGTATTTTCAGGCCCTGCTTAAAACTCACTACCGTGGAGTCTATTCCAACTAAAGGTGGGTTTGAATCACCTGCCTTGTGGTGATCAGTCCAATGCTTAACCCACAGAGCCACTAGAGTGCTTTTTTAGCACTGCTCATAAAGAGAAGCACCAGAGGGAGGGGGGGAAAAATCTGCAATTTTTGAGGGAGGAGTTATTTTAAACTATTCCTTTTTCAATCTTGATACTTGGGTTTTTTAATTTTGTATATAGACGACTCATGGGGTCGCTATGAGTTGGTTCTGACTAGATGGCACCTGACAACAACAACAACAACATAGACCACAAGGATGTAACAATAGCAAACCTTTAAAGAAGGCCAATGTGCTAAAATTTGTACAGGTGAACTCATTTCACTCTCACCAGGAGCCTGGTGGTGCTGTAGGATAAGCACTGGACTGCTAACAGCAAGGTCAGCAGTTCAAACCCACCAACCTCTGCAGGAAAAAGATGAGGCTTTTTGCTCCTACAAAAATTTCCAGTTTGGGAAACTCTTATCTGCACAGCTCACTAGGAGTTGGAATTGACTCGGTGTTTGTGGGTTTAGTTTTTGGTTTGAGTCCTAAGAGGCAGATGTCAGAGATTGAGCCCATTTTACAGATAAGAAAATGAAGCCTGACCCAAGGTCACACAACTGGAAAGTAGCCAGTTGGCTTGAGAGTGGGCTCTTAATGACTCCATCTCCCATATCTTTGAGGGATGGGATCAGGGCTGCATGTGGGAGAGTAACATCTGCCAAACTAATCCCCCATAACCAAACCCGCACCCTGACATTCAGGGACTCCAGGGCCAGAGGACTATGGGAAGACAACTGCTTCCAGACACCTATACCCAATCAGTGCTGTGAAACTGGCATGCTGGTCTCTAGGACTGTAGGGGCCCCTCCATCTCCTGTGCCTGCCAGGGCCCAGGCTGCCACGTACCTGCTGGGCAGAGGGCTCCTGGGTGTGAGTGTCATTGTTGGTGAGGGTCCAGTAGAAGGAGGCGATGTCCAGGCTGCTGTGGGCACTGGCGAGCAGGCCCAGCCAAGCCTGGCTGGTGGAGGGGTTGCTCATGGAGGCATTGGGGAAGTCCAGACCCTCGGGAATGCTCTCCACCAGCACTGCTCTGGAGGACAGGGATGGGGGTGCGGGGGCGGGGG
>NW_006408686.1:4942221-4947043 GCF_000296735.1 Chrysochloris asiatica
ATACATGTTAGCCACACGGGGCCTGAAATCTGCTCAGGAAAGTCAATGGATGCCTGTGTTCTTGTATTTACGGTTCTCTGCAAAAGATGTCTGCATGTCTGCATGTGTGCCCACAGACATGATGCCAGATCATAGATGGAGTGTCTGTGTTTGTCTACTTGTCTGTCCACAGATGTGGAGGGAAGATTGTGTGTGTGTGTGTCTGTCCACATATGTGGAGGAAAGATGCCACCAGGCCATCACAGGAACACTACTTGTGGGTAGAGGGGAATGGAGAAAGAGTCTGTGAGCATGAACTCTAGGCATCTGGCTCTCTTCCCTGGGTCCCTGTCCCTGGGTGTGGCAGAGTGCAGGCCCTGTGTTTGAGCGTCCCTAGCCCAGTAGGGCCCCTCCCCCAGCGCCATCTGGGTCCCTCCTCCCACTCACTGGCAGGGGTCATAGCAGGGAGCTGGGCGCTGGTTGGGCCCGAAGAGGTGCAAGTCTCCGTATTCCCATAGAAACAGCTGAGTCATCAAGGCACCGAAGCCCACCACAGCCAGGATGAGGACCAGCAGGACCCAGCGGGCTTTCTGTGGGTAGGGGAAGGTGGTCAGCTAGCCCTGGGGGTGTGGGGGTGGCCCAGCCCATGCTGAGACAGATGCAGGATGGAGGGGAACTCCTACCTTCTCGGCAGCTTTCCATGCCTCTATCTCATTCACCGGCAGCTCGGTAGCAGGTTCCTCAGCGGGCACCTTCAGCTTTGGGAACGTGGGGTAGCAGCGGGGGTGACAGGTGGACTCAGGGGGGGCGCCCAACCCTCCACAGTGCCCAGCCCCTCCCCACTTGGCTCCCATCCGCCTACCTCCTGGTACATGAGCTTAGGTTTCATCATGCCTGGCAGTCAGGGGGGATCCGCAGAGCCAAGGCGGGAAGGTGGGTGTGTCAGGGTCTCCACAAATTGCGGGGGAACAAAAGCTGGGGCTGAGTGGGGTGTTCCGACCTTTTGAGGGATATCACAGAGCGCTATCAGTCTTGAGGCTCACGGGATGCACTGGGTCTCCTCTCCCGTGATCGCAAGGGCTCGTGGTACCACGCCTGCTTCCCCAAAAGGAGGAAGCTGGTCCCTTGCTGGTCAGCAGGATTTTCGAAACCCTTCACTGTCCAACGCCTTGAAGTTTTCTTCCCATCCCTGTGCAGCGTTTAGTCCACCCCCACATTGGTGCCCACTCTGCCCCCACTAGACTCTACCCTCCCCTCCATCAGCCCTCTTCTGAGCTCCCACCTGGACATTCACACACAAACGTACACAAAACAGCTCTGGAGAGGGTCGGTGGACCTCTAAATCTTGGTGCCGGCTTTTCCTAACTCTGAGACTGCCCAGATGGCTCTTCTGCCCTCATCTCCAAGTTCCAATCAGACATCTCAGACCGGGAGCCTGTGACTACCAGGACCTCCTCGCCACCACCCAGCCCACTGTCCACCCCACCCCCACCCAAATGGGGCCTCAGCCTTACTCGACAGGCGGCAGCTGCTACCTCCGCTGGGCCCCAGCTTTCTGCCCCGACAAGCTGAGCCGGGGCTGGAGGAGAGGGGGCAGGTTCTAGAGGCTCCACCCACTGCAGCGAGGAGTCTGCGCAGTGTGCGTGCCGGCCAGGCTCAACGCAAGGATAAGGGGTGGGGGGGTGGATCCTGCGCTCCCAGTTCAGGTCCCAACAGCCTGGCTAGGGTCGTGGGGAGTACTTGGCTAGGGGCGGCCTTTGCCATATCCCACTCCGGAGCCTCAGTATGAGGTCACAGATGAAGAAAAAAGGGCCCGCCCCCAGATTCTCCCCTCTATCTAAAATAACCAGGTGAATTTTTGTACCCTAGACATGCATGACCTAATTTTAAAAATACATAAGTAAAATTAACGTTGGAAAAGTTTATAAAATCAGATGGAGAGCAAGAACGACTGTGATTTAGAGATGCAGGAATCAAGTAAGCAGGAGACACAGCCCTAGCTAGGCGAGGAAGAGCTATAGAGAAGGGCAATGGGGTTTCTGTTGGAACCTGTGGGGTGGTCTTTGGTGTTTGAATTTTTTTAAAGCCATGTGATACTTTGATTAAAAAAAAAATTTTTTTAAATTCTATTTTGAGATCTGGGCTTCTGGCTGAAGGTTTCCCATCTCCCATCCCACATTTTGCTGAAGGAATGATACATTGGGGACCCCCTCCCCAATTCCTTTCAATTAAGACCCTCCTCTCAATATGCACACAAGGGCAACTGAATTAACACATAGTTACTGAAAAGGAATACTATTGAAATGCCACTGTGTTAGACTTCATTGCCTTGGAGAGGGTGTGATGTGTTGAGATGGTTTCGTTCCAAGCCTACTATGTTTTCTTGAATTCGGAACTATAAGGTACTGAAGGTCCCCAAGTGGTCAGCGGTTTGCTCTTAACTAAGTGTAAAGATTGATGACTGGAAACCAGTCCAGGCAGAGAAAGGCCTGAGACCTACTTCTATAAACATTGGTGGTGGTGGTGGTGGTGGTGATGTGTCGTGCAGTCAGTTCTGACTCATAGCGACCCTGTACAGGGTTTCCTGAGGAAGTAAATCTTTACGGGAGCAGAAAGTCTCTTCTTTTTCCTACTGAACAGCTAATAGTTTCGAACTACTGACCTTGAGGTTCGCAGCCCGATTTGTAACCACTACGCTACCAGAGCACGGTACAGCTACCAGAGCGTGTTACAGTCAAGTAAACCAGATGGAGCAGTTCTACTCTGGGACTTGGGAGGTGGCCAGAAGTCAGAATCCAAACTCAATGGCAGCGGGGTTTTGTTTCATGTTTGGTTCCTTCCGTTGCTATTGACAGCAACACCTCTCTGTGTAGGCTAAAAAATAAGTTTTGTCACTTAAAAAAATTTTTTTTAAAGGACATGTATTACTGTGGTTATATAAAAAAGAAAAACCTACGGCTATCCAGTCAACTCACACTTACATCAACCCTGTTGGACAAAGTAGAACTACTCCATAGGGTTTCCGAGGCTGTAAATCTTTACGAGAGCAGACAGCCTCAGCGGTCTCCCTCTGGGCAGCTGGTGGGTTTGAACAACCGATCTTGAAGTTAGTGCAATGCTTAATGCACTGTGCCACCAGGGCTCCTTAAAAAGGAGATTCTAAAAGGGCACTGGGTTCTCCCTTTACCTCAAGATCCAGTCCATAGCTGAAGGGGTACTTTAGAAGCCCCTCCCCACCAATGTCTGATCCCAGACTGGTGAGGGCACAGGACATCTTGGGGAGAGTCAGGGATAATCTGCAGGCTGGAAGGGGCACGTTGCCTGGCACAGATGAACCCCCAAACCAGTGAGGAAGCAAAGAGAAAGAATCAGTCTGGGTGTTACCACAGAGCCCCATAGGAGTTGTTAAGAGACAACTGGGGATGGGCAAAATGGACCCAACAAGAGACAGCAACAGATGCCAGGTACTTTGAATTCCAGGGGTCACTGAAAGAAGCAGAAGATTCAATCTTTGAGGTGGCGGACCACAGGGTTATGGGGTGGGACAGGAAGTTTATGCTCTTTTTTCTTTTTTTCTGAATGCCCGGGAGAGAAATGCTTCCTTTAAGAATATGAAGTTACAGCCTCCGACAATGTAAAGTTACAGAAGCCAAGACAAATAAAAACAAAAATCGGAGAAAGGTGGAGTGTAGAGTTTGAGGGAGGGGAATTCAGATGGCAGACATCAGGATGCGGCACTGGTGCTTGGAAGACAATAATTGAACTTCATTCACATTTTTAGTGACTTTTTGACACTCAAATTGTACAGTGATTACAGGTCTGCAATAATGGTTTAATTTTAATTTTCATGAGATTTTTTTTTTACCAAGCCAAGTCACTGAAAGCATTTAAAATGAAAACTAGTACTGGGGAAGTGAATTCGAAAATCTAAATTAGACTAGATTGATGGGGCAGCTGACACTGTGGGTTCTGAAGCCAGATACTTGTGTTTGAATCTGCTTGACCATGGACAAGTGACAATGCCTCCGTGCCTTAGTTTCCCCATCTGCAAAATGGGCATGATAACAATAGTCTCTACTTCATAAGGCTGTCCATAATCCAACACATATTTATTGAAAACCTACCATGTACCACGTGCTGCTTTAGGCAGAGGGGATACAGCTGTGTGTAATACAAGAGATGAAGGGAGACAGACAACAAACAGGAGAAGTAAATTATATATCCTGTTAGAAGGTAGTAAGTACTCTGGAGAATGGGGAAAGATAAGGAGGGAGGATGAGATGGTTTGCAATTTTAAATAAGGAGATCACAGAAGGACTCATTGAGAAGGGGGTATTGAGGGAAAACTTCAAGGAGAGGACGGAGGGAGCCATGTGGACATCTAGGGGGAGAGTGTCCCTAGCAGTCAGTGCAAAAGGCTTGAGGCGGGAGTGTGACTGCAGAAGAGGGAGGACACTGTGATCCGGGTGAGGGGAGTGGGCTGGAGGGAGATAGAGAGGAAAGGAGTCAAAGAGGTGACCTGGCAGATTGTGCGGGCCCACCCGGACTGGACTGTGGTGACAAGTGTAAAATGGAGCCATGTTCCAGACTAAAATAATGACCACATATAAAGTACATGGAACAGTCACTGGCATGGAGGAGGGTCTCAGTAAATGTGAGCGATGGTGTCCATGCTCTTCAATAACAAAACGCATCCCTGTCTAGTCTTCTGAGGCAACATGATTGCTTTTTCTTGTGGGCCTTTATGTACTTAGTATTAAGGAACCCTAAGGGACCCTGAAAGGAGCTCTGGTAGCGTAGTGATTACGAATCAGGCTGTGAACCTCAGGTCAGCAGTTTGAAA
>NW_006408686.1:4948798-4963756 GCF_000296735.1 Chrysochloris asiatica
TCTCTCATACTTCAGACATATTGTCAGAAGGGACCAGTCGCTGGAGAAGGATAATCATGTTTGGTAGGCTGGAGGGTCAGAGAAAAAGAGGAAGAAGACCCCCAGTGTGATGGATTGGCCAAGTGGCAGCATCAATGGGCTCAAGCGTGGCAACAATAGTGAGGTTGGCCCAAGGATAGTGAGGTTGGCCCAAGGATAGTGAGGTTGGCCCAGGATTGGGCAGTGTTTTGTTCTGCTGTGTATTAAGGTTGCAGACTCGGTACCAACTTGATGGCACCTAACAACAATTCTTCCTCAGCCCACCTTAGGTCCCATGTTTTCAAAGACTTAGAACTCCAGCTGTTGGGGGGAGGTGGGCTCGTCCTTAAGCTCTGCTTGTAGTGTGAAGTACTTCTGTCAGAAAGCACACCTCTTCCAAGCCTGCAGAATATCCCCCATCATTCTCCTGGCTGGTGGCCTTGCCTACCTGAGTCTGATATTGCAGCCCTCAGAAAAGGAGAAAGGAAACCCCTTCAGACTTTGCTGATCTGCATCGGGTTATACCTCCTTGAATACTCCACCCCATAGTGGGGAGATCTGATTCCATTTCCTCTACCACCGATGCCCTGGATTGGAGAGTCGGGGTTCAAATTCTACCTCTGCTAATTTCTTGTTAAATGACTGTAGGCATGGGGCTTTATTTCTGAGTGCTTCTGGTCTCAGTAGTAATGTGGGGTTCATCTGCTACCCATGTGAAGATGGTAGCTGTGGGCTCTTTGAAGGGTAGGAATGTGGGTGTTGTAATCACATAGTGTAAAACCCACTGCCGCTGAGTCCAGTCAGACTCAACAATCTTTTAGAACAGAGTAGAACTGCTCCTTCGGGTTTCCGAGACTGCAGATCTTCACAGCAGCAGACAGACTCATCTTTCTTCCAAGGAGCAGCTGGTGCGTTTGAACTGCCAACCTTGAAATTTAGCAGCCCAATGCTTAACTCACAGCACCACGGCAACTCCTTGTTTCAAGACCAGATGCACCCAATTTTAATGATTACCCCTCATGGAGTCTGGACTGCTAACTGCAAGGTCGGCAGGCAGTTCAAGCTCACCAGCTGCTCCTTGGAAACCCTATGCAGGGTTGCTACGAGTCGGAACTGACTTGAGGACATTTAACAAGAACAACTCTCTGGGGTTTCTGAGACCGTAAATCTTCATGGGAGCAGACAGCCTCATCATTCTCACAGAGTGGAGAGTGGGCTTGAATGGCCAGCCTTTAAGTTAGCAACCCAATACTTAACCCACAAGGTAGGCATTCAGAACAACGTTGGCTGGACACAGTAGAATGGGAAATGTTGACTCTCGTAGATTCATGGCTTTGTAGACCCAGTGACACTGTTTTCAAATACAGTGATGACCAGCTTGGGTTCTAAACCCAGAGCAGAAATGGTAGATACAAACCATGCCATCTGTGCAGAGCGGAAGAGGGGCCACAAGGGCGGGAAACTGGATGTCAGGTTGACTCAAGCCATTGGAGGGAGCAAAGCAGGCTGAGGGGCTGTTCAGCCGCAGAAATACACATGGAACACGGGTTTAGTAACAGATGACACACTAAGAAATCTATGAACCTTCTCAACGTCTCAAAAGGGAAAATATCTCATGTGTAAGGAGCCAATTTTCACTTGATTGTTCAGGTCCCTGTGGCCAAATCGACAGAAAACAAAAGAGAACACTGGTTTTACAAACTATTATCATTATTACTTCAACAGCAAACCTTTTAAAGGACCCTTTATGACAGTTGCCCCTTCTGGGGCGAGAGGATGCTCAATCTAAAAATCAACTCAATAGGTCAGAAAAAGTGTCACAAACAGTGAAAGACATCTGAATTGGATCTCAAAAATCTAAACGGTTGCACCCCTGCTCAAAACCCTTCTATGACTCCCCATAGAAGTACAAACTTCTCCATAGGTCTGAAGCCACTGCCCTCGAGGCAATTCCAACTCATAGCGATCTTAGAGGACAGAACAGAAATTCCACCACTGGGATCCCAAGGCTGTAAAGTTTTTAGGGAAGCCAATTGCCTCATATTTCTGAGGAGTGGCTGGTAGGTTTGAACCACTGACCTTTCAGTTAGCAGTTAAGGGCTTTAGCCACTACGCCACCAGGGATCCTCTGACATGTTCAAAACCAAACCCACTACTATGAAGTCAATTCCGACTCATAGTGACCTTGTATGGGGTTTCCGAGACTGTACATCTTTATGGGAACAGACAGCCTCATCTTTCTCCAGGGGACTGGCTGGTGGGTTTGAACAGCCAACCTTGTGGTTAGCAGTCCAATGCCTAAACCACAGCACTACCAGAACTCCTCATATGTCCTGTTGTTGTTGTTAAATGCCATGGAGTCGGTTCCAACTCATAGCGACCCTGTACAGGGTTTCCAAGGCTGTAAATCTTAACGGGAGCAGAAAGCCTCGTCTTTCTCCCGCGAAGCAGCTGGTAGTTTCAAACTGCTGGCCTTGGGGTTTGCAGCCCGATTTGTAACCACTACACTACCAGAGCTCCTTTCTCATATGTCCTGTTGTTGTTATGTGCCGTGGAGTTGTTCCGACTCATAGCGACCCTGTACAGGGTTTCCAAGGCTGTAAATCTTTACAGGAGCAGAAAGCCTCATCTTTCTCCTGCAGAACAGCTGGTAGTTTCGAACTGCTGACCCTGAGGTTTGCAGCCTGATTCGTAACCACTACACTACCAGAGCTCCTTTCTCATATGTCCTACAGATCTCTAAGAGCTTTCTTCAGTTCCTCTAATTCCAAAATTTCTCTCCTAGAACTCCAGCTCTGGAGACCTCAGGCCTCCCAGATACTTCACCTAAAAGTCCCCTCCTCCCCCGCTAAGTCCCAAGCTGACCTTGGCACTTCTCCCAAACCTGCTCTTCCCCTGGGTCTCTCTTGCCATTTTATTCATCCTCTGGGTTTCTGCTCATGCACCAGCTCCTCCAATGTTATTCCTGAACCCTGGATTCCCCAAAATCTGTCCACTGGTGCTACTGAGTCTCACCCCTCCTCCCCTGGCCTCTCTCACTTTGGTTCTCAGCCCCCACTCTCACTTTCTCCTCTCATCTGAATCTGACTTTTCCCTCTCCTGCTCAAGATCCTTCTGTGGCTCCCTATTGCCCTCAGGACAAAGTCCTACCTCCTCTCAGTGGCTCCCAGGGCCCTGAATGATCTTTCCCTAATAACCACTTTGACCTACTCTCTCAGCATCCTTTATGCACCAGTCAAATTTAATATGTTTCAGTTCCTTGAATCGAAACCACCCTTTTAACCACCAAACCTTCTCACAACTGCTCCTCCTGCCCAGCACACCTCTCCTTACTTTTTACGTTGGCCATTCCAATTTGCCAATTCCTGCTCCTACCTTCAAGGAGCCCTTGTGGCACAGTGGGTTAAGTGTTGGGCTACTAACTACAAGATTGGGGTTTTGAACCCACCAATCACATCACAGGAGAAAAATGAGGCTGTCTGCTCCTGTAAAGGCTGACAGTCTCAGAACCCTACAAAGCAGTTCTACTCTGTCCTATAAAGTGGCTACGCGTTGGGATCGACTTAACGGCAGTGAGTTTCAATTTCCTGAGGGAGGACAACATGCTTGGTAAAGTAGAGGATCAGCAAAAAAGAGGAAGACCCCACAAAGAGACGGCTTGACACAGTGGCAGCAAAAATGGGCTCAAACATAATTGTGCGGATGGTGCAGGACTAGGCCATTGCATTTAGTTGTGTCTAGGGTCGCTATGAGTCGCTAGGGAGCTCTGGTAGTGTAGTGGTTACGAATCGGGCTGTGAACCTTAAGGTCAGCAGTTCGAAACTACCAGCCGCTCCGCAGGAGAAAGATGAGGCTTTCTACTCCCGTAAAGATTTACAGCCTTGGAAACCCTGTACAGGGTCGCTATGGGTCGGAACCGACTCGATGGCACTTCACAACACAACAACAAGGGTCGCTATGAATCGGAACCAACTCAACAGCATTTAACAACGTTCTTCAGTTTATATACTGCCCCTTCCAGGAAGCCTTCCCTGATCACCCAGGATGGTCCAGGTGCCCCCTTTGGGCTCTCACAGCCCTTTGTACCTCCCTAAATCCCACCAGGACCCCTCTGCTCATGCCCTTCCTCCCCTGGCCTCTCCCACTTTGGTTCTTAGTCCCAACCCCCTCTATCTAGGCCTCCCCTGTCCTGGCCCTACCCCTCTGTCTCTGTTGTAGCTAATTTTCATCTTGGATGTCACTATCTGTGAAGGCTGCCACCCCCCTGGAATTATATTCTCTAGCACCACTGAATCCAGAGATAGTATACAGCAGGTGCTCAGTGGCCCTTTGATTCAATCAGTAACACCTCGCTACCAAGCCTTGTTCTTAAAACTGAGGTCACAGCACAAACAGAAAAAAAAAAAAAATCCCTCTAAAGATGTCATTGTATTGGAGGAGCAAGACTGAAGATAAATCAGTGAACTATAGTTCATGTATGTGCCTATAGAGGAAAAAAAAAAAATTGCAGGGAAGGGAGATAGTGGTATCATAGTAAAAAATGGGTGATGTCCCAGTAAAAAAACAAAACAAAAAACAAGTTTGAGGCCAAAGAGCAGTATGTCTTTGTTGTTAAGTGCCATCAAGTCAGTTCTGACTCATAGCGATCCTATATAGGGTTTCCAAGGAGCGGCTGGTGAGTTTGAACTGCCAACTTTGTGGTTCAACGCGACCTTGCAGTCCAGCACAGTTACCCACAATGCCACACCAGGACTCCAAAGAGCAGTCTGAGTCCTGTCTTTCAGATGGGGAGGTAGGGCTCAGCAAAGTGTCCTGGCCAAGTGGCACAATATCAATCGTTGGCTGGGAATTTGAACCCAGAGCTCAGCTCTGCACCAGGACACTATGCTGTTGAACCAGCTCATGACCAAATAATAATACGGCAGTATAACAATAACAGCTCCTTTCCTTGCTTCTTCCAAGGGAGGTAGGATGTGGGACAAGGGGAGTAAGACCAGAGGGTTTCTTGAACTAGGCTCTGCTAGAAGCACGTGATGTACTTAGCTCACTTAATTATGACACACAATCCTTTTTTTTAAAAATCCTCACTTTTAGGGATTGATTTGAGGAGTCTTGGTACTGCTGCGGCTGAGGCATTGGGCTGCTCACCAAAAGGTCAGCGGTTCAAACCCACCAATCGCTTCATAGGAGAAAGATGAGGCTGTCTGCTCCTGTAAAGATGAACAGACTTGGACACCCTAAAGAGCAGTTTTACTTTTAGACCTAGAGGGTTGCTATGAGGCAGAATCGACTTGATGGCAGTAGGTTTGGTTGTGGACTGAATGTGGTGTCTCTCTCCAAACTACATACATAACCTCTATGCCTGTGGTTATGATCCCAATTGGGATTGGATTGTCTCTGTTATGTTAATGAAGCAGAATTCCTGTAGGATGTATCTTAAATCCATCTCTTTTGAGATCTAAAAGAGATAGAACAAGCCAGGGAGCTGATGGGCTAAGATGCCAAGGCACACAGAGATCTCCAAGGAACCTGGAAGCTGAGGCTGAAGATACTTTGCAGGCAGGGGAAGATCCAGAGAGGTTAAGAATTAGTACAAAGGCATACAGGAAATGGCAGAGCCAGGACTGGAACCCAGGCAGGCTGCCTCAGGGCACCATGTATAGACAACAATTATTGTGGTTAAGTGTCTTCGTGTTGGTTCTGACTCACAGCGTTCCTGAGGAATGGCTGGTGAATTTGAACTAACAGCCTTGAGGTTGAATGCTTTATCCAAGGTGCCACAACAGAATTCCATAGACAATGACTGTTGTTCTGTGCCGTGTAGTCGGTTCTGACCCATAGTGACCCCGTACAGGGTTTCCGAGGCTGTAAATCTCTAAGGCAGTAGAAAGCCTCACCTTTCTCCCATGGAGCAGCTGATAGTTTTGAACTGCTGACTTTAAGGTTCCTAGCCCGATTCATAATCGCTACACAACCAGAGCTCCTACAGACAATGCTAGTTGCCTCTTTTGTCATATGCCACCTGTAGATCTGTAGCTCCCTCTTCAACAGCAGCTGCACTCAGAGGTGCCCCTGACCTCTCAAAAAATCTACTAGTGGCCTTCCTTTCCCATCCAATTTTTTGATAGGGGTAGTTGAAGCTTTCTCCAAATATAAAGGATATGTGAGTGTAGGTGTAACAAGACTCTGGTTCCCCTTTTATCCAAGCTGCCTCTGTTGATTCATCCTGGGTAGAAGATGTACAGTTGCTGCTATTCCAGGTGACAGCTTCATATCATGTCAGATCATGTTCTGCCTCTGCTCCAAATCCTCCCATGGTTCCCACTTCATTCAGCGTGAAAGCCAAAGTCACCTCCATGGCCCAAATCTTAGTACCCATCTCTTTGACCTGGTCTCCCTCTCCTCTGCCCTCACTCACCTCTCCCCACCCTTACTGGTCTTCTTGGTTTTCCTTCAGTTTTCCAAGCACACTTCAATCTCAGACTTTTGCATTTGCTGTTCTCTCTGCTTAGAATGTTTTTCCCTTGGATATACACATGACTGTGTCCCTTCCTTCAAGTCTGTGTCCACACGTGCCATTCTCAGAAAAGCCTTTACTATTTAAAACTTCCATATTTAAAATCTCTATCCCATAACCCTCAACTTCTTTCTATATATAATCAACTTACCTTTTGTTCATTGCCTTTTAGGATTAGAATGTAAACTCCACCAAGCCAGTGATTTCTTTTCTTTCTTTCTTTTTAAAATCTGTTCTATTCACTGTGATGTTTCTAATGCCTGGCACAGTGCTGGGCACATAGTAGATGCTTATGAAATAGTTGTTGAATGAATAATGAGTGCTTTCATTACAATTTTGCAGATGCAGTAACTGAGGCATGGGGACATTAGTCACCTTCCCATGCAGCTGTGTCATTGCTAAGTGCTGAAATCACACTGTACTAACTACCTTGTTAAGACCAGCTAGCTAGCTGATCAAACAAAATACATACATCTCCAGCTGCGGATTCAGGGTTGCTGAGGTCTGACTGCAGCGTGGGGGGGGGGGCGCGGAAGGAGAGGAATCTGCATCATCGATTTGGACCCCTAGTTCTATAAGTCAAGGTCTGGGTGTAAGCTACTCTCTTGTCCCCTACAAAATCCTCCTAGATAACAAGGGCACTGGCTAAAGGTCTTTATTTGGGGGGCTGAGGACATCACTCAATTCAACAAAATAAAGAGGGATGAAGTATTTATATGAGCAAGATATATAATGATCTATGGGCCACCCCACTGGTGTGGCGATATGGCAGAGGTGGGGACAATGTGGAGATGATGACATGGGTATGGTGATGTAGGCAGTGTGACGACAACACCAGTTTTAGAATGGGGAGAGAGACAGTGAGGAGGTGGGAGCATCCAGGCTGCTATAGATGAAGGTGATTGGATGGGGTGAGGGTGACAAGGTAATACAAAATACAAAAGCACCACGTTGAGCTGACCATTTGACAGGAATAAACTCGTTGAGTCCTCACAATCATCCCCGAGGTAGATGAGGAAGCTGACATTGAACAGGTGCGACAAAGTGGCCAAAGGTACACAGTAACCCAGTATGGAGCCAGGAGTTCCGTGCAGCCCCAGTTAATGCACTCTAGGCCCCCGTATGGGGTGAGACTGGTGAGCGGAGGCTCAGGGAAATGACAGAGACGCGGAGGGGAGAATGCATGAGAAAGCATGAAGCATGGATGTTGTTGACAAGGGAGGGCGGTGCCGATGGCATAAGTAAGCGAAGCGTGAGCGTGATTTAGGGGGACGATGACTGGAGGCGTGCGGTGACATCGGGATGTGATGACGATTTAAAACAATGACAATTTCATCAAGGAGAAATGGCGAAATGAGAAGGTGATAGAGCTTAATGCAGGGGGGATGGTAAGATGGTGACATATGGTGGCAATGGAGAATAAAGGGGAACGAAAGACAGTTAAGTGACAGAATGGTGATATGAGGAGGGCCAAGCGACAGAAGGGGAGTGGTGACGACTTAAGTGGAATGAGACACAGGGAAGGAACGGCGACATAAATGCATCGAGAAAGACATAAGGAAAAGGGGGCATCATAAGGGTGAACGACACAAGGAAAGGTGGCCGAAGCGCCGAGCCCGCAGATGGCACTGTACCTGCACTCCACGTCTCCCACTCCCGGACCCTGCCCCGAACGCACCTTGCAGACTGGAGCCCCACCCGGCCTCCCCCGGCCCCCGCCCGCCCCCCCCGGTCCCAACCGCGCGCAGGCGCACTCCAGCTGGACTGCGGGCCGGCGGGGGCCAGGTAATTTGCTTTCTCATTGGTCGCGCTCCTCGCTAGCGAGAGGCGGGGCGGGGAGATCACATGACAGCTAGGGCTGTGTTCTCGCTGGTGGCAGCCTGAGGGGCTAGAGCGGCCGCGGGAGGGTCAGTCCGGCTTCCGTTGGCAAGGGTGGTGCTTCCGGGGCGGGCACTCGGGGCCGAGGGAGGAGGGTCTGACAGTTGGCGCCGCCGGGAGGGAGGGCGGGCTGTGCGAGTGGGCGCGGGCCCAGTGGGCCAGGTGAGGCGCGGGCCGGGGGCTGGTGGGACTGGGCCGGATACTGTGGGGATGGGGCGGGGGAGGCGTCCGGAGCTCCGGAATCTGTCTTGGTTCTTCTGTGCGGCTCCGGGCAGGTGACTTCTTTCTCTGAGCATCAATTTCCTCTGTAGAATGGGGGTCAGAAGCTGACTGTAGCTTTCCCCATTCCCCCCATGGGTTGATGTGAGGAGTCAAGCTCGTGCCTGTCAGAGCCCCTAGCTCTGCGCCTGGCACTTCCTTACTATTATTGTTAGTATTGAGGATGTTGTCGGCGCTTGTGAAACCGTGGGCCTTGTGCCTTTACCCCTCAGAACGTCAGTTTCCTCATCTGTTCAGTGAAGGCTAATAGTCCAATATCATCGAATCGTTGTGAGGGTACTGACGAAATGTGCATTGAAAGTCTTTAGCACTGAGGAGCTCAACTGATGGAGACTGTCATAAAAATGATTCTAAGAGTCATTGGTGTACTTGGGGGTCCCAATGGAGGAAGTTCAGGAAGATACAGCACTAGGAAGAACTTGGAATCTGGAGTTGGGCAGTACTGACAATTCACGATCTGACACTATTTGGCCAGTTTTGCTGTTATTTTGTAGTATTAAATAGATTGACACTTGTTTCTTCAATCAATTAGTTTGAATGGAAAATTGGCATTGCTATCTTAGATGGAAAGCTCACATTACTAGCTATGAGACAAGGAAAACTTAACCTGAAATACAATGGAAACAGAGCAGTCGTTTACACTGTCGACAGAAATGGAGAGAGCATTGAAAAGGGAATATCTTGTAGTATCTGAGTTCCCGTTGTCAGATTCCACAGACCAGGTTAATGATCTTTTACTTGCATCCCAGCTCACACTTTGCACATAATTGACATTAAACTAGTGATTATCTGGATGAGTCTGTTTCCTCTTTCTCTAGTTCCCAGAAGTTTGGTTGATTTTATTTTATTGCACACTTGCATAGACCTTAACCATTTGCTCTAAGGGCTTTCTGTTTCTGCACTCATGACAACAATGTCATTCTTATTTTTGAAGTCCAGAAATATTAAGCCACAAACCAACTCATGGAGATGGAGACCCTAGGTTTTCTTGGCTGTAATCTTTACAGAAGCACGTTGTCAGGCCTACCTTACACGGTGTCACTGGGTTTGTTTGAATCACCCAACTTTAGGTTAGTACAATTCCACCACTCTTTCCACCACCCAGGGCCACTGAGTCACAGTTGGGAAGTGGTGAAGTTGGGTTTTGAGATCCAAGCTTTCTAAAGGCATAGGACAGGGAGTCTGGTACATAGTGGTTATTACTGGATTTGGGTGAGGGGCATGCCATTTCTCTATTATTGTTTTTTTCATTATTCCAAAAGTCAGTACTGGAGATGGGTTTTTAAGGTGGCGGAGATGGAAATAGAGTCCATCAGGGAATTCTGCAGGGTTAGGGGAAGAATGGGCTCCTGGTGTGGTGCTGCGGATTAATGTGCTGGACTGCAAGGTTAGTTTTAACCACAAGGTTGGCAGTTCAAGCTCATCAGCCTCTCCATGGAAACCCTATACAGGGTTGCTGTGAATCAGAACCGACTTAATGGCACTTAACAACAACAACAGGGGGAGAATGGATTCCTGGTGTGGTGCTACAGGATAATGCACTAGACTGAAAGTTCGGTTTGAATTGCAAGGTTGGCAGTTCAAACTTACCAGCCACTCCTTGGAAACCCTGTACGTGGTCGCTATAAGATGGAACTGACTCAACCACACTTAACAACAACAATGGGGAGAAATCAGTACTTGTATGATTCTGGCAAGCATTAACCAAGACAGAGCACAGTGCCTGGTTTGTCATCATAATCCCTCAATCAGCATTAATCATAACCTGTGCGCTGACATGGGGACAGGTCCTGACCCTGCAGTTACTTGTTGTGTGACCTTGGATTTACCACTCTTAGTCTGTAACATGGGCATTGTTTTTTCTTTTTTCCCAGGGTGGTTGTGAGGAGTCTCTGAGATTATAGAGAATCAATGCCTGCCACGTAGTAAACCTTCTGAGATGGATAGAGACTCGGTGCCCATCGTGAAATAAACATTCAGAGATGTGTAGAGACTCGGTTTCTGTCATGAAGTAAACATTCAGAGATATATAGAAACTCAGTGTCTGTCATGAAATAAACATTCTTACATGTATAGAGATGGATACCTGTCATTCAATAAATGTTCAGTAGGAGCTACAGCATGGTTCTTGGAATTAGAACTTATTTATGAATCCCAATAAAGCCACTTGCTAGATGTGGCCTATGACAAATGATCCCACCCCATTGTGTCTCATTTTTCTTCTTCTTTCTTTCCATCAGTTAAAATGGGGCTAACTAATAATAATCCTCACAAGGGTGTTGTGAGGCGTCAGTGTGATGTTTGATTCGGTTCCTGGTGCCTAGTTAGCAGTTGGGAAAGTTGTTGCTTCCTGTTGTTGTTAAGTGCCTTCAAGTTGCTTCCAATTCATAGCGACTCTGTATAAGAGTTTTTGAGGAGCAATCGGTGAACTTGAACCACCAACCCTGCGGTTCAAACTGACCTTACAGTCCAGCACATTAACCTGTAACGCCGCACTAGGACTCCACAAAGTATTTGCTTGGTCTAACCTATTGAGTCGTGTCCGTGCCCTGCTCTTTGAGGGATACCTGTTGTGTTGTCTCTGTCTAGCGGTAAAGTCTACAAGGGAAAAAGGAACTTAAGCGTCTCAAGGACAGGGAGGAGTGATGTTTGTGGTCATGGTCAACAATACAAGATACCACAGGAGCCAGAGTAGGCAGAATGAACACCAGCCGGGTAGAGGAAAGTCTCAAATGTGGTAGTGGTGGTGGGGCACTTAGGGAAAACCTCACAGCTATGGAGGATGGAGAGCATGCCAGGCTGACAGGAGGGGGTAGGCATTCTGGATCTAGGTGACATCCTATGTAAGTACTTGGAAGGCAGACAAAGCCCCGGGTGTCAGGAGGCTGGCTGGGGTGGAGGCAGGGGGATGAGACCAGGCTGTAATATAATAAAAGTCCACACTCGTTAGAGTGTTTAGTATGCATCAGGCATGGTCCCCGGTGTTTCATACTTGGAAACTCATTTCACCCTCCGAGCTATCCTCAAAGGTTAAGTGATGCTTGTTAACATTCCAGTTTACAGATGAAGATGCTGACGCCCAAGTGGTGCAATAACATCTGAGGTCCCACAGCTACCAAGTGGCAGGCCCGATTTGAACCCTGGCAGTCTGGCTCTTAAGCATTTGTAGTGGTTACGAATTGGGCTGCGAACCACAAGGTCAGCAGTTTGAAACTACTAGCTGTTCCATAGGAGAAAGATGAGGCTTTCTGCTCCCATAAAGATTTACAGCCTTGGAAACCCTGTTCAGGGTCACTATGAGTCAGCCAACTCCAGGGCACATGGTAAAGTGCTAGGATAGGCGCCCTTCTGTGATTTGCTGAGGAAGGGTGAGGGAGATGGATTAGAATCAGGGAGAGGACGAAGGTGATGGAGGACAGGAACTGGGGCAGAGAGGAAGGAGAAGGCCCAGTGGGAAGTAAACTGGGACTAGGGCAATGTGAGTAAGTGGCCCTGGAGTCAAATAACATTGAATCCTCACTTGAGGAAGTGATTTCCTTTAATTCCCTTTCAGCTTTACTATTATTGTCAAGGAGAAAGTTTCCACTGGTGCGCCCATGTCTGTCCCCTCGAGTCTTATCACAGGGAAATCTGGTGTTGCATTTCCTCTCCAGGCCCCTCAGGACTGGTAGCTTCCTCTCCTGCTATTCCCCTTTCCCTTCCACTGTGGCCACGCCAGCCTCCTCACACTTCTTCAAGCATGCTGTATGTGGACTTGCTGTTCCTTTTCCTGGGGGCACCTTTCCTCCGTCAAACCACGTGTGACTCCCCTGCTTGGCAAACTCCTTTGGATCTAAAGGTCTTGCAAGAGAGAGCTTTCCCATATCCCCATTTTGAATTGCACCCCTCCTTTCCCAGGCCCTCTTCAAACCTCTGATTCTGCATTAGTTTCTTCATGACCCCTGAGGCTTTCTAACATACTGTACCATTCACTTCTTCATCTCATCCACTCTGTTTACCCGCTGTCCCCAGCAGGCTGTTCGTGTTTTCACGTCTGTCTCCATGTTTTTGTTCACTGTGCTATCCCCAGCTCCTAGAACACTGCCCGAAATCTAGAAGATTCTCAGTGCACAGTTTTTGAATAGATGAATGAAGGGGTGTTTGCAGTTAAAGTCTTGGGCTAGGGTGTCTTTTTTTATCTTTTCTTTTCTGTCTGCCCCTCTCCTATTCCAGCCAGACCTTTTGAGGTGTGTGGTGATGAAGCTGTGGACATGTGCTGTCCCTGGGCCTTGTCCCAGAGCAGAAGTGATAGCTGTGTGGCAGCCCTGTCCCAGGCTGCCTTCCTGCCAGCTGCTCCAGGCTATTTCTGGTTTGTGAGCCCCCAGCCCAGGAATGCTCTGGCAGACAGAATGGCAGCCGGTAAGAGACACGCTCTCCGTGCTGGTGGCCACTCATGGGCTCTCTCCCCTTCTTCTCTCTTCCAGGCTCCACAGAGCAGCGGCAGGGCCAGGGAGACGATGGTCTCTGTGACTATGGGTGAGTCTGGTCCCCCCTCCAGAGCCCCCTCTCTCCCCTCTGCCCTTTTTGAGGTATGGCTTTGGTGGCGGAGAAAAGGGTGGGGGAGGAGGGCCAGGTCACTGGCAGGAACAGCTGTGCTTGGAGGAACATGGGGGTGGGGCCAGGCTGCTCCAGGCCTGTCCACCTCCACTCTAGGTTAATTATGAACTTCAGCTGGTCTGCCCCAGGGCCTCTCAGAGCCTTGGTTTTTCTCATCTGTGCAGTGGAGAGGCAATCAGATGCCCCTACATCGTGGGATGCTGCGGAGACGTGGGGATTCTACATTATTGCATGTGGAATCTGCGATGTAGTCGTCAATTAACTTTAACTAGTGTATGAGTAGTCATCAAGAGTCTTCTCCCCATAAACTCTCGCTCTCTTTATTTTTTAATTTAAATTTTTATTTTGTGATTCCGTTTTTCCATGAACTTTTTGAAGACTCCTATTATGCAATCATTTAAGGAGCTCTGGTAGCGTAGTGGTTACAAATTGGGCTGTGAATCTCAGGGTCAGCAGTTCGAAATTACCAGCTGTTCCGTGGGAGCAAGATGAGGCTTTCTGCTCTCGTAAAGATTTACAGCCTCGGAAACCCTGTACGGGGTCGCTATGAGTCGGAACTGACTCCACGGCACATAACCAACCAACCATTATGCAATCATTTAGAAGGTTCAAGAGTCCTGAGTGGCACACAGTTAAGTGCCTGACCATGGTGGTTGTTGTTAAGTACTGTTGAGTTGGTTCCAACTCCTAGCGACCCTGTTTAAGGTTTCCAAGGAGCAGCTGGTGAGTTTGAACCACTGATCTTGTGGTTCAAACCGACTTTCAGTCTAGTGCTTATCCTACAGTGCCACACCAGGACTCTTAAGTTGATGGTTCACACCCAACCAGAGGTGCGTTGGAAGAAACGCCTGGGAATCTATCTGCAAGAACCCTATGAGTAGTTCTATGCTGTATACAGGCGGTCACAACGAGTCAGAACCCACTTGATGGCAACTGGTTTGATTTTTTTTTTTTTTAAGAGTTGGATTGCCAAAATATATTGTTTAAAAAGTAAAGTGGAAGAAAAAAAGGCACACACACAAACATTCTTTGTAGGATAGATGCACATCTCCTGAGCATTCTTGTCAGAAAACAACAAAAAAATCAAACATGAATATAAGCAGTCTGTAAATGAGTTTTCAGAGTATGGTTGGAGGTACGCCTGGGTATCCCTGAGACCTTCTCAGAGAACCATATTCTCTTTTAAGCGCTGGATTTTAGGATTACCAAAGTAGGGAGATTAGCTGGTAGCTTTTGAAAATTTTGAGACTTCTTGTACATGTTGAAAAGTATAGAGAAAGTTGTGTTGTTAAGTGCCATCGAGTTGGTTCCGACCCCTAGCGACCCTATATAGGGTTTCCGAGCAGCAGCTAGTGAGCTTGAACCACCGACCTTGCAGTTCAAACCAACTTTGCCGTCCAGTGCATTAACCCACAGCACCACACCAGGACTCCGTAAACACAGAGAAGGTACTTGTGTGGTTTGCTTTTTTTTTTTAATGGGAGTTCATACTATAATATTCTTTATTAATTAGGAAAATATCATATAATTTAAATCCAGGGAAGAATATTACAGACCCATAAGTTACCACTGAAGAAATAAAACAGAAATGGCTTGTCTTGTGTTTTCAAAGATTATTACAGCTAATAACCTCTGCACTCATCATGATTTTTTCATTGTTTTTTGGCTCT
>NW_006408686.1:4965631-4975377 GCF_000296735.1 Chrysochloris asiatica
ACAGTCAAGCATCTTAACATGATTCCCCCCCATTCCAACCATGACTCAATCCCTGTATCTCAGAGCCCTGCCTTTCCAAGGCTGTGCCTATATTGTCCTTTATCTCTGTCCCATTTAGCCCTTTCGAACATGCCCAATTATTCTCCCATCTGCCCCGTTTCTCTACTTTCCTCTCCCACCCTGTATATTGTCCCCCTCCCTAGCACCCAAGCTCTCCTGTGTCCAATCCCCACCCTGCGCTTCACTCTCCCCCCTTCCCCCCACCCATCACCAACTTCCCAACAACCAACAAAGACTTCTCCCTACCCCCTTTTAGTATAATTTCTTTTTCTTAGTCTTTTACAGTAGTGGTCCTATGCAATATTTCTCTTTTTGTGACTGACTAATTTCACTCAGCATAATGTCCTCAAGGTTTATCCATGTTATGCGCTGGCTTACCGCTTCCTTGTTATTCTTCATACTTGTGTGGTTTTTAAGGATCAAAAGCAGGCATCCGAATACATCATTTATGATTCCACGTATATGACACACAGAAACAGGCAGAAGTCACGTGTGTTATTAGAAGTTGGTGGTTGCCCTTGCTGAGGGGAGTAGTGATAAGATTGGGTTACAAGGGGGCCGTATATTGTGAGGAAGTGTTTTCTTTCTTGATTTATGTACTGGTTCCCTGGGGTGTGTTTGGTTTAAGGCAGTATATCGTTTGGTGTGCACTTGTTTGCATATGCAGTTTTACCTTGGTGGCTCCAACGGATAAGCTTTCAAATGCTGACCAACGGGTTGGTTGTTCAAACCCACCCAGTGACTTCACAGGAGAAAGACCTGGTGATCTGCTCCATGGTGATTAGACAGGGAAACCCTGCAGGGCAGTTCTGCACTGTGGTGTGGGCTCTCTGTGGTGTGGGGTCTCTGTGATGTGGACTCTCTGTGGTGTGGACTCTCTGTGGTGTGGACTCTCTGTGGTGTGGACTCTCTGTGGTGTGGGCCCTCTGAGTTGAAATCAACTCAATGGCACCCAATGACAATATAGTAAGGTTTTAAAAAGCAAGCCCTCTGTACCCATCCTGATCAAGAAATAGAATATCGCCAGACCTCCACCTCCACCCGTCAGTGTCTGACCTCCTTCACAGTCCCCTCCATCCAGAGAGGATAAACGACTCCCTTTTCATTTTGATTTTTTTAAACTTTTTATTTTGAATTGAGTGAAGGTTTATAGAACAGGTGATCAGTCCCACGTTCAACAAATCATTGAACAACGCTTTGTGTCATTACAATGATTGTAATCCCTTCTCTTATGTTTTGTGATGAGCTTTCCTTACTCTCCTTTATATGAAGAGGCTTCAAAAAGTTCGTGGAAAACTAGAATGAAAGGACGATGGGATTTTCCCAGGAACCTTTTGAAGCCATTTCATAATTCTGCTACCAATGGAAACGTTCATATTCATGAAGACTCTGATTTTGAACGTCTAGGAATGAAGTCATGCTTTATGTCCTTCTGTGTCTGGCTTCATATAGTGGCTGTGAGAGTCCTCTCTACCTTACATCACTGTGAGCATGACCCCCATTTCTTAACCCTCTGCTGCTGTTGGACCCTGCATTGGTTCCAGGTGTGGTCATTTCTGCCACACTTGTGGTACTATGGGTTAATACACTGTACTGCAAGTCGGTATAAACCACAAGGTTTTTGGTTGAAGCTCACCAGTCGCTCCTTGGAAACCCTATACAGGGTCACTATGAGTCAGAACTGATTCTATGGCATTTAACTGTAACAACAAACCATGTCTCCTGCCGTTAAGACAAGCCAGACAACACTGTGTTTCTTACCATGCTTCCCTGTCCCAACACTTAAACCTTGTACATTTCACACTGTGGGAAATAGTTGATACTGACAAAACGCTCAGGAAATCCAATCTGTATTCATTTACCCACGACTGAGGTTTTCTTTATTTGATTTTGCAAAATTGGGCACCCAACCCAGTAGTACACAGGCAGATGCACCACCTGGCATGGCCCACCCGCCAAGAGTTTTATTCCCCTGTCTCAAAAAAGCCCTTCCTCCAGTTCCTTTTACTGGGTACTATTGACTTTTATAATCTCTCCCATTTTACCTCCCTCCAGTTCCACAGTCTAACCAGAATGGAGCCCATGGGCTTAATGACTGTATTCTTATTTACAGTTCCTCGTCCTAGAACAGATTTCTTTCCTCCCCTTCCCCAATTCATCCTGCTTACATATCCCTGGGTGTGAATTAACAACCTATGGCTGGTCTAGCAATCTCATATGCGTCCTTTATTCCTGAAGATGGACCATCTTGAGAATTTCCCACAACACCTCTGATGACATGGGGTGTGTCTTCCTGCCCATGACTTCTTTCATTGGCAGCACTTTTTTCTTTCTTAGCAGCAAATAGCACATAAGGAGTCCAGCACTGTAGGACACCCCACCAGCTGCTTCTCGATAACCCTATACAACGTCACTATGAATTAGAACTAACTAATTAAGAATAGCAGCAGCACATAGAATGGTGATGTGTACAGGGTGGGGGCTTTTACACTTCAGTAGGCATTGCTGCTGAATCAATGCCCACTCATAGTAACCTATGTTGTTGTTGTTGTTGAGTGCCGTCGAGTCGATTCCGACCCGTAGTGACCCTGTATAGGGTTTCCAAGGAGCAGCTGGTGAGCTTGAACCGCCGACCTTGCAGTTCAAACGGCTTTGCAGTCTGGCACATTAACCCACAGCGCCACACCAGGACTCCTATGGGATAAGGTAAAAGTGCACCATAGGGTTTCTGGGGCTATTATGGAAGCAGACTGCCACATCTGTCTCCTGAGGACTGGCTGATGGGCTAGAATCGCTAGCCTTTAGGTTAGTAGCTGAGCGTTTAACCACTGTGTCACCAGGGTTTCCTGTGTCGTTGTTGTTGTTGTGTGCCATGGAGCCCATTCCAACCTACAGCGGCCTATAGCAGAGTAGAACTGCCCTGTGGGGTGTCCAAGGCTGGAAATCTTTATGGAAGCAGACTGCCCCATCTTTCCCCTGTGGAGAGCGGCTGGTGGGTTCCAACTACTGACCTTTTGGTTACCATTGCTTAATCCATGGCAATACCAGGGCACCTTCCTTGGACACCAGGTTCTGATAATCTTATGTTAAAAATGTTTCTTTCTTAATATTCTAATTACAGCTTAATTGTAATATAATTCACGTAACATATAATTTATCTATCTAAAGAATACAATGCAGTACTCTTTCATATATTTACAGTTACCACAGTGAGTTTCAGAACACTCTTAGCCCTGTTCTCCCCAAAAACCCATATCCATTCTAAGTCCATTTTCTCCCCTCCCTTTCCCCAGGTTCCCTCACCCCCCAGTAGCCACTAATCAACTTTCTGTCTCTGAGAGTTGGCTGTTCGGGACTTTTCATAAGGAGCCCTGGTGGTATCGTCTTGGGTTAAGCAATGGGCTCCTCACTGCAAGGTCCGAAGTTCAAGCTCACCAGCCACTCCGGGTAAACATCGACAGCCTCTGAAACCCTAAGGAGCAGTTCTGCTCTGCCCTGTAGGGTTGCCATGAGACAGAGCTGATTGACAACAGTGCTGAGGGACATTTTATAGAAATGGAGTCATCATGTGGTCCTTTTTGCCTTTTTATTTTGTTTAAACTTTTTAGGTGAATCGAATGAAGGTTTACAGAGCAGATCACCAATTTTACAGTCAACAAATCATGTATTTTGTTTCATTTACAATGATTGCAGTCCCCTCCGTATCCCATCATTTAAACTCTTTTTTTTCCTCCTTGTGCCCTCATTACCTTCATCTTTCCTCTGCCAACCTCCCTATTGTATGTTGTCTTCCCCATCCTGTGGTCCTTTTGATGCTTAAAGGTGCCTACTTTTAACAACTAGGACCCAGAGCCCCATGGATAGTGTCTGTGCAAATTAAGACAAGGCTCCCTTTACCTCAGGGCTGGTGGAGAGGTCTTGAGGATGTGAGCACTCTCCTGCCCCAGTTCCTGAAGGCTAGGGCTGGCCAGTGTCCTGGGAGTCAGGCCTATCACCTGTGATCAGGGGTCTTCTTAGGAGAAGTGTAGCCCCCGGGTAGGAACCTCAGACTAGACATCAGTGATCTCTACCTGTGCCTGGCACTACCACCTAATCACCGTCTGTCCAGGTTGATTCTGTGTCCTTGGACTGATCTCAGTTGTCTCACCAGTGAAACGGGTATATTGTATGTTATCTAAAATACCATGAGTTGTTAGATGTACTGGGGTATTATGTACTAAAAGAAAAAAAGAACAAAAAATAGCATAACTCGTTAAATATGCATACCATTGCTTATAAGATGCTCTGGTAGCGTAGTGGTTACAAGTCAGGCTGCTAACCTCAAAGACAGCAGTTCGAAACTACCAGCTGTTTCATGGGGGAAAGATAAGACTTTCTGCTCCTGTAAAGATTTACAGCCTTGGAAATCCTATGCAGGGTCACTATGAGTCGGAACCGACTCCATGGCACATAGCCACCACCAACCACCATTGCTTATGAGGGTGACCCCAATTTCAGAGATGTAAAGAAGAAGAAGAAAAAAAGCTGTTCTATTTGCAATCAACAGGCTCACGTAACTAACGCCTGGCCTGCCACAGACTGGGTGGGGTTGAAGGTCCCACCTAAGAGGTCGTGTAGTAGTAACCATAACAACAATAACAACAACGCTAACCATCATGGCTGGCCTCTGGGCCCAGCGCTCCTTAAAGTCTTTCCTGTAGCTTCTCACTGACTCTGCTCACGGACCCAAGGCTGTGGGGGCTGGGACTAGAACGTCCTCCCCAGGAGAACAGGGACTTTGTCTCATGCCTTGTGTTATCCCATTGCTTAGAATAGCACCTGGCCTGCACAAGGGAGCATCTAAAAGGTCATGGAAACTTTTCATTATAGTTTCTTCTTGTTAACTGCCATTGAGTCAGTTCCAACTCATGGTGACCCTGTATAGGGTTTCTGAGGAGCAGCTGATGAATTTGAACCACCGATCTTTATCATTCAAACTGACCTTGCAGTCCAGTGCATTATCTTACAGTGCCACACGAGGACTACATTGTTGTTGTTAAGTGTTGTCACGCCGTTCCAACTCATAACAATCCTGAATAGGGTTTCCAAGGAGCGGCTGGTGGGTTTGAACCACCGACCTTGTAGTTAGCAATCCAGTGCTATTCTACAGTGCCACACCAGGGCTTCTCATTATATTTATCCATGACGTTTTAGAAGCCCTATCGCATTATCCCGAAATTATAGAAAACAGTTAAACAGGTGACCCACGGTCACTCAACCATGAAATAGCAAAGTCAGGATTTGAACCCAGGCTCCAAAGCTTATTCTTATAAGCCCATGTCTTGCTCTGGGACCACCCTGGGGCAGAGCCACTCCACTGGCACGGAGGGGGCTTGCTGAGGTCCATGGGCCCCTTTTCCATCCACCTGTGGGGCTTGTCATGCTCCGGGATCTGTGGCTGAGAACCCTGAGCCCCTGCTCCCTCAAATCAATCCCTGTCTAAGCATGTTTGACAATTGCCCCAGGGCAGGCCTCTGGCCTGGCAGGACAAACAGGTAGGGAGAAGGGTAGGGCAGGTTGGGAGAAGGGTGGTAGTTAAGCATGCAGGCCTGGGGGCTTTGCCTCTGTGTGTCCTGAGATGAGTTGTTCTACCTGTCCTGCCTCAATTTCCTTATTGGCCAAATGGGGAGAGGAGGTGTCTTTTTTTTTTTTTAACTTTTTATTATGAATTGGGTGAAAGTTTACAGAGCAGATCAGTTCAGTTTTCCATTCAGCAATTCAGACACAGCCCCCCAATGTCCGCTCACTCAGACACAGCCCCCCAATGTCCGCTCACTCAGACATAGCCCCCCAATGTCCGCTCACTCAGCCCACTTCTTTCCTGTGCTTCCTTTCCATTTCTCCATTCCTGACCCTTCTGAGGAGTGCTGGTATGACGCTGTGGGGTTAATGTGCCAGGCTTCAAAGCCAAGGTCGGCAGTTCAAGCTCACCAGCTGCTCCTCAGAAACAGGGTCACTAAGGGTTGGAATCTGCTCGATGGCACTTCACAACAACAACAACCCATCTGAGTTTTGTCCTTGAGTAAATGGTACCTTTTGGATCTCAGATGGTTGACTATTTTAAGGAGTGTGTACCTCCCTTGTGTTATATTATTGTTGTTGTTGAGTCAGTTCCGACCCATAGCGACCCTGTATAGGGTTTCTGAGGAGCAGCTGGTGAGCTTGAACCGCCGACCTTGCAGTTCAAACTGACTTTGCAGTCCAGCATATTAACCCACAGTGCCATACCAGGACTCCTAGTGTTATATAGTTCCCATGATTGTTTGGTTGGAAGTTGAGCCATGGGAGTGAGTTAAGTTCCAGACCTGAAGGGCAACCAAGGACTGTAGTCTCTGGGGTTCCATCAGTCTGTATCTGACCAGTAAGCCTGGTCGTGTTTTATGATTTTGAGTTTTATTGTACATTAGTAGAGTCGGTATCGTAAGATGACTTAACTCCTGGATTTGTAAAGGGGATGTAGCTCTCTTGTGCCTCATCAAGCGCTTAGCAGAGCTCTGCAGGGGATGGACATTTCATTTGTGGGAATGACGGCTGTTCTGGGTTTGCTGCTGCTGCTCCCCAGAGAGAATCCTGGGAATAATGAGCTCTGTCTAATTCCCCAGCCACATCCGAGTGGATCCAGTTCTTTAAGGAAGCCGGCATTCCTCCAGGACCTGCCGTCAATTACGCCGTGATGTTTGTGGATAATAGGTGAGGCTGCAGAGAGACCCCGCTGAGATTGGGCATGAGAATGGGGGTGAGGGTTGGGAGTCAGGAGGTGGGAGCTGGCTGGCCCAATCCACTGTGGCTCACTTACGGTCTCACCACTGCCTTTCCCCTGGCAGGATCCAGAAAAGCATGCTGCTGGATCTCAACAAGGAAATCATGAACGAGCTGGGCGTGACCGTGGTGGGTGACATCATCGCCATCCTGAAGCATGCCAAGGTGGTGCACCGCCAGGTGGGTCCTGCTGCCTGGGCCCTCAGTCCCTAGGATTCAGGATAGAGTCAGGGACAGTGACAGGCGTCCTGGCAGCAGAGGCAGGCTGACCTGGGTCCCGAGACTAGCCCTTCCATTTGCTGTGGGAACTTGCCGGGCAAATTGCCGAACTTCCTGAACTTTACTTTCTGTATCTGTAAAATGGGTGGCTCTGAGGATTAAATGCCAAAACCCCACCACCGTCGAGTGGACCCTGACTCATAGTGAAGCTATAGGACAGAGTAGAACTTCCCCAAAGGGTTTCTGAGGCTGTAAATCTTTACGGGAACAGACAGCCTCATCTCTGTCCCACAGAGCAGCTGGTGGGTTAGAACTGCATACCTTGTAGTTAGCAGCTCTAACACTTTCCCCACTGAGTCACCTGGGCTTCCTGAATATTAAAATATTCTTGTCAAATCCATTGAGTTGTTTCCAACTCATCATGACCCTGTGTAGGATTTCCGAGGAATGGCTGGTGGGTTTGAACTGCTGACCTTGCAGTTAGCAGTCCAGTCCTTATCCTACAGTGCGACACCAGGCCTCGAGTATTAAAATAGGGATGGTGGTGGTGGTTTATGTGCTGTGGAGATGGTTCTGACTCATAGTGACCCTGCACAGGGTTTCCAAGGCTGTGAATCTTTACTGGAACAGAAAGCCTCATCTTTCTCCTGCGGAACAACTGGAAGTTTTGAACTGCCAACCTTGCGGTTCGCAGCCCAATTCGTAACCACTACTCTACCAGAGCTCCTTTAAAATAGGGATAGGTTATAAGAAATCCTTTGTTATTGTTGTTAAGTGCCATCTAGTTGGTTTTGACTCATAGAGACCCTGCACAGGGCTTCCGAGGCTGTAAATCTTTGCGGGAGCAGATCGCCTCATCTTTCTCCCATGGAGTGGCTAGTGGACTTGAATCACAGATGTCCCCATATAAAGTCCTGTTGTTGTCATGTGCCGTGGAGTTGGTTCCAACTCATAGTGACCCTGTACAGGGTTTCCGAGGCTGTAAATCTTTACAGGAGCAGAAAGCCTCATCTTTCTCCCACGGAACAGCTGATAGTTTCGAACTGCTGACCTTGAGGTTCGCAGCCCGATGCATAATCACTACGCTACCAGAGCACAAACGACCCTCAGCTGGGCCTCAGTAAAGGCTTCTGAAATGCTCACTGTGACCAGTACTCCTCTTTGTCACTATAATTACTGTTACCAGAGCCCTTCTCTGCCGTTAGGACAGGCGCTCCCCAAGGGTCATCTAGATGGTCACGTGGCCAACAGTATGGCCCTTCCAGCCCTGACTTGTCCACTTACAGTGACCATAGACTAGTGCTGCCATCTCCATGGGTGTCTGCAGAGTGGGCTCTCTGCACAGTGTGGCCCTGGCCACTCACTGCCTCTTGTCCCTGGTGCTGTGGGCCAGGCCGGGGAGGGTGTGCTGGTCACGCTGTTATTAGACCAATAGAAAAGCTCCACAAATAGTACCGAGTGCCCATATCCTCTTCTCCCAGCTCCCCCTAATGTTAACAATACCTGACGTAACCATAGAGCATTTATCAAAACTAAGAAAATAACATCCAAATAATAATACAATTGAACTACACTCCAGACTCTGTGTGGATTTCATCCGTGTTTCCAGGAATGTCCTCTTTTTTTTTTGGCCTCTGAGTCCCATCCTGGATCCTACATTGCATTTATTTGTCAAGTCTCCTTAGTCATTTTTCAATCTGCGGCAATTTTTGTGTGTGTGACTTTGACAGTTTTAGTTTTTTTAAAGAGAATGTTCCTCAATGTGGGTGTGTCTCACGCTGTCTTATGGTTAGGAGGGAAACGTTCAGAAATCTTCACCAATAGTTCAGGCTATGATATTCCCTCTCCTCTACTTCCTCCCGCTGTTGCTCAGCTCTGTGGCTCCCTAGTCCCCTACCTCATATCCCTGCCCTCATGGTAACCCAGGTACCTGTTTTTCATAGGACATGTGCAAAGCTGCCACCGAGTCGGTGCCTTGCAGCCCCAGCCCTCTCCCAGTGGAGCTTCGCCGTGGCCCCTCCAGCGGTGAGTCTCATCTGCCAGATCTGATAGCTTTCACTGTATCACTCAGACTTCCACACGCCTGGCTGTCCCTGCCCTCCCATAGTTGGTAGAGCTGGAAGCAAAGCCATCAGAGGTCTCCTCCTCATAGGGCACACACACAGGTAGCCCCTAACTAACGATGGCATGCCGTGCCATGGACTTTTAGTGCCTCTTGTGGATTGGCCCTCGCCTTTTCTTTGTTAGAACTGCTGATGTGTTATACCAGTCACTCCTTTATCTGCCTCCAAGATCCTATTCTTATCTTCAACGATGACCAGAATGATCCAGTAAGACAGTCCCTCCTTGCGGGTTATGCAGCTGACTTTCCACCATCACAGACAGGTCTTAATGAGCTTCATCTTTGTATCTTTGTCTAGCGCCATCCCCACCTTCTTTTTTTTCTTAAAATGTTTATTATGAATCGAATGAAGGCCTATAGAGCAGATTAACAGCTTTACCTTCAACGAATCACATACTTTGTTTCTTCACAGTGATTGTAGTTCCCTCCACGTAACGTCACGCATCCCACCTCCTCTGCTTCTTGTTCCCATTCCTCCTCCTTTCATCACCCTTCTGAGTTTTGTTTTTGAGTAAATGCTGCCCTTTTAATCTTGAATGATTGACCA
>NW_006408686.1:4976017-4983156 GCF_000296735.1 Chrysochloris asiatica
GAGCAGTTGGGCGTGGTAGCTGAGCACCATCTAATTCTTCTGATCACAGCATCGTAGAGACTGATGTTCACATTGACCTTTTGTGAAATTTTCCACGTAGGTCTAATGTGTTTTTCTCTATGCTGTCATTATAATGAAGTGAAAGCCCACCCCTCCACCAAAGCCTGGAGGATAGAAAAGCTGTGTTTGTCCCCAGTCTCCAAACTTTACATCAACTGTGGCAGAAGGCGCTAGCTTGAACTGCTGGGATTTAGTGTCCAGCCACACAGAATGGACCTGGCATTGACCAGCTAACCTAGGTTGAATTGTAAAGAAAGAAAGCTACATCCTTGAACACCTAAAGAAAGATATATATATATGTAAATATATTTGTATACGTATATAAATGTAAAACAAAAATCTCAGCAATATAAAATTATAATAATGTCTTGAGGGTGATTGTGAGGACTTGAGAGGGCACACGACAGGAAAAGGGGAGACTTTTAGAGGGAAGGTAGAAGAAAACACCCAGATCTGAGGACTTGCTGGGACTTAGCAAGTAAGCAAAGGTAGTGGGAAAACACCCTCTAACCTTATCTGCTGGAACTGCCTAAGAAACCAGCGCCCAAAAGCTCGCAGCAGCTGCCCCCTGAGACAGACCTCTCTGGAGTTAGCACTTCAGAAGTAGCTCATGGGCTGTAGCTCGCACCCGCTCACCCTGGGGCCTCCCTGAGGGATCCTGACTCTGCTTCCTGCTCCCCAGAGACTGCTCACCCCCCCACCCCACCCCCAGTGGGAGGCCAGCCACCTCTTTTCTGGTGCCTGCTCACCCGGAGCCAGACACACACTGTTCTTCAGTCGACTGAGTGCCCTACCTCCCCAAGTCCCAGCTCCCTCACCTGTAGAATGGATCAGCAGTAGATCCTATCTGAAGAGGGGTGTTAGGAGAGTTCAGTGACACTGTGAACTTTTTCAGGTTATTGATGGCATCAGAAATGGCCGTCGGTACTGCACTTCAGCAGTAAACAGCTTTATCCTCACAGAGCTGACATTCTTGTGGGGAGACCTCAGTAAATAAGGAAATAAAATTCAATGTCCTGTGGTACTAAGGGCCGTGAAGAACTCACCTAGGTACTGGAGATTGACAAGGTGGCCAGGGACATTTTGCCTGAGGAGCTGCTATGTGCGAGTCAGCCAGAAGGGAGAGACAGAGCAAAGCTGTTGGCTTCTCAGGGAAGCGCATTCCAGGCAAAGGAAGATTCAGGAGAGAAGTATGGCCAGGATGGAATTGCAGGGCTCTACACAGGGTGTGGGCCTCAGGACCGACTCAGTGATTGGTAAAAGGCCCGCAAGGATGGAAGGCTGGGCTAGTTGCTGGGAAGACGAAGCCGCCACCCCCTCCCCCCCCCCCCAGGGTGACACCATATGGTACCACCAGCTGTTTGAAGGATTGCCTTTACCATCCTGACACTGAGGCTACTGGATTCTGGTCTCCCTCTCAGGGCCCTGTCTGACTGAATTTCCCTTTCCTTCCTGCAGCCGCCTCTAGAATGATCACCAACAGCCTGAACCGCGACTCTCCACCCAGCACTCCCCCTAGGCGGCCAGACACCAGCACCTCCAAAATCTCTGTCACCGTGTCCAACAAGATGGCAGCTAAGAGCGCCAAGGCCGCTGGTACAAGGGCTTAGGCGGGTGGAGGGTGAGGTAATTGGCACAAAGTAGTTGGGAGTCATGCTCTGCATGTTACTAGGTGCTGTGAAGGCCAAGGTGGACAGAGTGTTTGGATTTGAATCACCTCTGTGGACTTGGTCAAGTCACTGCCCCTCTCTGAACCTTTCTCTTCCCTCATCTATTGATAGGGCGTGGAGACGCTCTGCCCAAGAGGGTGGTTGGAAGCCCTGGAGGAGGTGGACTTAAACTCATGTACATTCAGAGGCTCCGCTTTGTTAAACAGCTGTTTACTGAGCCCTGTATTGGTGCCTGGCCCTGTGCTTGATGCCTTGGGGTTAAAGGTGAAGAAGCTATCGCCCCCTCTCAGCAGCCAGAGGGCTCTGACCATATCTAGTGCACCAGACGTCATCTAACTTGAAGAGGAGGGAAGAGAATCAGCCTACAGCTAATTCCTATGAGGTGGAGGTCAGACATTTCTGATCCTAACCGTCCTCCTCACAACTCTTTGTCTCTGCTGGGTCAGATTATTAGTCTCAGTGGTCACACAGAACTCACAAACCGTACCCACAATTATGGGGTTTATTTGAGAAGTAATAGGCTATCTACAATTTAGGATCAGAGTCAGTCCCAAAGTTGGAAGTTAAGAGGAACAGTTCATCAATCAGAATAACTTCTAACCAAGACAGCTCTCAGCTCCTTCTTGGCTGTGTCTGCAGGCAGGCTATGCCTCTTAGCTGGACTGGCCTCCTCTGGGCTGTGCTAACAGGCCCTTCTCTCAGCCATGCTAGCTCCTCTTGGCCTCTGCCCTGCTAGGGTCAGTGTTACATCTCTTTAGCTCTATGGGTCTGTGCCTGGAAGTACCCCAGTCCACCAGCAAGCTTTCTGCCCTCTTGTACCGTAGACCAGCAATCCTATTATAGCCATCCCGTGCCAGGCTTCTGGTTTCTGCTGCTTGTACTGCTGTACTGCCTTATGCCATCTCCAGCGTTACAGCTCTCTCTGTCTCCTGGGTGTAGGAGGTTCTCAGCATAGGGAACCTGAGTTCCAGGCTCTAGTAGGTAAGTTCCCTTCAACCTCTGTGGGATTGGCGCTTATATAAATCTACTCCTCCCATCAAAACCATGAAATGACTAGTCCCCTTGACGAGTCACCTAATTTGCTTAGCAATCGACCAATTTCCCACAAAGGTTTTACATGCCTTATTTGCATAGTAAACGATCCAGTCCCTGTGAGGATTTCACATATCTTATTTGCATAGTAAACTGCCCAAGCCCTTTGCAAGGTTGTGGCCTAGCAAATTACCTTGGAGGAACTACATACGAGGGTCAGAAAGACCATATACAAAGAGAAACCCATTGCACTGCAGTATCATACCATCATGCCTTTGTATATAACTCTCCAGGGCTTCCCACAGCTGCAATAATAAAGGCCTTACAGCACCCTCCATGAGACTTCTCTCTTCTCTCTCCCACTTACTTGCCAGCTCAGCTTCTGTCTCTGCTCCGTTCACTGTGGGGCTGTGGGCAGCGCATTACTTTATGTGGCTTTTCTAGCCACAGACTTTGTAGTGCCCACCCAATGACCGGCTAGGACTCGGCAGATGTGAGGTGTTTGTGGCCACCAAGGGGACTGGATAGCTTGCTAATAATGTAAGTAAGGTACATGGTGCTAATATGGGGTGTTGTTGTTGTTAAGTGGTGTTGGGTTGGTTCTGAGGAATGGCTGACAAGCTTGAACTGCTGACCTTGTGGTTGAACCCAATGTTGCAGTCCAGCGCATTAACCCACAGTGCCACACCAAGACTCCATCCCACACCGTGTGAGGTTGGACCATGCAAATAGGGTGTATGGAACTCTAATGTGGGCATTGGTCAGTTCTGTTCTCCTGTTGTGTTTAAAACAAGCCATCTGAGAAGCCAAAAGTGGGGATCTCACTACCATCAAGGGATAATAAGATTGTGGAGTGCACCCTCTGGACCCCTCGGTCCCCGTAGATCCCTAGATCACAGAGAACTGTGACACCAGTCAAGTGGTGGCAGCGGAGTCAGCAGTCCCAGGAGCACAAGACCGAATGGTGGGCTTCTCTGAGGCAGGCCCAGGGAGTGAGGACACTGAGTGCCTTCAGGCTGAGGTTTACTGGCGGAGTGGAGTGCCTTTGGGACATTTATCAGCAGAGCTAAAAAACCCCTTTATAACACTGCCCAAACTAGGCAGAGGCCAAGAGGCCATGTGACTCAGTGGCCTAGGACCAGAGAGTGCCGGTGGACACTGCTGTGAAGAGGTGCTTCTGACCCAAGAACTGTATTCTGAGCACTTAGGATAAGATAAGTATTAGACTGTTAACCATAAGGTTGGCAGTTCAAACCCACCAGCCACTCCTCAGGAGAAATGATGCTTTCTGCTCCTGTAAAGATTTACAGCCTCAGAAACGGGGTCCCTATGAGTCACAACTAACTCCATGGTCCCTAGCAACAACAACAGTTTCCCTTGTCAACCTCATCATGAGTATAGTCTATGAGTTCTGTGTGGCCATTTCAGCGAGTTACAAGACCCGGCAGAGAAGTCGAGAGTGACGTGGGAGGGACTGTTGGTGTCCGAATTGGTAAAGAGGTTGGAAGGCGGAGGCATGTTTCCCTCTGCCTCATAGAATTGCCCTTGGATGGATATTGAATTTGAGTCTCCTTCCTTCTTGTGAGGGCAGAGATGGTCAGAGACCGCCCCCACACCATCGTTACAGGGGCCTTTGCCCCTGCTGTGTCTTGCCTGGCACATCTGTCATCCTCACTCCAGTCATGGCCTCAGTTGCCAAGATAGGCATGGAAATCAGTCGATGGGCCTCCCAGACCCGTCCCCTGCACTTGAGCCTTTATTGGGCCCAGCCAGTCACCAACAGTCTTGGGGTGTTCCTGAGGCACACGTGGAAGCTTGGGCTCAGGAGGTGGCTATGTTGTTCCAATGTCCCTTTCTGCTCCATCACGCAGTCTCCCCTCTGGCCTGTGTGTCTGGGGGTACCTCAACCATAACAGCCTTTTGCGTTTTGTGGCCAGAGCAAGAAGGTTACACATAATATCTGAAGTATTAAAAAGACACTGAGCCCCGGAGAGACTGGTTATCTTAGTCCTTGACACATTTGAAGAGATTCTTTTAAAAAAAATAATTGAGGTAAAGTTTCTTTACGCATTATGCACATCTTAGATGTATACAGCTTGGTTCATTTTAATAAAGTGAACGCACCCACGAAACCAACCCTCAGTGGAGCTGTAGTACCTCCCCACTGACCAGCAGGCTTCTCCTGAGGGGATTCTGGCAGGGGAAGTGGGGAGGGGCTACTCCTGCTTGAGGCAATGAAATAGCCTCCGAGAGCCTGGAAGACTCACTGCAGCCTGCCGGTTCTGAGCACCTTCTTCCCCTGAACTTCCTGGCAGCTCTGACTCAGGGGGTGAGAGTTTCTAGCCTTGTGACTCCCTGGCCAGAAAGGGCATGTTTGTCCTTTGTCTGGGGTCCAGCAACTTCTCCACCCCCACATCCCCCACCCCCCACCCCCAGAACAGTCCATGGCAGAGTGTGCTGACCCACTCTGCCTTCCTCCCCAGCCACCTTTGCCATCCAGGAGGAGGAGAGCCTGAGCGCTCCCGCCAAGCGCCGCCGAGTCACTGCAGAGATGGAGGGGAAGTACATCATCAACATGCCCAAAGGCACCACCCCCCGAACCCGCAAGATCCTGGAGCAGCAACAGGCGGCCAAAGGTACTGGGCCAGAGACTGCATTTCCTTCCTGTTCTACCTCACAGGAATTGGCTCTCACGGGGGCCCAGGGAACCTTGGACATAGGTGGGTGGTGGTAGTGGCTGTCGAGAAGGGGGACTTGTCACCTCTGCCCCTCATCTTGCAATCAGTATAGTTGGGCATCAGTTGATACCTCATCCCTGAGGAGCAGGGAGAGGAATTCAGGGAGGTCTGCCTGCCAAGTGGGTAACTAGGGCCTGTCCCGCCCAGGCAGGTGCCCAGGAAGTTACAAACCTCAGGGGTCTGGTTGAGACCCAAACCAAAGCTGGGGTTTATGACTGGGGATACGTGCATGGCCTTCCTAGCAATAAGATTGTTTTAGAATGTAGTAGATGTTCCTGTGGAAAACCAGTTAGATGACACAGAAACACACACAGTCACCAACGTGTCCCTCAGCCTCACGTCCCACACCTGTTGTTAACCTTTGCAGAACAGTGTCTGTGAACTGATCGGTGGCTGTATCTGTGTAGGTATGCATAGTGTATCTTTCTTTTCAAACGTTAGTAACATCTTCCTATAGGTATATAGGAAGGCGCTCTGGTAGCATAGTGGTTACGAGTTGGCCTGCTAACCGCAAGGTCAGCAGTTCAAAACTACCAGCAGTTCCACAGGAGAAAGATGAGGCTTTCTGCTCCCATAAAGACTTACAGCCTTGGGAACCCTATACAAGGTAGCTGTGTGTCGGCACTGACGCCACAGCATACTACCACCACCACAGGTATAGGACTCCTGGTGTGGTGCTGTAGGATGAGCACTTGACCATAAGGTCGGTTTGAACTGCAAGGTCGGTGGTTCAAACTCATCAGCCAGTCCTTGGAAACCGTATACAGGGTCTCTATGAGTCAAACCAATTCCATAGTGCTTAACAACGACAACAACAACATAGGTACTGCTGTGTCATGTTTTTCAGTGCATCTAGTACATCTTTAAGGAGCTCTGGGAGCGTAGTGGTTACAAATCGGGCTGCAAGCCGCAAGGTCAGCAGTTCGAAACCACCATTTGTTCCATGGGAGAAAGATAAGGCTTTCTGCTCCCGTAAAGATTAACAGCCTCGGAAACCCTGTACTGGGTCGCTATGAGTCCGAACCGACTCCACGGCACTTAACAACATCAACAGTACCTCTTTAGTCCTGGTGTGGTGCTGCAGGGTAATGCACTGGACTGTAAGGTTGGTTTGAACTGCAAGGTTGGCAGTTCAAACTTACCCGGCTCTCCATGGAAACCCTATACAGGGTCGCTATGAGTCAGAACCGACTCAATAGCACTTAACAACAACAACAGTACATCTTTGGACTCCTGCTGTGGCTCTGTAGGAGAAACACTAGATTCCTAAGCACAAGGTTGACGGTTTGAACCCACCAATTGCTATCAGTCAGAACTGACTCAGTGGTACCCAGCGAGAAGTACATCTTCAGGCCTTGTTTATAAAAGCAACTTTGTTCTTTTCTCTTTTTTTTATTGTTGTAAAAATGCAGATAACACCAAAAAATTCCAGTTGACTCCAACTGAATTGTGCTAAGGGGCTTCAAAAAGTTCATGGAAAAATGATGTTGAATTCTACTTTTCCACGAACTTTTGAAATCCTCTTGTGCACCTGACAAATGTCACATTGGCAGATGAGTGTATACACTCTCCACCGGACATTTGGCAAGTCAGCATTTTTTCCCAAAGGTACAATTCTCTGCTTCATTCTTTTTTTTTT
>NW_006408686.1:4984496-4994882 GCF_000296735.1 Chrysochloris asiatica
CCTAAGGGTTACTTCATTCTTTTTTGATGGCTAATTTCCAGAATATTTACTGACCTTCATTTATGAGCATTCTTTTTGCTAATGGGGATTTCATTTGGTATTTGGGGAGAAGACTCATCCTCTCATCAGATCCTTAGAGCTCTGTGACCCAAGAAAAGCATACAAGGAATGAACAGGGCTGAAGAAAGGCTGCTGCACGCACACTCTGCGCCTTGTACTGGGTCTGAGGAATTCAAGTGTCTGTTTTAGTTGATACTTCCTGCACGTGATCTGATCTAGATGCTTGTGGGTCAAGGTCAGTGTTAACCAAGAGTATGGATGGACACGGCCCTGCTTGTACCAGGCTGACTGGTGTCTGCCAGGCGCAACATCCCCTCCCTGGTGTCTCCTCACGATGCTGGGCCTGGGCCTGACTCCATGACTGACTGCCTCACTTCCCTCCCAGGTCTCCACAGAACGTCTGTGTTTGACCGCCTGGGCGCCGAGACCAAGGCAGACACGACGACGGGGAATAAGGTGAGTTACAAACGGGGAAGGAAGCAGCTTGGAATTTAAGCTCTTGTCTTCCCCCATTCCTATCATTCCCCCTCCCTCAGGCAGCCCACCTCTCACCCTTATCCTTCGCCCCTCAGGCCTGTCTCTGCTTCAGTGCCCATCTTTGCACCGGCCACCCTTCTGTCTTCTGCCACCCTCTCTCCCAGTTTCCAGAGTCCTGGACACCTGCTCTGGAATGTCCTTAGGTCCCTCATACTCTGTCACCAGCTGACCTTAATATTTTCCCCCAAACCCACTCATCTCCAGGGCCCTATCTCAGATGCCCTACATTCCCCTTACGGTCAGTTAACAAGTCTGATGCCAACTCCCCTCCACTCCACGCTGGAAGCTTCCCTCCCCAGAGTGGGGCTTGTCTGTACTTAGTGAATGCCTTTAAATGACGCTTGTAATTCACCGCTGCTGAGCCCTGACTCCAGGTTTCCTCCCTGTAGTGCCTTGCTCCCCTGGGTCCAGCCACATCAGTCTTTTCTCACTTGCTTACCTCTTGTCTGAGTAGAATGCCCAGGATCATTCTGAGGAACCAGCCGTGCAGTTTGGCATAAAGCAAGTGCTCAGTAAATACGAGAGAGCTTCAAACCATTCATGAGAAAATTCCATCATTTGCTCTGAAGCCCCTCATGTAGCAGTTATTCCTGCCTTTTCCCTGCTGACTCATCCTTCAGGGCCTGTCTTCAAAGTTGGTGCCCTGGGGCAGGCCTTCCTGACCTCAGAGAGGACCCGAGACTTCCCTGTCTCCTGCTTGTCAGTCAGCACTCTGTTCTCCTTCAGAGAGCATGCCAGGGTGGTTACAGAATTACCTGTGTCATTGCCATTTTGCCACTGGACACGGAGCCCCACAAGGACCTTGTCTTGGTCATCACTGTGTCCCCAGCATGGGGCCAGCTACAGAATTGGGACTCAGAAAATAGTTGTTGATGAGCAACCAATTTAATCTTTTCCCACCAGCCCACCGCTGGACCTTTGCAAATGATACTCTCTGCTTGGCTCCTCCTTTCTTCTTCCTGTCCTTGTTAAACTCTCTTCCTTTAAGTTTTTTGGTCTCGTCTCTGATGTTCCTTCTTCCAGGGAGACTTCCTGAAAGTCCCAGGCCAGCTTAGGTCCTTCCTTTCCCAGTGTCGCTCTGTCCACTCTCTGGGGTGCCACTGATGGGCTCTGGAGGCCTGGAATGGGCTTGTCTCAGTCACTGCTGTGTCTCTAGCCACAAGGCCCGGCACAGAGCAGACGTCTGTCTGAGTGTGCATGTTGAGTAACCGAGTGGTTCCTCTGCCCTGTTCCTGACCCTGCAGCCCACAGGAGTCTTCAGCCGCTTGGGGGCCACCCCTGAGATGGAGGAGGACCTGGCCTGGGACAGCGACACTGACAGCAGCAGCTCTGTCCTCCAGTATGCCGGCGTCCTGAAGAAGCTGGGCCGGGGTCCAGCCAAGGCCAGCCCCCAGCCAGCACTGACTGTCAAAGCCAAGGCCACCAGCTCAGCAGCTACCACCGCCACCCCGTCGCTGCGACGCCTGGCACTACCCCCGTGCCCTGGGCCCAAGAAGAAGCCGGAGTCCCTGTCCAAAGTCAGCATCATCCAGAGACTGGGCAAGGCCACCCTCGTGCCCGAGGCCCAGGACAGCCAGGTCACGAGCACCAAGAGTAAGTCCTCGGCCGAGGTCAAGGTCACCATTCAGAGGACTCTGGTGGGGCCCCGGGGGAGCAGCTCCAGCGAGGGCCTCGGTGCCCAGATGGACCACGCAGGCACTGTGAGCGTGTTCAAACGACTGGGCCGCAGGACCTTCTAGCCCTCGTGTGGGGCGGGGCATGGCCCCTCTCCAGCTCCTGACTCCAGCAGTCTTCCACGGGGCTCACTCAGCCCACCCTGCCAACTTCTGGATGGCACTGCCTGTCTCCCTCAGGCATTCAAGCTAGGCCTGAGCAGTCTAGGAGTTCACCCCAGAAGTTTCTTAGACTGGGATGGTTGCCACGGTCTGGCCTTGCCCACTCTGGGACCTTCCCTTCTTTCAGGCCCCTCTGTGCTCTCCTCTCGAGAAGTGGCCTTGGCAAAACCCACTTCCCTCTACACTCCCTTCTTCCCCTCAGCAGCCCCTCTCTTCCCTGCCTGCTATGGGGGTCTCACTAGAGGGGCTCCTGTACCCCAACCTGCTGTCTCCCCCCACCCCAACTCATCTGTGCCTCCCTCAGTTGCTTTAATGTCTTCAGTCTCTCCCTGTCTTCACTCTGTTCATTTCTCTTCTGTCTTTGTGCCAAGACCCAACTGTCTGCTGCATCCTGCCTGACCCCCCTAAACCTCGGTCCTTCCAGTGGACACCACATCGAGCCTGTAGAGCCTGTAAGCCACCATCCACTCCCGGGATGTAGGGGCGGCCTTGATCCTGAGCCATAACCAGGGAACTTCACTTTCCCTGCCCTGGGCATCTTTTCCTCTCAAAGTCCGTGGTGGGTGACGGGCAGGGGCTCTGGAAAGGGAGGGCTGAGGGAGAAGACGGCCACAGCTGTTTTAATATATTTTTGTGACTTTCACATGGTTTCCCTCCCCTCCTTAAGGGTGAGTTGCAGGGTTGTTTATTCACACAAAGCACAATTGGGGGAAGGGGTTTGTGAGGGGTGGTCGCTGGCTGAAGACACATGGCCACGGCCTGGCTGCAGGTCCCTGAGGCGAGGGAGCTGTGTCCAGCTCACAGCCCACCATTCCGGGAGATTCTCCCACATTAGGCACACACTGCCACCCCACCCCCATGTTACCTTTTCTGCCTGTTGGCACTTTTCTACCTCTTGGGCCTTCTTGGTGAGGCAGTGGGTTTCCATATACAAGGAGGTTTTATAAAATTCGTGGAAAGATGGAATGAAGAGATTGGAATTTTTCCACAAACTTCTCGAAGCTCCCTTGTCTGTGATCATTCACTTATTTGTGGCTCTACAGCCCCTCCCCTATGCCAGGCCCTGTTTTGGTACCAGCAAGAAAGACAGGTCCCTGCCCACATGGCCAACTTCTGTGTCAAGGGAGGCTGGTGGTGGAGGGACAGTGTTGCCCTCAGAATTGGCGGGATGGGTAGAAAGTAACCTAGGGCCAGCCAGATATGGGGACTAGGAAAGCCATGGAGGGGTACCATGGGGGCTGAGCTGGAGGCAAGAAGCTGGCTCTGTGAGGTTCAGAAGGTGAGTTTCCGGGAGCGGAGTGAGCAGGGCAGAGTGAGCTGGGACAGTGGAAGCCAGTCTGAGGATTGTACGTGCTCCTGAATGAGTAGCTGGGCGGGAAGGAACAGGGAGAGATGGGATCCCAGTTGCCTTTGTAACATGGCACTGGCTGCAGGGAGGATGATGAATTGCTGGGAAGGCAGGGAGGAAGCCACTGGAGTAGTTGAGGCAAGAGACGGACGTGGCTTGGTGTGTACTGGTGGCAACGGGAAAGAGAGGCAGATGGACCTAGGGAGTGTGCGTGGAAGACATGCTGATGGATTGGAATGGGGCCAGGAAAGATGGACATCTGTCGATGATCATGCCTAGATTTGAGAGTTGAACATCCTTGAGAACGGTGCTGTTTGTTGGTGGCCTTGAGACAGGAGAGGGAGGAGCAGTTGAGGAGAAGGGCTTTCCGTTCTGATCACGCAGAGTGGGAGGTGCTCAGCCAAGCTCCAAGTGGCAGTGTTGAGCAGGGCCGCAAGGTACTCTAGGTGCAGCTGTAAAGTGAGGAGAGACAGAGAGAGTATAGAGGACCCAGCAGGAAATGGGGCACCCCTCTCCTCATTCAGGGATCTAACAAGAGTGGTTGGTCTGGGACTTTGGAGGAAAACTAGAGCGTAGGTTAAGATGAGAGCAGACCTCAGCCACGGTCGTGTTGGGAGACTATGGTGTGTCAGGCTGTGTCTCCAGCACTGTGCCTGCAATAGCAAGAGCTGCAGCCAGATGTCATTCTGGGGAACCGTAGTTAGAGGTTGGTCCTAGAGGGATGACAGATAACAGGTCAGTCTGACTCAAGAGGCTACCTCTTTGTGTCAGCACCATAACAGCACTCCTAGGGCTCTTGGTTTTCTAGTGACTTCCTCTACTTCCACCCCAGGGTGGTTTGAGCAACTGCTGGGCTTCATTATAATCCGGCCAGGTACCAGATTTAAGAGCAGATGCTAATTTATTCATGGGTAATAAGATAGCACACATAGCATGTAAGGCTTACTGGCACCAGGTAAGTTCTGCTCTTTCTCTTCACAGAAGCACAGATTGGGGGTATAAACCCTCAAAGGTCTGAGGCAGCTGGCAAGTTTGACCTCAGGGAGCTGATTCCAGAGTCCTTCCCTTAGAGCCTTCAGTTGTAGATTGGAAATGAGCAAGGGGTTCCCACGAGAGTGGTTTTTAGACTCGCGAGTCATTTATGGAGGCATGTTGCCACCACTCTCATCAGCTGATCCTAGGAAGTCCTCTAGGCAGTTGTAGACCTTGAGGGTCAAGCCCGTACCTGCCACCATCTGCCAGGCAAACCATAGGTGAATCAGAGTTGGATGTCTTCTCCACACCCCAGCCATTCCAGAGCCAGAGCGGTCAGCCTACTTGACTTAGCTGTTCCCCCAGACATTCCAACATCTGTGGTGTATGAACATGAATACAGTCACATGATTCAAAACTCAAAAGGAACATAAGACTCAAAGCAAAATCTCTTCCCTTGTCTTCTAGCCGTCTCTCATCCTATAATCCTCTCTCCAAGGCCACCAGTGGTATGTTTCCTGTACAGTCCTTCCAGAGATGTGTGTGTGTGTGTGTGTGTGTATGTATACAAAGGAACGTGTAGAACACACACACTGACAAATGAATCTTAACCACCTGTTTCACCACTCCCTATTAGAACAGAGTTCAGGTTGTTTTCAATCTCTTGCTGTTACAACAAGGGAATACCCTTCTTCACATATGGGATGAATTCAGGGGTGAATTTGAAGAACTCTGTTACATCATTTATATGCAAATACTAATGTTGATAGGTATTGTCCAGGCTTCTTCTGACTCCTAGTGATCCTACGCACAACAGAATGAAACACTGCTCAGTCCTGCACAATCCTCACAACATTTGAACTCATTCCTGCTTACACTGTGTCAGTCCATCTCGTTGGGGGTCCTCTTTTTCGCTGGCCCTCCATTTTACCAAACTGTGTGTCCTTCTCCAGGGACTGGTCCCCACCTGATGTGCCCACAGTATGAGAGACGAAGTCTCACCATCTTAATTTCTAAAGGAGTATTCTGGCTGTACCTCTTCCAAGACAGATTGGTTTGTTCTTCTGGCAGTCCATGGTGCTTTTAATATTCTTCTCCATCATCCTGATGCAAATGCATCAATTCTTCTATGGTCTGCTTAACTCTTTGTTCAACTTGCACATGCATATGAGGCTATTGAAAAGACTATGGCTTGTGTCAAACACACTTTAGTCTGCAAACTGATGTCTTTGCTCTAGAACACTTCAATGGGTCTTTTGTAGCACATTGGCTTAAATAATTTGATTTCTTGATTGCTGCTTCCATGAATTGTGGATCCATACAAAATGAAGTCTTTGACAACTTCAGTCTTTTCTACATTTATCTTGATGTTATATTTATTGGTCCAGTTGGGAGGATTTTTGTTTTCTTTACAGTAAGGTGCAATCCATAGTGAAAACTGTAGTCTCTGTTCTTCATCAGTGAGTATTTTAATTCCTCTTCCAGCAAGCAAGGTTATATCATCTGCGTATCTCAGGATTTTAGTGAGTCTTCCTCCAATTCTGATCTGCATTCTTGTTTATATAATCCAGTTTCTTAGATTATTTGTTTAGCATACAAATTGAATAAGTATGGTAAAAGAATACAACCATGGTACAACCTTTCCTAATTTTAAACCATTCAGTATCCCCTGTTCTGTTCTAAAGGACCGTCTCTTGGTCTATGTTCAGGTTCATCATGAGCACAATTAAATATTCTGGAATATCCATTCTTCATAATGTTATCCATAGTTTGTCATGGTTCACACAGACAGAAGCCTTTTTGCATAGTCAATAAAGCACAAGTAAACATCTCTCTGGTCTTCTCTGCTTTCAACCAAGATGTCAGCAATGATATCCCTTGTTGCCTGTCTTCTTCTGAGTCCAGCTTGAATTTCTGGAAGTTCCCTGTCAATGTACTGTTGCAGCAGTGTTTGGATTATTTTAAGGAGAATTTTCCTTGAATGTGATATTAATGATGTTGCTCAGTGATTTCCACATTCCTTTGGAATGGGCACAAATATGGATCTCTTCCAATCAGTTGGCCAGGTCTTCCAAATTTTTTGGCATAGATGAGTGAGCACCTCCAGTGCTGTATCAGTTTGTTGAAAGATTTTAATTTATATTCCATCAATTCCTGAAGCCTTGTGTTCTGCCAATGCCTTCAGTGCCACTTGAACTTCTTCCTTCACTACACTACCATTGGTTGCTACCTCTTGAAATGGCTGAACACTGAACATTTTATTTTGGTATAGTGACTCTATGTATTCCTTCTGTCTTCTTTTCTGGGGGTAATTAACTTTTTTTGTGTCTTTTACTTTTTATTGTGAATTGAGTGGAGGTTTACATTCAACAAATTATACACTTCACGTCATTACAATGATTGCAATCCACTCCATGTACCATCAGTTAACAGTATTTATCTCGATTCACTTCATTTTTTTTCTCTCTCCTATACCTGCCCTCCTTCCATCTTCTTTTGATGCTTTCTGCATCATTCAGTATTTTTCCCTTGTTGTTGTTGTTGTTAAGTGCCATTGAGTCGATTCCGACCCATAGCGACCCTGTATAGGGTTTCCAAGGAGCATCTGGTGAGCTTGAACCACCAACCTTGCAGTTCAAACGACTTTGCAGTCTGACGCGTTAGCCCACAGCGCCACACCAGGACTCTACATTTTGCCCATAGAATCCTTCAATACGGCAAGTCAGAGCTTGAGTTTTTTCTGCATTTCTTTCAGTGTGAGAAACGCTGAACAAAACACTTCCCTTTTGCTTTTCTAACTCCAGGTCTTTGCACATTTCATTATAATATCTTCTTAATGACTTTGCTTTCTTCTCGTATGATGTTCTTGATGTCATTCCACAACTCTTCTCGTCTTCAGTCATTAGAGCTTAATGCATCAAATCAGTTCTTGTGATGGTCACTAAATTCAGGTGGGATGTATTCAAGGTCATATTTTGGCTTCTGTGAGCCTGTTTCAATTTCTGCTTCAGCTTCTGCTTTAACTTGCATATGAGTGATTGACAGTCTGTACCACAGTTGACCCTTGGTCTTGTTTTGGCTGATGATATTAAGCCTTTTCATCATCTTTTCCCACAGATATAGTCAATTTGATTCCTGTGTATTCCATCTGGTGAGGTCCATGTGTTATTTTGGCCTCTATGTTGTTTTAAAAGGTATTTGCAATGAATAAGTTGTTAGTCTTGTAAAATTCTTTCATGCAGTCTCCAGCATCATTTCTATCACCAAGGCCTTTATTTTCCAACTACTGATCTTTCCTCTTTTGTTTCCAATTTTTGCATCCCAATCACCAGTAATTATCTATATATCTGGATTATATGTTTGATCAATTTCAGACTGCAGAGGTTGGTAAAATTCTTCAGTTTCATCATCACTGGCTTTGGTGATGGTGGTGGTGGTAGCAGTGGTGATGTGCCATGGAGTCGGTTGTGACTCATAGTGACCCTGTACCTGGTTTCCGAGGCTTTCAGGAGCAGAAAGCCTCATCGTTCTTCCATGGAACAGCTGGTGGTTTCGAACGGCTGACCTTGAGGTTAGCAACCCAATTTGTAACCACTATTCTACCAGAGGCTTTAATGGTAGGTGCATAAATTTGAATAATAGTGGTATTAACTGATCTTCCTTGTAAGTATATGAATATTATCCTATCACAGACAGCATTGTACTTCATGATAGATCTTGGAAGTGTTCTTTTTGATGATAATATGATGCCATTCTTCAATTTGACATTCTCGGCACATTAAATCATTTAAATGTCAGGTTCATAATGGCTAGTACTAGTTCATTCAGCTCAATAATGCCTAGGATATCAATGCTTATGTGTTCTGTTTCATTTTTGACAGTTTTGATTTTGTTAGATTCATACTTAGCTGTATAACACTTGGACTCCTGGTGTGGTGCTGTAGGATCAGCACTGAACTGCAAACCACAAGGTCAGCGGTTCAAACCCACCGACTGCTCCTTGGAAATCCTATACCGGGTCACTATGAGTCAGAACCTACTCAACATCACTTAACAACAGCTGTAACACTAAAGGTGGTGTATGGAGAAACCATGAGTGGAGGGAAGCCACAGGGGAGAGAGAGCTAGGCACCTTTGGATAGTGAGCCTCCAATCACTTTTAGTAGAGCCAAAAAAAAGTTCCAACACTTGCCCCAGCAGGGTAGAGACTTGGGCAGTTCCCAGCAGCAGAGGAGAGAGCCAGCTGTTGAGAGTTGACATGATTGGAAGCTGTCCTGAGAGACGAACGTAGTCCTCATCCCGGGTTGTAACCTGTTACTTCCCTAGTAAACCTTGTAACTGTGAGCATCATCTGTGAGTTCTGTGTGTCCATCACAACAGCGTATAGAAGCCAGCAGAGAAGTAGACAGTGCCATGGAAGGGTCAGTCTCTGCTTCCTTTTATTGAAGGATGGTATTAGAAACCAAGAGCTGGCCACTACATGTGTTTATTGTTGCTAGGGGAGCAGAAAGCTTCATCTGTCTCCAGTGGAATGGCAGTAATTTCAAACTTCTGGCTTTGAGATTAGCAGCCTGACTTGTAACTACTATGCTACTGGGGCTCCTTACTACACATCAATGAAAATGAATTGGTGTTGCATATATCAACACAATATTGAGGGAGAAAATCAAATTGTAGAAAAATACATGTATCCTTTTAGTGTTGTGGTTCAGTGCTGCTGAGTCGGTTCTGACTCATAGCGACCCTGTATGGAGTTTCCAAGGAGCAGCTGGTGGGTTTGAACTACCGACCCTGGGGTTCGCAGTCCAGTATTGATCCTACAGCACCACACCAGGAGTCCCTTAACGGTTTTCTTGAGCTATAATCTGCATGTGACTAGCTCACCCATCGCAAGTATACAGTTCAGTCATTTAAAATCAATTTATAGCTTTGCAGTCATCACCACCATTCAGTTTTCAGACATGACCTTCACTTGAACAGAATTTGTGTGCCTGTTTTCACTCAGTCCTTGTCTCCACTCCCAGCCCCTGATAACCACAGCGCTGGTTTCTTTTGCCCTTTCTGAATAGTTCAGATAAATAGAATCATATAAAATACAGTCTTTTATGTCTGGCTTCTCTCAGTGCCTTTGAGGTTCACCCATGTTTCAACGTGTACTGGTAGTTTGTTCCTTTGTGTGGCTGAATAGTGTACCATTGTATGGCTATACCATGCTTTGTTTATCCATTCATGGGCATAAAAATGGTATGGAAGAGGGGTCAGACTCACATTTCACAAAGGGATGGGAGAGTCAGGACCAAAAGCCCAGGACTGATTCCTATGAAGCAGAGGACAGACAGGCCTCCACCCTTCAACATTTTCACCATTTGCTGACACTAACCATCCCTCCCCATGGCACACTCTACTTCTCTGCTGTGTTCGATATTTCAGTTTAGTGACCACAGAGAACTCACAGACAAGACTCACAATGATAGGGTTTATTAGGGAAGTGCTGTTAAGTCGGCTCCAACTGTAGGGTTAACAAGGAGCCACTGGTGGGTTCGAACTGCTGACCTTGTGGTTAGCAGTTCAGTGCTGATCATATAGTGCCACAGCAGGAGTAGGGTACTAACAGGTTGAAATTCAAGATACGCT
>NW_006408686.1:4996442-4998077 GCF_000296735.1 Chrysochloris asiatica
TGGACATATTGTCAGGAGGGACCAGTCCCTGAAGAAGGATATCATGTTTGGTAAGCTGGAGGGTCACAGGAAAAGAGAAAGACCCCCAACGAGATGGATTGGCAAAGTGGCAGCATCAATGGGCTCAAGTGTGGCAACAATTGTGAGGTAGGCCCGGGGCAGGGCCTTGTTTTGTTCTGTTGTGCATAGAGTCATTACCAACTGGATGACACCTAACAACAACAAACAACAAACTCATAAGGGTACCATGTACTTTGTTTACATTATTAGCAAGTCATCAATTCCCTTGATGGGCCATAGCAACTCACATCTGCACAGTCTGAGTCCTGGTGTGGTGCTGTGGGTTAATACGCTGGACTGCAAAGTTGGTTTGAACCACAAATTGGTGGTTCCAGCACACCAACCGCTTCCTGGAAACTCTATACAGGGTCGCTGTGGGTCGTAACTGACTCAACAGCACTTAACAACAACAACACAGTCATCAGGTTGTTATGAGTTAAAACTAACACCCAGTCATATTGTGGGAGTTACAAAGACTAGCTGTTGTAGTTAAGTGCCGTCGAGTCAGTTTTGACTCATAGTGACCCTGTATAGGGTTTCCAAGGAGCGACGGGTCTAGAGGTCCATATTAAGTAATACCCTGCACTCCAATCACTTGATGGATATTTGGATTATTTCTGTTTTTTGCCTAGTATGAAGTATGCTGCTACGAGCATGAATGTCCAAGTCTGTGTGTAGACATATGCTTTCATTTAGTTGTTAAGTGCCAGTGAACTGTTCCAATTCATAGTGATGCCGTATAGGGTTTCCGAGGAGTGGCTGGTGGGTTCAGACACCAGACTTTGCGCAGGACTCATTTTTTGGGAAGAAGGGGACACATTTTTATGACTGAAATTGCTGGGTCATATGATAAATTTACACCTTCGGAAACCCTGTACAGGGTCGCTATGGGTCGGAACCGACTCGACGGCACTTAACAACAACAACAACAACATGATAAATTTATGTTTAGCTTTTTAAGAAAATGTCAAAGTATTTTCCAAAGTGGCTGCATTGTCTTACATTCCCATTATTAATCTGGAGTCCTGGTATGGCGCTGTAGGGTAAGCACTCAACTGCAAGGTCAGTGGTTCAAACTCACCAGTTGCTCCTTGGAAACCCTATATAGGATCTCTATGAGTCAGAACGGACTTGACAATGCTTAACAACAACAACAACAACAACTAGTAATTTATGAGGGGTCCACTCTCTCCCCATCGTCACCAGCATTTGTTATTCTCTTGTGTCAATGATATTTGATTGTGTTTTGGATGAAGATTTATACAGCAGCTTAGGTTCCCATTCAACCATTTCTACACCAATTATTCAGTAACATTGGTTATGTTCGTTACCATGTGTCAACGTTCTCATGATTTCTAGTCTGGTTGTTCCATTTCCATTCATCTAGTTTCCCTGTCCCCTTACAGTCTCCTCTTTGTTTTAAATTCATTGTTGACCATTTTGGACTTAGATTTTTACATGGGGGAACTTTAGTTTTACATTCATTCCATCGTATATCATCTCATTGCCATGGTTCCAATCCCCTCCATGCATCATCAACCACACAAAGGGTATATCCCAGAAACCTGCCCCCTA
>NW_006408686.1:4999952-5001542 GCF_000296735.1 Chrysochloris asiatica
GCTATCTGCTCCCGTAAAGATTGATAGCCTCGGAAGCCATAGAGGGTCGCTATGAGTCAGAATGGACTAGATGCCAGTGGGTGACAATGACAAAGTTGCGGAAAGGTAGCCCGGCTCGTACAAGGGTTTCTTGTTATTCACTGTACCTGGGTTTGCCCCCATTTGTCACATGGTCCTCTCTCCCTTCTCCTTATTTGTACATAATATACACATGCTCGTATATGACTATTTAGGAGCCCTGGTAGCATAGTGGGTTACAAGCTGAGCTGCTAACTGCAAGGTCAGTAGTTCAAATCTACCAGTTGCTCCGTGGGAAAAAGATGAGGCTTTCTGCTCCCGTAAAGATTTATAGCCTCGGAAACCCTGTACAGGGTCGCTCTGGGGTTGGAAAAGACTCGGTGGCATGCAACCACTGTATGACTATTGGTTTTTAAACCATTTGAGTGTTGTTGGAGCATCTCTTGCCTCCTTTATCTTGAAACATTTCAGTGTATATTATCTAAGCACAAGACTATTCTTTCACATAACAGTAGTTATCAAAACTGAGAAATCTAACAAGGATACAAGAGTTATCCAATCCACACTTATATTCCTGTTCCGTCCATTGTCCCAGTCATGTTCCCAAGTGTCATTTCCCCTCGGACTCAAGTTCCAACTCAGGATCAAACGTTTCATTTATGTATGGTTATAAAAGCTCCCTTTCCCACAGTCCCTGTTCAAATAACACAAACCAATTGCCCATTAAGTTGATTTCAATTCAAAGGGACTTTACAGAACAGAGTAGAACTGCGGCGAAGGGTCTCTAAGTTTGTCAATCTTGGTGGAAGCTGACTGCCTGTTTCTGTTTCCCACAGAGCAGCTGGTGAGTTTGAACTACTACCTTGTTTCGGTAGCTGTTGGGTTCTTAATCATTGCATGACCAGGGCTCCTCGACAGACACAAAGCAAAACACAGAACAACTCACCTGCTGTCAAATCCTGCTAACAGTGACCTATAGGCAGAGTAGAACTGCTCCATGGGACTGCTTCATTCCCTACTTGTGTGTTTGAACTGCTGACCTTTTGGTTAGCAGCTGAGTACTTTTATGTTATGCAGTCAGGGCTCCTATTTAACAGCACAAAACCCACACCAACCCCACTGCCACTCAGTCAATTCCGATTCATAGCCATCCTATGTTGTCGTGGTGATTAAGTGCCTTCAAGTCAGTTCCAACTCATAGCAACCCTGTATAGAGTCTCCAAGGAGCGGCTGGTGGGTTTGAACTACCAACTTTCCAGTTAGTAGTCCAGTACTTACCCTACAGAGCCACACCCGAACTCCTATGTTGTTGTTAAGTGCTGTCGTGTCTGTTCTGATTCATAGAAACCCTGTATAGGGTTTCCAAAGAGCCAACTGGTGGATTTGAATTGCCAGTCTCGCAGTTCAAACTAACTATGTGGTCCAGGGCTTATCCTACAGTGCCACACCCAAATTCCAGAACTCCTACAAGACAGTAAAACTGCTTAGTTTTCCAAGATAAAATCTTTACAGAAGCAGAGAGCCTCATCTTTCGCCTGTGTGGGGCTGTTGGGTTTGAACCACCGATTTGTG
>NW_006408686.1:5002022-5015092 GCF_000296735.1 Chrysochloris asiatica
GGGTTTCCGAGAGTCGATTCCAACCCATAGCAACCCTATATAGGGTTTCCGAGAGTCGATTCCAACCCATAGCAACCCTATATAGGGTTTCCGAGGCTGTAAATTTTTACGGGAGCAGAAAGCCTCATCTTTCTCCCGTGGAACTGCTGGTAGTTTCGAACTGTTGACCCTGAGGTTCACAGCCCAACTGGTAACCACTACGCTACCAGAGCTCCTCCCAAGGTGCTTTGTTGTTGTTGTGAAGTGCCATCTAGTCAATTCCGACCCCTAGTGACCCTGTATAGGGTTTCCAAGGAGCAGCTGGTAAGTTTGAACCACTGACCTTGTAGTTCAAACGGCTCTGCAGTCTGGCGCATTTGGTGCATTAACCCACAGCGCCACCCCAAGGTGCTTAAGGAAGGTTAAATGCTTTCCTGGTCCCAACAGGGATGGTTAGCTCATGTGGCGCCATCTTGTGGCAAGATAAGGTCATTAAGTGCCATGGAGTTGGTTCCAACTCAAAGCGACCCTAAGGGTTTCCCAGGAGTGGTTGGTGGGTTTGAACCACCGACCTTGTGGTTAGTAATCCAGTGCTTATCCTACAGCACCACAACAGGACTCCTAAATCACCCTGTTTTGTTGTTAAGTGCCGTCAAGTTGGTTCTGACTCATAGTGACCCTGTTGGGCCTCTGTAAAATTGTTCCTTTTTCAATAATGTTAAAAAAAAAAAAAAAGTTAGTGTTATTCAGACAACTCCAGTTTTTCTTAATATTGTGGGAACAATGTTTTTAAAAGTTTCCGGTAAGATGGTGGACTAGACACACTACATGGCCCCTGTACCACAAAGATATGAGAGACCAAATAAAACAGACACAGATGAGAATCCTGGAACCCTGAGCTTCAGAAGAAATGTGGGAGAAGTGGATTGAGTGCTCGCTGGGAGGAGAAGCTGATTAGGAATAAGAAAGGAAAATTGACTGGTGAATGGCTGGCCAGCCAGACTCAGCACAACCCTCTTGAACCTCAGCGAGCAGCTCTGACAACAGAAGGTAGCCTGGGAGAACAGTCACACAGGCCACTCTAAAGGTGTGGCCAGATCCCACCTTCCTCCAGCCCCAGTGCAGACCCTGCTCTCCAGGCATTCAGAGCCACAGGGTTGGGAACCACACCAGCATGAAGCAGAAGCCAACTGCTCAGATTTGGTGCACCATTTTGGTAACTGGATTCAGGTGGGCTGGGCTTAGGACCCACAGAGCCAGCGGAGCCACCAGACCAGCATTTAACCAGTCCCCCTGCAGCCAGCTGCAACGTGGTCCTTACAGACACTAAAATAAGCTCCATCGTGAACCTCCACAGTGCACTGAGTGGGATACGCAGAGGCCCCTAGGAACTCCATCTGTTGCCAGGAACTCAACTGTCACATTCCTCCCACACCCATCACGTGAGCTCCTTGGCTTGGCTTGCAGGAGCCCCCCAGAGTTTTCTCCACTCCCGGTCCAACAGCTGCACTGGCTTTTTTTTAGTTTGGAATTTGGTTTTTCCCTTTTGTTTTTTCATTGTTTTTGTCTATTCTCTCTCCTCTTTCCATTTCCTTGAATTTAATCCTTTCTGTCTCTACTTTTGTTTTTCCTTCTTTTCTTGTTTCTCTTTTCCCCTTTTCTTTTTTTCCCCCTTTTAATCTTTCTTTACCGGTCTCTTTTCATCTCTCCTCTCACTGGTTTTTCTAAGTTTTTTTTTTTTTTTATTTCTTCCTTTTCTAATTTTCTATAGCTCCTTTTTCCTGTCCTTCTTTTCAGTTTTTCATATTTTGAAAATTTCTTCCTTTTATTTTCTCTCTTCTTTTTCTTTTACAACTCCATTTCCCTGTTCTCCTTTTGTCTTCATAGTTGTTACATTCCTTCTTTCTGGCTGCTGTGTTTTTATTTCTTTTCTCTCTTTATTGTTTTATCTTTACATTGTTGATTCTTTGTCTGTTCATTCTGTTTTGTTTTCTTGTGTGTGGGGGGGAGGAAAGGAGTTTTCTCTTTCCCACCTGACAGGAGACAGTAACTCATGTTGCCCAGTCACAACGGTACCTACCCTCTGAAGCTCTACCCACTGGGCAAGAGCCAAATACCAGCTCCTATACCCCCTTACCAACAACAGACACCAGCCCACAGCAGCCAAACCCACCCTACACTGAGGTGTGCAAATGGCAAACAAGACCATGTACATGCTTCCATTCTCTAACTACTCTCACAAGAGACAGTTTATGAGAGCCTAAGAACACATTAACATACAATCATCAGTTAAATACAAATATGAAACCCCCACAATGCCCTGGAGACAACAATCTGAGCTCACATAAAGAAAGGAGAGAATGTCTCAAACAAATGACCAAGATGCAAAGCCAGAAAATGTTTCCAAGGAAGGAAAGGTAATGGGACTAACGGACAAAGAATTCAAAAGAATGATATTTGGGTTCCTGCTAAGGACTGGCAAAAAGATGGAGTAAAGCAAGGGAAACAGAAAAATTCAGGAAAACACTACAAGAACAAACATGAAATAAATGCAAATTTTGAAACAATACAAAATTTGTGATTAGAAATCCAGAATATTAATACTACGATTTCAGAAACAGACAATACATTGAGAGGGCAAAGGAGTAAGTTTGAAGCGATGGAAGCCGGAATTCCTGAGCTTGAAGATAAATACCTCAACACTAGTACATTAGATTAGTACATTAGAAGGAGTCCTGGTGTGGCGCTGTGGGTTAATGCGCCAGACTGCAAAGCCGTTTGAACTGCAAAGTTGGCAGTTCAAGCTCACCAGCTGCTCCTTGGGAGCCCTAATACAGGGTCACTATGAGTTGGAACTGACTCAACAGCACTAAACAACAACACAGTACATTAGCAGAACAATCAGAAAAAGAGTGACAAAAAATCCAAAGAACATCTAAGAGTTATGTGGAACACCATGAAGGAGAGCAACTTATGGGTGACTGGAATTCCAGAACAGGAAGAGACAATTAAAAGCACAAAAATTTGCCAGAAAGTTCTTAGACAAAAACTTCCCTAACATCATAAAAGACTAGAAGAAAGCCAAACAAGCTGAACAAACCCTAAACAGGATAGATTCCAAAAGAAAACCACTAAGACATATCATAATCCAACTTTCCAAATCCAAAGACAAGGAAACAATTCTGAAAGCAGCTCAAGACAATTGAAAAGTTACCTACAAAGGAGAACCAATAAGACTAAACTGATTTCATAGCAGAAACCATGCAGGCAAGAAATCACTGGGAGGACATTTATAAAATTCTGAAAGAAAAAAATTGCCAAACAAGATTCATATACTCAGCAAAGCTGCCCCTCAAATCCGATGGTGAAATTAGGAATCTCCAGATACACAGAACTTAATTTGTAATGACCAGACCAACTTTCTAAAGTGTGTTCTTTGGATCAAGAACCAACAACAGCTAACAACACCCTGAGACGATCACACATGACAACACCACCCAGAACTCAGTCCAGATATGTTGTTCTTCTTATTAGGTGCTTTTAAGACCATACCGATTCATAGCAACCCCACGCACAACAGAACGAAACGCTGCCTGGTCCTACGCCAACCTCACATTCGCTGCTACACTTGGTTACTTTGTTGCTGCTACTGTGCCAATCCGTCTTGTTGGTGGTCTTCTTCGATTTCGATGACCCTCCAGGGACTGATCTCTCCTGATAATATGTCTGAAGTATGAGGGATGAAGTCTGGCCGTCCTGGCTCCTAAGTGCATTCTGGCTATACTTCTTCCAACACAGATCTTCTGGCAGTCTGTGGTACTTTTACTGTTTTCCTCCAACACCGTGACTCAAATGCATCAATTCTTCCCTGGTCTTCTTTATTCATTGTCCGACTTTCACATGCATATGTGGTTATTGAAAATATCATGGTTTGGGTTAGGCACACCTTTGTCCTCATACTGACATTTTTGCTGTTGAACACTTTAAAGAGGTCTTGTGCAGCAGATTTGCCTAATGCGCACTGCATTGTTTGATTTCTTGACTGCTGTTTCCTTCAGTGTTTTATGCTTAATCCAAGCAAGATTAAGTCTTTGACAATTTCAGTCTTTTCTCCATTTATCTTGATGTTGTTTATTGGTCTAGTGATGAGGATTATTGTTTTCTTTATTTTGAGGTGCAACCCATTTCAAAAGCTGTGGTTTTTGATCTTCATCAGTATTTTAAGTCCTCTTCTCTTTCAGCAAGCAAGATTGTAGCATCTACATATCGCAGGTTGTTAATGAGTCTTCGTCCAATCCCAATGCCACGTTCCTCTTCATGTAAATCCACCACTTGGGTACTCTTCAGGACCAGCTGTACACCAAGCGTGAGGTTCTTCTTCCTTAGTCGATTGTAAGGAACCTCCCACGAGGCCATAGCTGTAGACTGGGCGAGGGAAGGTAATGTAACGGCAGTGGAGCCCATGGACATTTGGGCCACTTCCTCATGCCTTCAGGCCTTGTTTGAGCCTGGTCTCATATATACCACTTCCATTTAATGATGGAGTGCTGTTGTACACATCCAACTTTATGACTCTGTGGCTCAGACAACACCCAGTTTATGATGGGTCGCTCCGGTCACATGGTGACTTGGTGGCCCATGGTTAGATGTTCAGTCTCTGCTAAGGCCCAATAACAAGCCAAAAGCTGTTCCTCAAAATCAGAGTCGTTATCTGCAGAGGATGGCAGGACTTTGCTCTAAACTCCTAACGGTCTGTGCTGTGATTCCCCAGTAGGGGCCTGCCAAAGACTTGAACGGCAGCATCTCCATCTGCCACGGACACTTCAACCACTATTAGGTCTGCTGGGTCAGCAGCTTGAACCTGTTGTAGAGCCTTCTCTCGTCGTGGGCCCCACTCAAAACAAGCAACTTTTCAAGTCACTTGATAAATAGATGGGCTCTGGTAGCGTAGTGGTTACGAATCGGGCTGTGAACCGCAAGGTCAGCAGTTCGAAACTACCAGCTGTTCCGCGGGAGAAAGATGAGGCTTTCTGCTCCCGTAAAGATTTACAGCCTCGGAAACCCTGTACAGGGTCGCTATGAGTCGGAACCGACTCCACAGCACACAACAACAACAACAACAACAACAAGCATACCCAAATGAGCAACATGTTACCTCCAAAATCCAAAGAGGCCTGCCAGGTACTGCAGCGCTTTTTTTGAGTTCAGTATTATTATTATTTGTTCTTAAATGTTTTATTGTGAATTCTGTGATAGTTTACATGGGAGAACATTAGTTTTACATTCATTCTATCGTATATCGTCTCATTGCCATGGTTACAATCCCCTCCATGCATCATCAACCAACCAAAGGGTATACCCTGCAATCCTTCCCCCATACTCCCCAGGTCTTCAGCACACAGTTGCTCTCCCTCTCTGGATCTAAAGTCTCCAATTTGCAGCTCTTTTTTAGTTGTGGGAGGAGTGAAATGCAATAACTTATCCTTCACTTTTAGTAAGAATATCTCTACATGCCCCACACCATTGAACCTGTAGACATTTCACTGAGGTGGAAGGAACCTGAATTTGTGTTGGTTTCATGTCCCACCCTCTATCTAGCACACACATGGAATCCTGGTGTGATACTACAGAACAATGCACTGGACTGCAAGGTCAGTTTGAGCCACAAGGTCAGTGGTTCAAACCCACCAGCTACTCCTTGGAAACCCTAGACAGGGCACTATGAGTCAGCACCAACTTGACAGCATTTAACAACAACATCAGCATGCAGATGTTTTCCCATTAAGTTTAGAATCATTGATATTTTTCCCTTACTAGGACAGATAAGCATGATGTCATCAATGTGATGGGCCATTTTGATGTCTTGGGACAGAGAAAGAAAAACAAGGTCCCCACAGACTAAATGATGACCTAGTGCTGGAGAGTTGATGTACCTTTGAGGTATAAGCCTATGAAAGTGTATTCTTGGCCTTGCCAGCGGAAGGCAAACTGCTTCTGGTGATCCTTAGTCACTGGAATTGAGAAAAGGCATTGATCAGATCAGTAGCTGCATACCAGGTACCAGGAGATGCACTAATTTGCTCAAGCAAAGAAACAACATCTGGAACAGCAGCTGAAATTAGATTCATGACCTGGTTAAGTTTACAGTAATCCTCTGTCATTCTCCAACATCCGTCTGTTTTTTGCACAGACCAGCTAGGCGAGTCAAATGGGGATGTGCTGGGAATCAACCAGCCACATCCTTCAAACCCTTGATTGTGACACTAATCCCTGCTATCCCTCCAAGAATGTGTCTTGCTACGTAAAAGTAGTCCTAATGGTTTCCACTTGACTTTTCCAAAGACAATAGACCTTACTCCACATTTCAGGGATCCAATGTGGGGGTTCTGCCCGCTGCTGAGTATGTCTGTTCCAGTTATGCGAGTATGTCTATTCCAATTCTGCATTCTGGAACTGGGGAAATCACCACAGGATGAATTAGGGGACCCACTGCACCCACAGTGAGACAGAGCTGAGCTAAGACCCCATTAATAACTCGGCCTCCATTCACCCGCACTCTGATTGGTGGGCGACAGTGATGGTTTGGGTCTCTTGGAATTACTGTCAATTCAGAGCCAGTGTCCAGCAATTCCTGAACAGTCTGATTATTTCCTTTCCCCCAGTAAACAGTAAAAAGCTGTAGGTCTCTTTGGGGAAGGCTGTAAGAAAAATTAACAGCTGGCAGCATAGTGTGGTCCTCAAGGGGACCCAGCTACCTCTTCATTCAAGAGGTTGTGGGTCTGTAAACTGGCTCACGTCTGGGAATTGATTGAGAGGCATTGACTCTCTGTTCTAGTGATTCAAGTTAGATTACTTGACCCAGAGTTTTTCCTCTTGTACAAATCAAATCTATATTTAGTAGGTTTCCCATCAGTTTCACTCCTAGGAACACCCTGCCTAATTAGCCAATGCCATAAGTCCACAGGAGTCAGACTGTTCTGATAACCTCCTTCATTCTGCTCTCCATTACGGTAACTACGCCCACCTTGTCCAATCAGTCCCGTTGTGGTTATGTGTCTTCCTTCTATTAGCGCAGTTCCTACTGTCATGTCTGGTTTACATAATAGTACAATCACAGCAGTCTTCAAGGATGTTGGGGCTCCCTTCACATATTTGCTTCTCATTGTTGTGGTCAAAGATGTGTCCTCTAGGCACTTCATGTGTGGATTTACGGGTTTCTCCTGATAAATCCACTCTACCATGCCAATTCCCCTCAGCCTTTGGATTCCTTCCTCTACAGAATACTAAGGCAGGTCTGGCACTTCTACTTGAAGTGTTTATTGTAAGCCACCACGCAATCTATGCTTCAGTGAGCCAGCCAAGTAAACTGTTAGATCCTTTCCTAACCTCTCAAGCTGAAACACTGAATGAAGAACTTGTGCTTAGTGGGCCCATATCAGTAAACTCAGACCGATCCAACCCTGTATTCCTTGCACCATTATCCTACACCCCTAATAGCCATTCCCACATACGTTCTCCTGGTTTCTGTTTATGCAGATTAGAAAAATCAAGCAGTTCTTTTGGAGTGTAGCATATTTCTTCCTCCGTCACAAATCGTACTACACCTTTTGGGGCTCACGGGGACTTAGGCAGAGGTGTAGAAGCAATAAGTAGTGGAGATGTTTCCTGGGAACATTCAGCAATGTCTTGCAAGACATCTACCTTAGGTGACAGTCCAGCCAATGCCTCAGGCTCCCTCTCAGCAGGTACAGTTGCGTTCATCTCATCAAGAGAGGGCAGAGGAGATATTTTTATTGGTAACGGAGTAATCTCTTCAGATGGGAGGAGTGGGGCTGTTGGCAAGAGTGATTCAATGGGATCTACAGGCTCTGTGTCCCCAGCTTCCTGATTATCTGCCCAAATGTCTCCATCCCAAGTTTCAGGATCCCATTTCTTACCAATCAATGCACTCACTTTAGCATCAGACACCATCCCACATTGGGAGTTGAGCCGGTGTTGTAATTCAGCCTCTCTTACAATCAGATTCTGGCAGTACCAACTCAGCCACTACAGAAGTCCTGGTGTGGCACTATGGGTTAATGTGCTGGACTGCAAAGGTGGCATGAACTGCAAGATTAGCAGTTCAAGCTCACTAGCTGCTTCTTGGAAACCCTATACAGAGTTGCTATGGGTCAGACCCGACTCAACGGCACTTAACAACAACAACACTATAAGAAAGTTGGCTTTCTTTCAGGGCACAAGTGAAAACTTTTAGGTCTTTTCTTTGGCACTTGAGCCCTGAGCACATCTCTTTCTTTTAACACTTGGTCTGTTGTAAGTAGGGCCGACCAACCAGCTTCTCTGTACTTCTCATCCTGACAACTGCAGAAAAGTATCATAGACACAATCATCCAGAGCCTCGCTTCTCCCCAATATAGGACCTATGTTGTTGTTAGGTACCATTGAGTCAGTGCCGATTCATAGAGACCCTATGCACAATAGAATGAAACACTGCCCAGTCTTGTGCCAACCTCACAAAACCTCACTTGTGGTATTGAAGGAGTCTATGGGCAAAATATTGATCAAAAGAAGATGGAAGGAATAAACAGAGTCACTGTACCAAAAAGAAATGGTCAATGGACGTGTTGCTTTAACGTTTTTCATATGCATAAAAGGGTACACTATGTACTACTTGGAGTCCTGGTATGTCACTGTGGGTTAATGTGCCAGACTGCAAAACCATTTGAACTGCAAGGTCAGTGGCTCAAATTCACCAGCTGCTCCTCAGAAACTCTATACAGGGTTACTATGGGTCAGAACCTACTCATTGGCTCTTAACAACAACAACAATGTGCTAGAAGAACTAGTAGTATAGTGGTTACGACTTGGCCTGCTAACCTCAAGATCAGCAGTTGGAAGCAATTCTGTGGGGGAGAGATGAGACTTTCTGCTCCTGTAAAGATTTACAGCCTTGGAAACCCCATGCTGGGTTGCTATGAGTCGGAACTGTGGGCACACCGTCACCACCACCACCAATGTGATGGCTGGAACGTGGTTGCCATGTCAGGGCCAGACCAAATGATTTCGAGGGCCTTAGATAGTCCATGGGCTGGATGTGCCCCACCACTGCTCTAGAACCACTCCTGGTACCAAATGTCTTTAGCTGGGTTCTCTAGAGAAGCAAAGCCAGTGCAACTTATGCAGGTTTATATAAAGAGAAATTTATATCAAGGAAATGGTTCACAATTGTAGAGATAGGAGAGTCCCAAGTCTGGGTCAACTGAGCCAAGATGGGCAGTTGGGGCCAATAGGAGTCTCAAGTCTCCGCCATATGAACCAAGACTGGTGGGTGGGCTCAGGAATCCAAGGCAGGAATCCCAGATCTGGGCACAGGGCAGAAGTACAGCACTGGAGTAGGGACGGCAGCAGGGAGACAGGTGACCAAGGCCTGGGTGGGTGCGCTGCAGAACCAGTGGTGAGGAGCACATGAGCCGGGGTGACAAGAACAAGTGTGCAGGGCCTTCCATTGGGTGTCCGGTTTTCCAAGTGCACTCAGTGGGCAGAGCAGCAGGCAAGAATCATAGAGCAGGTCACTGGTTAGGTTCAAAGAACTGAAGGTTGGAAGACAACCCAGATTTGAGATCCAGATCCAGCAGGAAAGAGAGCGAGTCTTTCCTGTGTGTCCATTATATTGGGAACAGGCTACACCCCCAAGAAAACATCCTTTCAATTGATTGGCGGATCACAGCAAATTATCATAGAGTTAACTATGCCTGACGAACTACTTCCGAATATTTAGTCACTGAAAACCTTATGAATAGCAAAGAGACACTGTCAAATATAGTGCCAGAAAGCGAGCCCCTCAGGTTGGAAGGCACTCAAAATGCGACTGGGTAAGAACTGCCTCCTCAAAGTAGAGTTGAAGGTGGAGGGTCAGAGAAAAAGAGGAAGACCCCCAAGGAGATGGATTGGCCAAGGGGCAGCATCGATGGACTCAAGCGTGGCAATAGTAGTGAAGTTGGCCCAGGATCGGGCAGTGTTTCATTCTGCTGTGCATAAGGTCACTATGAGTTGGTGCCAACTCGATGACACCTAACAACAACAGCAAGTCATAGCCAATCAGATTTAACTATCAACTGCCAAACAACTGGGAATCCTAGTGACATAGGATTGTAACCATCACACATAGCTCCTAGCTCCTAGCCATCACAGCAACATGGGAGTCACCACAGTGAGACAAACTAACAGACGAGTGGTGGTAATCCAGATATGTTGTTGCTGTTAAATGCCGTTGAGTTGGTTCCAACACACAGTGACCCTGTATAGGGTTTGCAAGGAGCGTCTGGTGAGTTTAAACCACCAACCTTTCCGTTGAAACTGACCTTGCGGTCCAGTGCTAATCCTACAGCACCACACTGAAAACAGGGAGCCAGAGATATCAATTTATAATGAAGTCAACTACAAAGCAAAAAGAGGGACTAGAGTAGATAAAGAACTTCCAAATGGCAAGGAAGTCAAGTAGATTTCAAGATTAAACAGACTATTTTAAACAGGAAAAAAATATTTATAAATTACAGCATGTTGGTTATGTGTCGTGGAGTCGGAACTGACTCATAGCAACCTTGTATAGGGTTTCTGAGGTTGTAAATCTTTACGGGAGCAGAAAGCCTCATCTTTCTCCCGCGGAACAGCTGGTAGTTTTGAACTGCTGAACTTAAGGTTCACAGCCCGATTCATAACCGCTACTCTACCAGAGCTCCCAAGAAAACTAATACATCTGTACATCAACATAAAAAAAGGATGAAAAGTTAAAAGATTTAGTAAACAATGCAACAGAAATTAAAATGAAAAGAAAACCAACAAATGAAATGAACTCAGGGCAGAAAATTATGTGAAATAAACCAGCAGCACTGCAAAAAAAACACATAGGAAAATGATAGCAATCAATTCACACCTATACATAATTACACTGAATATAAATGGATTAAATTTACAAGTCAAGAGACAGAGCAAAATGGAGAAGAAAACAGGATACTTCAATATACTGTCTGTGTTGTTGTTGTTGTTGTTATGTGCCGTGGAGTCGGAACTGACTCATAGCGACCTTGTATAGGGTTTCCGAGGCTGTAAATCTTTACGGGAGCAGAAAGCCTCATCTTTCTACCGGGCAACAGCTGGTAGTTTCAAACTGCTGACCCTGAGGATAGCAGCCCATTTCGAAACCACTACGCTACCAGAGCTCCTATATTGTCTATAAAAGATAGATTAAAAAAAAAAATGGAGACAACCTAAATGTCCATCAGCACGATGGTTAAACAAATTTTGGTAAATACACATAATAGAATACTGTGCAATGTTGAAGAATAATGATGAATCTGAGAAACACCTCACAACACAGATGAACCTGGAGGACATTATGCTGAGTGAAACTATTCAACAATCAAAGGACAAATATTGTATGAGACCAGTGTTGTAAAAAGTTGAGAAAAGTTTTCTTGATTAAAGAAACAATCTATGATGGTTATGGGGGTAGGGATAGGGAAAATTATTCACGGGCTGGAAGGTAGGCACATGTAAACATGTGGTGGTAGGGCAGGAAATAGACAACAAGAGGGAAGTTAGCAGAGGAAAGATGAAGGTAGTAGGCGACAGAGGGAGGAATGCAAGAGTTAAAGGGAATAGACGGAAATCCTGTGAACCATTGGTACCTGGTGGGGATTGCAATCGTCGTAATGAAGCAAAGCATATGATGTGTTGAATGTAAAACTGATGATCTGCTCTGTAAACCTTCACTCAATTCACAATAAAAAGTTTAAAAAGTATATAGTTTACTGTTTTACATCCATATACTTTAACTTAATGTAAAATGGCACTTTGCTGTGTCTCAAATCTGGAAGCAAAGATAAACCCAGTCCAAGGTGGGCTTGGATTGAGACATCTTTGGAAACGACAGATCTGAGTGTCATCACATTCTGGCTGTGTGATCTTTGGCAAGAGACTTGTCCTCTCTGGGTCTATGTTTACTCTTGTAAAATAGGTCTAACTGGGGCTTCTACCTGCAGGATTGTTGTTGTTGTTGTGAAGTACTGTGGAGTCATTTCTGACTCATAGTGACCCTGTATAGGGTTTCTGAGGAGCAGCTGGTAGGTTTGAACTGCTGACCTTGTAGTTAGCAGTCAAAGGCTTACCCTACAGCACCACTCCAGGACTCCACTTGAAGGATTATTGCTGTTAAGTGCTATCGAGTCAGTTTCGACACATAGCAACCCTGTATAGGGTTCCTGAGGAGCAGCTAGTGAGCTTGAACCGCTGACCTTGTGGTCCAACACATTAACCCACAGTGGCACACCAAGACTCCTTGCAGGATTGTGGGGGAGTGTGTATCAAGATCAAAGTCCCAGATAACCATTCCTAGCACTCTTTCTGGTATGTGGGAATTTTTCAATGAATGGTTAAGAGATGATTACTATGGTTTATTCAACCCGTTTTGGACAAATAAGATCAGACCTGGAATAAAAATCAGACTGGTATGAGTTTTAAGCTTCTTAATCCAAAGCACATTGATTGATTGATTGATTCAACAAATATTTCTTGATTCCCAAGTCCTAGCTACATTACCAGGCATTGTTCTACATGCTGGAAATACAGTGGTGCCCAAGGCAAGGTCATTGCCCTCATGGAATGTATATACTGGTGGTGGTGGTGTTAAGTACCACGGAGTCAGTTTTGACTCATAGTGACCCTGCACAGGGTTTCTGAGGCTGTAAATCTTTACGGGAGCAGAACGCCTTATCTTTCTCCTGCGGAACCACTGGTAGTTTTGAACTGCTGACCTTGGGGTTCACAGCCCGACTCATAACCACTATGCTACCAGAGCTCCTTGTGTATACTGGTGTTGGGTGTAGCAAATTAAAAAATGAAAAGATCATTTAGTGTTAAATGTTAGGTAGTGGTAGTTTTGTGCCACTGAGTCAGTTCCAACTCATAGCGACCCTCCAAGGCTATAAACCTTTACAGGAGCAGAAAGCCTCATCTTTCTCCTGTGGAGAAGCTGGCAGATTCGAACTGCTGGTCTTTCAGTTGTTGTTGTTGTTAAGTGCCGTCGAGTCGGT
>NW_006408686.1:5015973-5016475 GCF_000296735.1 Chrysochloris asiatica
TCGCTATGGGTCAGAACCGACTCGACAACACTTAACAACAACAACAACAACCACACCAGGACTCCATTGTTAGCTGTTGTCAAGTTGGCTTGACAACCAAAATTTACCATGGGACAAAAAGCTGCCTGACCCTGCAACATCCCCATGATCGGTTTGCAGATAGCAGTGACTGATTTTCAGAATTTGATCGCCAGCCCTTCCTGGCCTACCTTACTCTGGAAGCTCTACTAAATTCTTTTCAGCATCACAGCAATATGGACGCCTCCACTGACAGGTTAAGGCGCATTGGCTGAAAACAGAACTGGGGTCTCTGGCCTGCAAAGCAGGGATTCCACCACTGAGCCCTCATCCTCCAAGTGAGCACAGCAATAAAGTGTGTAAATCTGAGCACAGAGAGCGGAGGGCGCTTCGTCCTAAGGCCTGGACAAAAGTACGTCAACCTAATGTCACAAAATAAAACATGTCTGAATTGTGGAATGGAAAACGAATTTGCTCTGTAAAT
>NW_006408686.1:5016810-5026008 GCF_000296735.1 Chrysochloris asiatica
ACAACAAGAAACATATGCTTAAAAAGGGCTTATCTGTATTCAGACTGCTATTACACACATCAACTGACTCTAAAAGTGTCTTCTCAATAGTATCATCCAGCGTAGGGCTTAGTAACTAACTCCTGGCTGGGGAAATCAAAGATATTATTATGAATATTTCTTCATAATGAGGGAAACTATGTTTTGAATAAAAGTTTCAAAAACATTTAAAAATGGCTCCAGGTATCTCTGAGAATCTGATCAATGCAACGGACTGTCTCCCCAGAAAATTTATGCTTAGGATGAAGAAAAATAATTGTAGAGGTTTAGCCATTTTGTTCTTTTTGTTAAGTGCCGTCAAGTCGGTTCTGACATAGAGAGATGCTGTGTAGGGTTTCCAAGGAGTGGCTGGTGGGTTTGAACCACTGATTTTGTGGTTAGCAGTCCAGTGCTTATCCTACAACATCACAGCAGGGCTCTCTTGATCATGTTACCACCTCCTAACATGGCTGAGGAATCTTGTGTGGCACTGTACCGCAAGGTTGACAGTTCAAAACCACCCGCTGCTCTCTGAAAACGTATACAGGGTCGCTATGTGTGGGAACCAACTCAACAGCACATAACATGGGCAACAATATGATTAAAATGTCCAAGCTGCAATGAAGGCACTGGTGAAAAACATGTCTCTAGGAATTGATGGAATGCTAATTGAGATGTTTCATCAACAAAGAGACACAATGTAGGAAGTGCCTCACTGATGATCACAAGAAATCTGGAAGACAGTTACCTCACCAACCAATTAGACCAGATCCATATTCATGCCCATTAAAGAAAGGTGACCCGATAGAATGCGGAGATTATTGAACAATGTTATTAATATCACATGCATGTAAAATTTTGCTAAAGATAATGCAAAACTGAAACTTTCTACTTCCGCCAAGATTTAAAGCCTCGGAAACAGGGTTGCTATGGGTTGGCACCAACTAAATGGCACTTAACAACAACAACAGTGTAAAAATGGTTGTAGCAATACATCAACAGAGAGCTGCTAGAAATTCAAGCTGGATTCAGAAGAGGACATGGAACAAGGGCTATCATTGCTGGTATCAGATGGATCTTGGATGAAAACAAGAAAGATATTTACTTGGACTTTATTGATGATAAAAAGGCATTTGACTGTATGGGTCATAACAAATTATGGATAGTCTTGTGAAGAATGGGAACTCCAGACATTTAATTGTGCTCACGCAGAATCTGCACATAGACTAAGAGGCTGTTCCAACACAGCAAGGGCAGCGAGTCAGTTCTGAATCATAACAACCCTGAATAGGGTTTCCAAGGAACAGCTGTTGGGTTTGAACTGCCGACCTCATAGTCGCTTGCAACCTACAACAACACACTTAACTGCAGTTTAAAATCAGGAAAGGTGTGCGCCAGGGTTGTATTCTTTTTTCAGTTTATTCAATCTGTATGCTGAGCAAATTATCCAGGAAGCTGGATTATATGAAGATGAATGTGGCATCAGAATTAGAGGAAGACTCATGAACAACTTGTGATTTGCAGAATATTCAACCTTGATTGCTGAACACAAAGAGGACTTGAAGCTTGAGGCACTTACTGGTGAAGATCAAAGACTACACAGTCTTTATTATGAATTACACCTCAACATAAAGAAAACAAAACTCCTCACAACTGGACCAGTAAGCAACATCATGGTGAATGCATAAAAGATTGCAATTGTCTAGCATTTTATTTTATTTGGATGCACAATTAACAATCATGGAAGCTGCATTCAAGAAATCAAACAAGTCAAGTATCTATCTTATTGCAGTGGGGAAATGTCTTTAAAGTAGGGGTTGTTGTTAAGTGCCATTGAGTTGATTTCTACTCATAGTGACCCTGTACAGGATTTTGGAGGAGTGATTGGTGAGCTTGAACCGTCGACCTTGCAGTTCAAAGAATTAATCCAGAGTGCCATACCAGGACTCCAAAGTAAGGGTGGGGAGCTTTTTTTTTTCCTGCCAAAATTTATAACATCACTCATGGGCCATACAAAATTGTTGTTGTTGTTGTCAGGTGCCATCGAGTTGGAACCGACTCATAGCGACCCCATGCACAGCAGAACGAAACAATGTCCGATCCTGGGCCAACCTCACTACTGCTGGCACACTTGAGTCCATCAATGATGCCACCTGGCCAATCCATCTCGTTAGGGGTCTTCCTCTTTTTCTCTGACCCTCCACCTTACCCAGCATGACGTCCTTCTCCAGCGACTGTTTCCTCCGGACAATATGTCCAAAGTATGAGAGACGAAGCTTAGCCATCCTGGCCTCCAAGGACCACTCTGGCTGCACTTCTTCCAAAACAGATCTATTGGTTCTTTTGGCAGTCCATGGCACTTTCAGTATTCTCCTCCAACACCACAACTCAAAGGCATCAATTCTTCAACGATCTTCCTTATTCACTGTCCAGCTTTCGCATCCATATGAGGCTATTGAAAACACCATGGCCTGGGTCAGGCACACCTTAGTCCTCAAGCTGACATCTCTGCTCTTCAATACTTTAAAAAGTTCCTGTGCAGCAGATTTGCCCAATGCAATACGTCGTCTGATCTCTTGACTGCTGCTTCCGCGAGTGTTGATAGTTGATCCAAGAAGAATAAAGTCCTTGACAACTTCAATCTTTTCTCCATTGATAAGAATGTTGTTTATTGGTCCAGTGGTGAGGATTTTTGTTTTCTTGACATTGAGATGCAATCCATACCGAAGGCTGTGCTCTTTGATCTTCATAAGTAAATGTTTCAAGTCCTCTTCACTTTCAGCAAGCAAGGTTGTATCATCTGCATATAGCAGGTTGTTAATGAGTCTTCCTCCAATCCTGACGCCACGTTTTTCTTCATAGAACCCAGGTTCTCGTATTATTTGCTCAGCATACAGATTGAACAAGTATGGTGAAAGAACACAACCCTGTCACACACCTTTCCCAATTTTAAAACATTCAGTGTTTCCATGCTCTGTTTGAACAACTGCTTCTTGGTCCAGGTACAGATTTCTCAGAAGCACAATTAAGTGTTCTGGAATACTCATACTTCTCAATGTTGTCCATAGCTTGTCATGATCCACATACAAAACTATCAACTTAAAAATTCACCTGCTCAGCCTGGAGAGAGGGAGTGGCTAAGGACTCTGAACTCATGGAAAGAGAGGGATTGGGTGCTGGTGGCCAGGAGGCAGTCTTGCAGAATGTGTCCTTTGGTTGTTTAAATGATATTATATTCCGGACTGTTTTGTGTAAACCACCACCAAAAAAACGAAGAGGGAATGGAACCAAATACTGTTGAATGATGTTGCACAGAGGAGATTGTAATCATTGCAATGAAATGATGGTGTAAAGCCCATGTTCTCCCATATAAACTATCACTTAATTCACAATAAAAACTTAAAAATAAATAAATAAAAAAATTAGCCTGCTATTTGGTCAAATATTTAATTAACTCATCCATTATGTGATGTCTGGGAGTTCTGGTGTGGTGGGGGAGGATAAGCATTCCGCCTTAAGGTCGTTTTCAACTGCAAGGTCATGGTTCAAACTCACCAGCCACTCCTTAGAAACCCTGTACAGGGTCACTATGAGTCAGAACTGACTCAATTGCACACAACAACAACAAATGCGATGGCTAGAACTGTGGTTGCCAGACCAAATGATTTCACAGGCCTTAAATACCTGGTGTGGAGTCTTGGTGTGACGCTGTGGGTTAATGCTCTGGACTGCAAAGTTGCTTTGAACCACAAGGTCGGTGGTTCAAGTTCACCAGTTACTCCTTGGAAATCCTATACAGGGTCCCTATGTATTGAAACCGACTCTATGGCACCAGCACTTAACAACAGTAATATATGCCTGATGTAAGTAGTTATGAGTTGGGCTGCTAACTTCAAGGTCAGCAGTTCGAAACTACCAGCTGTTCCCACCATAGAAAGATGAGGCTTTCTGCTTCCATAAAGATGTACAGCCTCAGAAACCTAAATAGTCGCTATGAGTTGGAACCGACCCCATGGCACATAACCAAGCAACCTACGTGCCTAGTGTGGCGCTGTAGATAAAGGACTGCAAAGTCGCGGGTTCAAACTCACTAGTCCCTCCTTGGAAACCCAATACTGGATCGCTATGAGTCTGAAAGGACTGGACTGGAAGGCACTTAACAACAACAACAATGGGCCCACGGGCCAGACGTTCCCCACTTTTAAGATTAAGGTGCATCTGACCCACGCTGGACAAGAATAAGGAAGACCGAAGTATTGATATGTTTGAATTATGGTTTTGGTGAAGAATATTAAATATACCATGGACTTGTGGAAAACGAACAAATCTGTGTTGGAAGAAGTACAGGCAGCATGCTACTTAAAATTAAGGATGGGGAGGCTTGTTTCATGAATTTTGGACATGTCATCGGGAGGGATTAGTCCCCAGAGAATAATACCATGTTTCATAAAGCAGAGGGTCAGCGAAAAAGAGGAAGACCCTCAACAAGATGGATCGACACGGTGGTTGCCAACAGTGAGCTCAAACATAGGAAAACTGTGAGGATGGTAAGCTGGGACAGTGTTTCATTCTGCTGTACATAGAGTCGCTTTGAATCGGAGCAGACTTCTGGGCGCCTGACAACATTCCATAGTGTGGTGTGTGTGTGTGTGTATGTAAAATCAGATAGCTTTAATCTTAAAGTCACAGAATGTCTAATTGACAAAAACTGTTCTATTTATATAAAACAGTCTAACAACCCAATAACATGGATATGATTATTCTCATTTTGCAGATGTGGAAACAGGCATGGAAACTGGTCAAGTCTTCTACCCAGGGTGACCACAAAGGAAGAAATTCAAAGCTGGATTTATCTGGCTCAGAGCCTGAGCTGTTAAACATTACAGAGAAACTGAAAAGGCAACCTCTCCAAAGCCCCAATCCCGGGCTCTTTAAGAATGGTGAGTTAAAAAAGGCCGAAGAGCGTAAAAGAGATCAAAGCGTATGTAAATAAGAACCGAGGGCTGCCGGGATAATCAATGCGGTTAACCCCCGGGGAAAGCCGGCGTTGGGACCCACTGCGCCTGCGCCACCCTACCTCGCCTTTTGGTCCCGCGCCTGCGCTAGGCTCTTTTTACTCAGGCCAGCCCAAACTTGCCTAATGTACGCAAGCGCCTGCTCAGAAGCCGTCTCTTCTCGAGCTCATGCTCTCGCTTTGCGCTTGCGCTCTCACACTCTTTGACTCCATCACTCACTTTTTTGTACGTCAGTTCCTGTTTGTGGCGGGAGAGGGCGGTATTTCCGACCAGAGGGTGGGAGGGGGCGGTGAGTAGGGGCTGGGGGGAGGGGGCGGGGGGGGCCGCGCTGCGCGAGCCGTTGGGCCTGGCTCTGAGAAAGCGTCGTGTCTGCCGCCGCCGCCGCCGAGGAACACAAGGAGTTGGAGCAAGCGCAGCGTGGTGATGGGCGGGAGTAGAGTCCCGCCGGAGAGGCTGGGCGGCCGCCGGTGACAGGTGAGTGCGCCAGCGCGTGTCCCCGAGCCCCCCCCCGCGATGGTCGCGTCCGGGTCCCCCGTGGTGCCGCGCTGGGACGTACCACCCGTGCCCGCCGGGCGGGGATCACGGTCCTCGAGGCCCTCTCCCCCGGCCCCCCCGGGACTAAGTGGGTGGCTGGCCGGGAGGGGGGCATAGGACTAACTTTGAGGGGCCTGGGCTGGGGGCCACGGGCCGTACCACTGGGGCGGCAGGGGGATCTTACCAAGTGTGAGAGGACCGAACCACTGAGGGCCTGCGGGTTCAGATCCAGCGTTTGCGGGCTGGGAGTTGAGCCAGTAGGGCGGGGGATGGTTGTGTTTGGTGTGAGAGGTGTAAACTTTTGAGGGGCGCGCCGTTGTATGTGGAGGGGGGTTGTACTTTTTTTGGATCAGTATGTGCAGTTCTTTGATTGTATTTAGAGGGGAGGGGGTTGTACCAAGTGTGCCCGGTGTAGGGCCCTCTGGGTCGTACCACCAAGGCGCTGACAGGGGGAGCCATCCTTCGAACGCAGAGGGGCGCTCATCAGCGCAGGAAGACTGTGATGTTTGTAATCTTTGAGAAGTTGGGAGGGAACAGTCTCGAGTGGGTGTTTCGGGACTTTTTTGGGGAAGGTATAATGCTAAGTGCTAGGGGCTTATATGGTGTATTTGGTGTGGGGGGGTGGTTGGGAGTTTACATTGAGCGGAACTTTTATTATTGAACTTTTTAAATGACGTTGGGGGAAATTAAGATAGCTACCAGGGTGCTTTGAACCACATGGTGTTGCCTTCTGTTCACCCCAGAACCTTCTCAGATGATTTCATCGTATTTTAAGATTGGCAGGTTGTTTCCTTCCTTAGAAGTTTTAGAAGCTTCTTTGGTCTCTGTGCTACTCATGCTTAAGGAGGGAAAGGGTATCGGGCTTGGATTTGAGGAACTGCATCCCTAGACCAACGTAAGAGTATTTGGAGGGACACTTCTCCATGGCAAGGTGGCAGGGGACATCTTGAGCCTTGGGATTTACAGGACCTCCTTCCAGCCCTTTGGCCATGGCTTGGGGCTCAATAGGCCGGATCTGGAATAATTAGATTTTCAACCATGTCTGCTCTTCCCTTCCTAGAGAAGCATCGGGTGTTCAGTTCTGGCCTGGCCCATGTTGGCAGTGGGTGTGAAGACCATTGCCGCTCCTGCCATCCCGAGTCATGTGGTTGTTTGTGTCTCCCAGGTTACCAGCCCAGCCCCATGGTGTGTATGTTTCCCACTAGGGGAGAACAGTTGACTGCGCCATTATCTGTTTGTCTAGTTGTTCTCTTCATAGGCCAAGGGGGATTTGGGAGAGAAAGATGCCCTTGGTGCAGTCCAACCCAAAGATGAAGACCTTGGGATCATTAGCATCACTAGCTCCCCTATGGGTCTTGTTTCTCAACGATCCAGCCCTAGACATGAGTCCACCACCAGCTTTTGACCTTGGCTTGCTCCTGTTACCTTTGCCCTGGGTCTGGAGGGCTCGCTGCAGTCCATCATGAGTGGCTGCTGTGGTCAGAGAGGCCTCATTGTGGCTTCTGGTCAGTAGCAGAGGGTTCCATACTGATCGGCTTTCATGGGTCGTGGTTCCTTGGAAGAAAGATCCCCGAGTCCCTGGGAGGCTGTGGTGGTTCCATGGAATTTCTCTTCATTAGGGGTTTGTTTCTTTGCTTTCTCCTCCTGCCAGCTTTTAGAGCGTTTTCTTGGTGGAGTTACCAGCTGTAATAAAAACAATCATGAAAACAATGACTGTTGAGTGCATTTTGTGTGTTGTGTACGCTGTTCAGAATGCTGTATGTGGCTACTTCGCAGAGCTGATTTCTTATATCCCAAAAAGTAGGCACTGTTGTTATGATCTCTGTTTTAGAAGGGCACACTTAGGGACGGAAAGGCAGATCATTTCCTCACCTATTGAGTAGCCCCCACTATTGAGCATTCACTCCATACCAGGCATGTGACCAGGGCTTTTGTACACACGATCTGATTTGAATGTCAGAACACACCTATGGTTATGCCCAGTGGCTAACACTCTTCTTGGCTGGGAACAAAAGGTTGGAGGATCAGGTCTACACAGAGGCACCTTGAAAGAAAGTCCTGGCAATTAACTTTGAGAAAATCAGCCACTGAAATCTTGTGGAGCACAGTTTGACTCTTGACACTTACGGGAATGTGATGAGTCAGACAACTCAACGGCAACTGGTAACTGGTATGAGGCAGGTAGAAGAATGAGACTCATCTTACAAATGAGAAGGAGACAGTCACTAAAGTGAACTAACTTGCCTACAGAAGCTGGAATGTTCACGTTGGTATGTGAACCCCTGGCCCTCTTGTTAACGAGTAACTGCCACCAGGCCTTCTGGTGAATGTATCCTCTGTCCGGCCCTGGGCTTGGCTTGGGGCTTTGCACAGCTTCTTGCTCCTGGGTGGCTATGCTGAGTCAGAAATTGAGACTTTGAAAGGAGGAGGGGGGGTTGCTTTGCTAGAGGTCTCTTAGACCCAAAGGGGCCAGGTTGGGGTTTGAAATCAGGTGTGCTGACTCTAAGTGCCACGTGCTCTTTGCTGACCAGGTCTCAGGCTAGAGTGGGTCTCTGTCACCTTGAAGCCTCTGCCCTGGGCCCTGCCAGCCGTACCCTTGGCATGCTCCCCCTCCCCTTGAGGCAAGCAGCTCTGCTGGCAGCCAGTCCAGCAGTTGGTGTGATGAAACGTCCCTCCTCAGTGGAGCCAGGGCAGCCTTTAACCCTGGACAGTGCATGCTGAGAGCAGAGAGGGGACAGCAAGAGCGACATGCAAGGGTGGGCACAGCTGTTGGGGTTCTAGAGGCAGGGTGGTGGTGGTAGTGGGTATGTGTGTGGGCTCTGGCACTTTCCTGACCTGGGGCCATGGTGTCTGTCCACCTGTACAGTGGGCTCAGCAGGCCACCTCACTAGTTGTGAGGATGAAATGAGCCAATCTCTGTGAGGTTTGTGGGACTATGCCTGGTGTTGTATAAGTATCAGGCAGCAGTTGGGATTAGGGTATCCTGGGACCAAGGTATGTGCCCTCAGCCCGCTCAAGGGTCCTGGCATCCATCCTCCAGCCAGGAGCCAGGAAATCGGGTATCCAGGTCTCCAGCCTCTGTATGGAGCTGTGCTGAAGTCATTGAGAGCACAGGGTTCAAATGCAGCCTGTCCCTGTGCTGGCTGTGTGACTTAGAGCAGGTTCCTTAGCCTGTCAGAGCTCTTTGTATCATCATCTGTATCCTAGGGACTCGTGGTGTGACGCTTTAGGATCAGTACTGGACTGTGAACCACAAGGTCGGCAGTTCAAACCCACCAGCCACTCCTCAGAAACCCTGTACAGGGTCGCTGTGAGTCGGAATGAACTGGACGGCACTTAACATTTTGATTGTACCTCTTCTGAGACAGATTTGTTTGTTCTTTTGTCAGTTCATGGTATATTCAGTGTTCTCTGTCAGTCCTGTCATTCAGATGCATCTGCTCTTTCCCATACATGTTGTTGTGGTTAAAAATACTCTCACTTTCCTACACCTATGGAAGCAGTAGAGCTCAAAAGAGGGAACAAGTCCTCACAGCAAGAATCATTCCCACCCCCTCCACACACAGAGTAGACAGGGATGGGCAACTTGGACATTGGCTACCCAAAATGGGGGGTGAGGGGCTACAAAGGC
>NW_006408686.1:5026213-5120916 GCF_000296735.1 Chrysochloris asiatica
GGTCCCTAGGACCATCAAGGGAGAAGAGCAGAGAGCGGGACCCTACCCAGAGAAGCAGTGATGCCTGAAATGGAGCCAGAGATGATGATGTGGAACGATGGACCTGCTGGAGACTTTAGATCCAGAGAGGGAGACTCCGCGACTGTGTGCTGAAGACCTGGGGGGCATGGGGGAAGGATTGCATGGAGGGGATTGTACCCATGGCAATGAGATGATATACAATAGAATGAATGTAAAACTAATGTTCTCCCATGTATACTATCACATAATTCACAATAAATCATAAAAAACAAGACAAAACAAAACAAAAAAACCTCTCACTTTGGTCAGGCACACTGTGCTTCTTAAGGTCTTAAGGTGACATCTTGGCTTTTTAGCACTTATAAAGGAGGTATTTTGCAGATTTGCCCAATGCATTGGGTTGTTTGGTCTGACTGCTGCTTCCATGGGTGTTGATTGTGGATCCAAGTAAAATGAAATCCTTGACAACGTCACTCTTTTCTCTGTTTATTATGATGTTAACAACCCTGATGGTGCAGTCCCTTTAGTGCCCTGCTGTTAACCAAAAGGTCTGTGGTTCAAACCCAACAGCCGATCTACAGGAGAAAGATGTGGCAGTCTTCTGTAAAGAGGACAGCCTTCGAAACCCTGTGTCCAATAGGGTTGCCATGAGTTGCCACCAGAATGATGGCAGTGGGTTTGTTGGTTTGTTTTGGGGTTTTCCATAATGTTACCTTCTGGTTCCTTGTGAGGATTTTTATTTTCTTTCTGTTAAAGTGTAATCCATACTGAAGGCTGTAATCTTCATTGGTAAGTGCTTCAAGTCCTCTTCCCTTTCAACAAGCAAGGTTATGTCACCTTCTTGTTGCATACCTTGTTGTTTTCCATATAATCCAGCTTCTCGGGTTATTTGCTCAGCATGCACATTGAATAAGTATGGTGAAAGGATACAACCTTGCTGCACACCTTTCCTGGTTTTAAACCCCTGTTCTCCTTGTTCTATTTGAACAACTGCTTCTTGGTCTATGTATAGGTTCTCATTCTTCGCAAAGTTACAAGTTTTTATGGTCCACATAGTCAAATGCCTTTGCATAGTCAATAAAACACAGGTAAGTATGGTTCTGCTTGCCTGAGTTACCTAGTGCTGTTATGAGTGCGCTTCAAAAAGTTTGTGGAGAAGTGGAATGAAAAGAATGGAAGTTTTCCACAAACTTTTTGAACTACCTTGTATAACAGAAATATTACAAATGGGTGTCTTTAACAAGATGTATTTTTAGGAGGCCCTGGTAGCGTAGTGGTTACGAATCGGGCTGTGAACCTTAAGATCAGCAATTCTAAACTACCAGCTGCTCCGCGGGAGAAAGATGAGGCTTTCTGCTCCCGTCAAGATTTACAGCCTCGGAAACCCTGTACAGGGTCGCTATGGTTGGAACCGACTCGACGGCACTTAACAACAAGTCCAATGCACAGTTCTGACTCTAGGCTCTTTGTCTCTGTTGGCTCTGGAGGAAGGTCTTGTTTCTTCTGCTTGGTTCCTGGTTCCTTGGAGATTTCCATATGACTTAGCATTAATCTTCCCTCATCTCTGCTTTGTTTTATTTCTTTCTCTCTTTTTTAAATTGTGATTTGAGTGAAAAGTTACAGAACAAATTGGTTCCCCTTATAGGCCTGCCTGTCTTTGGCTGAGAGTTGAACCACAGGGTGAATTCAGTTCTAGGCTTGAAAGGTGAACCAGGGCCATTGTCTCTGGGCATCCACCAGCCTCTGTCACACCCGTAAGCCTGGTCTTTTTTATGATTTTGAGTTTTGTTTCATAATTTTCTCCCGCTAGGCCCTCCCATTGTGATCCCTTTCTAAGCAGTTGGTAGTCGGGCACCATTTAGTTCTTCTGGTCTGAGTCAGTCATGGGGACTGAGGCTCACGAGGTCCATTAGCCCTATTTCCATGTGTCTTTGATTTTCTTCATGCTATTGTCTTCGCTCTGGCGGGGAGAGACCTATAGTTGCACCTTAGATGGCTGTTCATGAGCTTTTAAGACACTAGTTGCTGCTCACCAAAATAGGATGTTGAACATGGTGGATTATGTTATGTTCTTTGACCTTAGTGTCCCCTGAGACTGTGATCCTGATCCTAAGCCCCCAGGCATAGGATCTCATTCCTTCAGGGTATTTGGTTAAGGTTAAGGCTAAGAAGTTTTCATAAACCTTGCCCTCTGTGTGTTCTACTGTGGTGGTGGTGATATGCCTTGGAGTCGCTTCTGACTCAGAGTGACCCTGCATAGGATTTCTGAAGCTGTAAGTTTTGAAGGAAGCAGAAAGCTTCATCTTTCTCCTGTGAAACGACTGGTAGTTTTAAACTGCCAACCATGAAGTTAGCAACCCGACTCATAATCACGTTGTCATAGCTTCTTATATATTCTACTATATTCATGAGTATATTTGCAGCACATGAGAATACATATGTAGAAATAGCCTCTGTTTTACAGATATATGTATATGAGTGTGTGTATTTAAGTATATATTTGTGGTTGTATCCATCTCTGCTTCTTTGCATTACTTGTTTAATGTTTTTGTATTTCAAGAGATTGGCTTATAACAAAGACAGCCTATTCCCAAGTGAGATTATAACCATAGGCATACAGGTTATGATTTACAGCACTTATTTTTGGGAGACACAATTCAATCCACAATACAGGTATTCTCTGATTTCAGCCAAAATTCATTTGACATCAGTAATAATATCCTAAGTTCTGCATCCTCTTCTTGGAGTCCTGGTGTGGCTCTGTAGATTAAACACTAGACTGCAAGGTCGGTTTGAACCAGAAGGTCAGTGGCTCAAACTCATCAGCCACTCTTCGTGTCACTGTGAGGTAGAATCAACTCTATGGCACTTAACAACAACAACAACACATCCTCTTCTGAATCTGGCTTGAGTTTCTAGCAGTTGATTGTACTACAGCAACAGTTTCTGAATGATCTTCAGCAAGTTTTGCATGTGATATTAATGATACTGTTCAACGATTTCCGCATTCTGTTGCATTACTTTTCTTTGTAATTGGCACATGTGTGGGTCAATTCTAATCGGTTGGCCAGGTCGCATAGACAAGTGAGCACTTGGTATGTTGCATCCATTTGTTGAAACATCTCAGTTGGTAGTCTGTCAGCTCCTGGAGCTTTGTTTTTTGTCCACACCTTCAATGCAGTTTGGACATCTTCCTTAAGTGTCATTGGTTCTTGATCATACGCTACTTCCTGAAATGGATGAATGTTAACCAATTGTTTTTGGTTCAGTGAATATGTGTATTCCTTCCATCTTCTTTGAATGCTTCATGTGTTGTTCATTTGTTTTGCCCGTGGAATCAGTGTGTATTAGCGATTGTAAAGAAGTCTTTTTAGTTCTGCTGGAGCTTAGTTAGAGAGGCCTGGCAGCTGCTGAGCCTTGTCAGATGCCCCCAGGAGGAGGGCAGGGCCGAAAGTAGTATCTCTATTCTCCAGATGAGGAAGGAGGGGGTGGGGGGAGGGCACATATAATCAAGTAAAAGTGGGCAAACCACAAGCAGCTCCCAGCAGACCCTTTAGCTCCCTTCCTTTCCCACCTTGATGCCCCAGAGTCCTCCAGGATAGAAACTTTAGATCCTTTCCAAATGTCAGGTTTTGTGGCAAGCAGAAGCCTTCCTATAGCTGCCCTTACTGAATCTCCACCACTGCTCTAGGAGGGCCTTGACCCAGATTGGAAGCACAGCACGTTGGAGGCTGCAAGGCGGGAACGGGAACAGGGGTGGGGGTGGGGGTTGGCAGGAGAAGGGCTTAGGAGAATTGGCAGAGCCAGGTGGTGCAGGGCCACATGGGCCTGGCCAGGAAGTTTGGATTAGAACTTGAAGGCATCCTGGGGCTGAGGTTTTCACTGATCTCATCACCACTGGCTACTACTGTGTGCCTGGCATTGCTCCAAGAACTGGGGGGAACAATGGTGCCCTCAACAGGGAGCCGAGGAGGAGGAGGAGGCAACCCCTCAACCTGGTGACTAGATGGGGAGCAGATTAGTGGGGAGGTGCTCAGCTGGCAAGTCAAGTCAGATGCCATGCTGACTGGAGGCTTCAGTAGATGGGGTGCAAGGAAGGCCCCTAAATTGAGTGCCTTTGAGCTGTTCCAAGCAGCAAGATGAACCAGTCATGTGGGCTGTGAGGCGCAGGGACCACCTTCTAGGCACAGGTCTGAGGGAAGACTGAGCCAGGAGGCCTATGTGACCAGACCCAGTGAGGGAGGGAGGAGAGGAAGTAATGCTACCCTCCTCATCACTGGTCATCTGGAACCTGGTAGGATGCCATGAGGAGCAGTTTGGTAGGATTGACCTAGTCAGGAGTCTGGGTAGTGCACATGGTTAATATGGAGGTTCGTGTTTACCCCAGAGGTGCCTCGGAAGAAAGACCTGGCAGTTGACTTCAGAAAAATCAGCCATTGAAGACCCCTGTGGAGCTCAGTTCTACCCTGACATGAGTTAGAGTCGTCTTCATGGCAATCTGGAGATTTCAGATTTGGTGACTTGCTATCAGGGAAGGTCTTAGGGTTCTGCCTGAGCTGAGGGTCACATTCTCCAGAGCTGGTCCAGGAGTTCCTCATCTCCTGCTTCCCCCCTGTGGGAGGCTCACTGCCTAAGAAACCAACAAAGGAAGCTCCTTCACATGGCTGCGTCCTTCTGTGGTTTTCACACCATGTGCCAGGAGCCCTGGCTGGTTGGTACCTTCAGGGAGAGATGCTCGGATGTGTAAGATTCCATGGGTAGACTTTCTGCCCTTCCCAAATGTCAATGAACAATGTAGAACCACAGTCATACCTGATACAAAAAGTACTTGCTGGTCCTGCTGTCTTCTCCATTTGTGCGCTAAACTGGGGGGCCCACAGCGTTCCTGCTCTAGAACTTGAAAGAGACCAGGCTGCGCAGCCGACCTGCTAATGAAGACAGGTCTGTGATACCATGTGGCGATAGAACCCTGGGTCTGATCCGTGGTAGCCAGTTGTCCTCTAGTTGATTCAGACTCAGACAACCCGTGTGAGTACAACTGTGCTCCAAGGGGTTTTCAGTGGCTGAGTTTTTGAAAATAGGTCACCAGGCCTTTGTTCTGAGCTGCCTCTGGGTGGACTTGAACCTCCAACCTTTTGGTCAGTAGCTGAGTGTTAGCCATAGTACACCCACGGACTCCCAATTGATGTTATGAAGGCAAATGAAATGGGGGTGGGGGGAATAGAGAGTGTAGGGATATTATTCTCATTTTGGCTGGGAGAGTCAGGGAGGGGCTTCCTGAGGAGGTGGTATTTGAGCAGAGAGACTGGAATGCAGGGAAGGAGCCATAGGAGGACCTGGGAGAAGACCCCAGGAGGAGGAGTCAGCTCTGGTCCCCTCTCTCCTCAGTGAACACGAAAACCCGGGAAGGCTTTGTAAGCTGGACTGGGGCCCCCAGCCAGGAAGTGTTGGGGACGGGATCTGAATTTGGGCAGTTTGCCTACAGGGTTCCCCAGCGCCCAAAGGCACTCATGATTGTCTGTTGGGGTGCTTCTGAACCCACTCATCAGCCTTGCCCCTCAGCCCTTAACTCTTATATTTCTAAGGCGTGTTTTCTGGGGTATCTTCCTAGAAGGAGCAGGGCCCCTTCTGAAAAAACCTAGGGTCTCCAGAAGTCCCCTGGGGGTGGAGGAGTTGGCAAGGAGTATCTGTCTTGGCTGATCTCCATGCTTCTGGGAGACCCAGGGACACCCCTCCCTGGGCCTCTCAGCTTCCCAGAGCTCTCAGCGGAAGGCTCACAGCCACCAGGCCTCTGGGCTGCACGGTGGGGTGGGGTGGTTCCGTGGCAGCCTCTTCTGGACAACCAGCCAGGCAGCGAGAGGCCCAGCTGGGGGAGCAGGACCAGGAGGGAGGGAGGAGCGTGGGAGGGGCGGCTGGGTGGGATCTCCGCCTGTCCCCCTTGGGGCAGGACCCGCTGCCAACTCTGCACCCACAGCAGGACCCAGGCAGGCTGAGTGTGTGGAGACCTGGTCAGTAAGCTGGGGCCGGCCAAGGCGATCCTTGTGTGTCCCTCCAGGAAGTTCCTCGAGCCCGGCCATCCTGCCTGAGAAGCCCGTCTGCAGATATTCCTAAGGGTGAGGCCAGAAATCCAAGGCAGCCTTGATTTGCCACCTCGTGGGCCCTTTCTGAAGGACTGGGGTGGCTGCTGATCCCCGTTTTTCCTAGCCTGGTGGTTGGTTAAGGGTTCTGTCCACACCAAAGCCGTATGGGGTCAGGCCGACGACACTACTTAGCCCCAACTGGGTGGGCTCTTCCCTCAGCTGTGGTGGGTTCCTTATTTCATGTATTTATTTTGCCTCTTTGAGGTGCAGCTTGATCAGCTAAAAATGGGGACATTCCTGGCTGTGGGGCTATGGGGCGGATTCAGGGAGCGATCGTGCTGAGCACAGGGTCTGTGTTTGAGCCGCCGCCAGAGATATTGTTAAGCTGGGGCTGGACAGGCCCTCGAGCGGGGGCTGGGGAGGGGGGCACCAACCTGGGCGTGTTGGTTGGCAGAGTGGGTTCATGGTTGGGAGAAGGTGACGTGACAGGCTGTTGAGTTGAGATTCCTGCTGGGAAGGGCTCCGGACAGGAATATCAATCACTTCTGTCACGGTGTCCCTGCTCTGCCAGACACAACTCTGAGCACTGGTGTGCATTAGCTCTACGAAGGGGGGGAGGGTAGTAGTATTGCCCTCATTTTGTAGGAGGAAAATTGAGGCACAGAAAGAAATACATACGTAAGCATTAAGAATAGCACAGTGAACATCTCTGGGCCAACTACTGCTCTGAGCTTTCCATGTTTTTTCTCATCAATCCTCACAGCAAACTTTGTGTGGGGGTGGGGACAGGGAACGGGGAGCAGCTATTATTCCTATTTTCCAGGTGAAGAAACAGAGGCAAAGGGGGCTTATGGGAGTTGCCCAAAGTCGAAGTGTGACTGAGTGACAAAGATGGAATTTGGACCCAGCCCTATCTGGGATTCCGAGTCTGCCTTTTTCAGCCTGGCTCTCCTGCCGCTGACGAATACTGTGGCCACCGTTACCACAGTCCTGATGCTGTTAGAATGCTTGCTTTCTTACTTCCTCGGCTCCAAGACAGAGCTGGCACAGAGCAGACCTCAGCCAGCCGCCAGTGACTGGCTGAGCTCCATTCGAGGTGGAGTGGGTGTGGCGGCCGGCCTCTGTGCCTCCTAATGGAGCCCTGGTCTTGGCCAGCCCCCTCCTTCCCCTGAGAAGGGGAGAAGGGATTTGGGGGAGGGGGACTTCACTCTCCTCCCACCTTGAAGTTTGATTCCTGAGTGGCCACGGCCGCAGCAGCCTGCCCTTGGCTGATTTTGTCATTAGTGTGCTCCATTAGTTCACATGTTTGTTGATGACCTACTGTGTGTCCTTCTGGATGCATGGCACCCAGTCTAGTGGGGGAGTCAGAGAAGTAGCATTTGTCAGCTAAGGGAAGGGACAGAGGCAGAGGGTCTTGGAGAAGAATACCGAGGACAGAGTGAGCTAAGACGTGAGCAACTGAAGGAGCAGAAAGGCCCTGAGCTGGGAATGCTGGCCAGTGCAGTGGGATTGGAGCCAGCTTGCAGACCTGGGAGCTGGGGGAATATACATGTAGGGGTGGGTCACACCATTTAAACGAGGGGCCCCGAGCCCAGGGAGGTGGGAGAGGACAGCTGGGCTTGTGCAGAGACCACCCGGGTACATATGGAGGAAAGGACAAGTAGCAGAGAACTAGTGGACCTTGGAGACAGGGCTCCCTAGGGCTGTACTTCTCCAACTACTGTCCCCAGGCCTCCCAGGGGCGGGCGGACGGGCGGGTGCTCCCTACTAGTGTCTTCGAAGGGTCTACTTTGTTTTTTGTGTTTTAATATCTGTGTGTTTTCATCTGGGTGATAATCCCTCCAGGTTAATACAGGCATGTTGTGAATCATCTCGTTGATTCTATTTGACCAAGTAGTCCGTGGTGGCGCTATAGGATAAGCACTGGACTGCTAACCGCCAGGTCGGCAGTTTAAACCCACCAGGGAGAAATCCGAGACTTTTTGTTCCTGTAAAGATTTACAGTCTCGGAAATTCTATCCCCAGGTTGCTGTGAGTCGTAAGCAACTTTGATGTCAGTTGGGCTTGGTTTGGTTTTGCGAAGTAACAGTGACGGTTTGAATGTGCTTGGCCCTTCCCATGGCCGTTTAAGAAACTGCTGCCTCTCTTCCTTTGTGCTGGCCAGATCTCCAGCTGTGCAAGGAGCCCCTTTCACAGGGTCCCCAAGACAACCCTTCTTGTTGTTAAGTGCCATCGAGTTGCTTCCAACTCATAGCGACCCTGTATGGGGTGTTCTACGAGCGTGTGGTGAGTTTGAACCACCAACCTTCCAGTTGAAACCGCCCTTGTGATTCAGTGTTTATCCTACAGCACCACACCAGGACTCTCATGACAATCCTGAGCTGTACAAATACAATCAAATCAAATCAAATCTGAGGTAACAGAAGCCTGTGCTATCAGGTTGGTGTTAAATTCCGTTGGATGACCAGGAAGCTGAGTGCAGCCTTGAAGTGGCAGAATCAGGATAGGAGTTGACCACGCTCCTTACCAGGACACCAGGTGTGAGTGTGGGCCCCCCAGTCCTGGTCTAGCCTACTTGGAGAACTCAGTCCTTGGAAACAAGGATGTTGTTGTTGTGAAGTGCCATTGAGTTGGATCTGACTCATAGTGACCCTATATGGGGTTTCACAGGAGTGACTGGTGAGCTTGAACCACCGACCTTGCAGTTCAAACGGCTTTGCAGTCTGGTGCATTAGCCCACAGCGCCACCCCAGGACTCCTGTAAGCAAGAATAGAGAGGGGTGAAAAAGGCTCTGAGATCGGCCACACGGGAGCCCTGTTTGCCTGCATGGCCTTGATACCTGTGGGCAAATCTTCTGGCTTTGATTTCATCTGTCAAATACAGGCCCTCATGGTTCCATGAAAGGCTCCATGGTGTTACGGTTGGTTAAGCACTGGACTGCTAACCACAAAGCTAGTGGTTTGAACCCACCAGCTGTGCTACAGATGAGAACTGTCTACTTCTGTGAAGCCTGAAAGCTCCAGAAGCCCTTAAAAAGGTCTCTCTGAGTTGGAGTCTACTGAATGTTAGTGGCTTTGGTTTTGACTTTGGTGTGGTTCCATGAAGGAGAGACCCAGGTTCTCTTCCTGGCTGAGCATCTCACGGCAACCACCACTTGTCTGCCAGGAAATGCTTGTGTGTTCTTGTGATGTGGAATAGCTTTCAGTGGAACTTCTACTGTAAGAGGAGGAAGAAAGGTTTGGCAGTCTCCTTCCGAAAATTAGTCTATGAAAATCCTGTGGATTGTAACTGTTTGATCTAAGACTGGTATGGGGATGGCCCAGGATAGGGCACTCTTTTATTCTACTGTACCTTGGGGCCCCACAAGTCAGGGGTTGCCTTGATGGCCGTTAACAACAATATGGCTCCCAAATGAATCTGATGTGGAGTATTGGGGTTTGCCAGCACAGGGCTTATTTGGGGGGAAAATTGGATAAGAAGGTTGTGATCCAGCCTTAGTTGAGGCATTGGATTCCATGTGTAACTTCACCCCTACCTCAACCTCACAATAGTTTCCCATCTTGCTCCTAGTAAAAGCCATAGCTCTCTCCCACCTCCAGGGCCCTGCACACTGTCCGGTAACCTGCCTGCTTCCTCAGTAGCCACTACTTCCTGGCTCCTGGGTGCTCCTCAGGCAAGCCACACCTCTACTTAGAACATCTCCCCCACCCCAGGGCTCCTCAGGGTACCCTCATCTTTCAGGTTTTGCTCATGTTACCAGCTCATTGAGGCCCTCTCTGACCACCCCCTTCCCACATGCCTAATCCTCCACATGTGACTTATTTTTCTCCAGAACAGTTGTCAACTTCATAGAGTGTATCATTTGCCTATTTATTTTAATGCCTGTTTCCACCCCCCTCTGGTTGTGTGTGTGTGTGTGTGTGTGTGTGTGTGCTTGGGTGGGGGGAGGGGGAAGGAAGGCTTCCATGTCAGTCTGGAACCTGAGAGTAGAGGGGAATGTGGCCAGTGAAGTTGAGAGGGGGGCGGGTAGCATCAGCAGAGGCTTGCAGGTGAGTGAGAGCCAGGGGTCTTAAGGGGCCCCAGAGGGGGATGATGCAGGGAGGGTGTGACAGACTGATAGGACTGGGTGGGGAGCGAGACCCCGCCAGCTTCCGTAGGGGCCTTGGCCATGATCCTAGGGACACTTAGGGAGGGTCTGTCTTCTGGGTGTGGTACACTTACTTGGTCTTATGGGGCCTACAGCCAGCCAGCCAGCAGTGTTTGATGTGATTTCTGTGGTTGCCATCAGCATTATGCCCTCTGTGGTGGAGGGGGACAAGGAAGAGAAGGAAATCAGTTTCAGGGTTTATTTCTCTCCCACTTTCTTTGTAGCCTGCCCATGTCTGCAGCCTGCCTCCAGCTAGATGGGGCGGCGGTGGGGGTGGGGGTGAGGAGGGGGCAGCTGGGCGAGTGTGAGTGTGTGCTGCTTTGTTCTGTCTCTCACTCAGAAGGTAGAACAGGTAAACATTCACATTGTAGAACTCTGCAGTGCAGAACATGAAGTTCCCCCATGACTCCACCCACCAGAGGAAATAATAATATTAACAACAGTAAAGCTACTTAATATGTATTGAGCAGTCGCTGTACTGGATTTGGTTCTGGGGGCTTTATGTGGATGAAGTCAGTTAATCTTTACCAAGTGCCTTAGGAGGTATGTGCTGTTACTATCCCTAATATACAGATGAGGAAACAGGTGAAGAAATGAGTGACTTGTTGAGAGTCACGGAGTCAGCAAGTGGCAGAGCTGGGGCTGTAACCTGCGCATTTGGGTCCTGAGACAACTTGGCTCGTGCACCCAAGATTTCTGCCTCTCTCGGCATTTTGCACAATTCCTTCTGTTTTTTTTTTCTCTACCCATGCATGTGACATTTATACATAATCATATACCTCCTCATGTCCTCAAGTCTAGGACAGTAGTCCTTGGAAGAGCCTTTCCTGGTAGTGTAACTGATGTCAGAGAAAGGTCACAGTACATTATATTTATACACGCAGATCAATTTCAGTAATGTCAACTTGTTCAAGCTGAACATCATTGGATCGAGACGGTGTGAGTTGTATGCCTGTGCTTCAGAAAAGGGATCATAGGGTATGTTCTGTTGTGGCGTGCACCTTTGTCACTGATGGCTAATGACCTCAATGCTAACATGTCCAGGTTGATTTTTGTCCTTAGGATGGTTGTGATGTGTTCTGGGTGGAGGGGTGCTGCATCAAGTCTTTCATAACGTTTGAGCCCCGAGATAGAGGTGCTGCTCCTGTCCCCATTGCCCAGAGAAGAAAACTGAGGCTGGGGAGGTGAGAAAACAGTGGTGCCAGCACCCAAAGCCAGGTCTGCCTGACTAAAGGCTGTGTTGTGCTGTGTGGGGGAAGCCAGGACCCTGCATCCAGGCTACCTGGGGCTTCTCCCAGCTCCATTCTTCAAGTCGTTTAAATTCTGTGTCTCCATGTTTTCATCTTTAAAATGGAATAGTAAAGTCTATACTGACCTACCTCATAAGGTTGCTGTGAGGGTGAAATTCGTATGTCTAGAGGCCACACATGTGCTTGGCACAGGGTTTAGTTCTCTTAGTGTCATCATGACACCACCACTACCAGTTGCTGTCTCTCAGTTCTGACTCATGATGACTCCAGGTATATCAGAGTGGAACTGTGCTCCCTCCACAGGGTTCTCAGGTGTTGATTATTTGGAAGTAGATCACCAGGCCTTTCTTCTGAGTCTGGATGGCAGTGACTGAACTGGTTCGAACTGTTCGAGGCCCTGCTCACAAGAAAGAATGACCTAGGCCAGAACGTCTGTCAGCCTATGTGGAGCAGCCCAGCTCTAGAACCTCCATGCCACAGCTCAAACAGTTTCCACCCTAAGCCTTCCTCAGAGGGCACGTGCATGTGCCCCTCTCATCCCTAAAGTGCTGGAGTTCAGGGAGCTGCACATGGGAGTGAAGGGTTCCTCTCTCCACTCTTGGCCTGGAATGAAATCCAAATCCCCAAAAGCAGATGCTGCTTTTTAGATAGTCATGGTTTCTGTTGTCTTCACAGTCATTTCATGGAAAGGTATTCCCCTGGAAGGTCTAGGTAAGGTGGTGATTAAAGGGCAGGTGATAGAGGTTCCTGGGTGGGCTGCCACCATATTGGTGATCCTCAGCAGCGTGTGGTCCCCACCCCCTCCCTGTCTCCTATTCCAGATCCTCTACTACTCCACCTACTTCCCTCCCTCGCCCCCCAGTCCATCTGTGCTGTCTGGCATGGGAACCAGGTCAGTGAGAGGGGGCAACAGAGAAAGTACTTGGTGGCAAGGAAAGGAATTGAACTAGTTTGGAGCCTGTGCTGTATTCTAGACACTGAGTTTCACTCTGTACACATTCACTCCAGTAACTCAGTACGCAGGGCTCTGGGATCCAGCAAGGATCAGGACACACAAGTCCCTGCCCTCATCATGTTAAACCTTCATACCTGTAGCCCTCAGCTTAGCTACAGAGCTTAAGCCTTGTATTTGTTATCTCTTTTTGTTTTATACTACATATCATTAGTAATATGTGCTGTATACAATGTTGCCACATGCAATTTGTTGATGTCATAGAGTTGTAAGTACATACAATGTATCCAATAAGACAAAGATCACATTTATAAGAATACTGATAAAGTCTGTAATAATAAAGAAAAATAAAGCAAAGCAAGGTATTTGACTTCGATCAGCACCAACTCATGACAGAGTCAGAAAGGAACCCTGTTATCCACCAGGGACTGTGTATGTAGTAATATCTTCAGTGATAAGCGCTTGTGGAGAGACACGAAACATAAGGGAGATAAAGTGGGGTGTATTTTGGTTTGGGGGAGGTTAGGAAGGGTTTCCAAGGCAGGTGGTATATGAGTGGAGACTGAAGAAAGTGGGTGTGGCTCTTCGTATTCCTGGGAGAAGAGCCTGCCTTGTAGGGGAAAAACATGTTTGAAGGCCCTGAGGTTGGGGTAGCCTTAACACACTGAGTAAGCCCCTGGAGGCAGGTGTTTGGAGGAATGATGTCCCTGAGGCTCCTGTGGAGCAGAGGAGGGTGGGACAGACCACGGGTGCTCACCTGGTCTGCGTAGCCTCCTGGGACCTGTCTCATCCATGGCCTCTCTGCTGTCCTGTCTTGGGCTGCTAGCTCAGGTCCATGTCGTTACCTAAAACACCTGCCTTTCATGAATCTCATACCAGCATGTGAGACATTGCTTCTGAGGGGGTCACAGCTTGTGATTCATTGTGAACGAGACTAAATTTTGAAAAACAATTTACTGGAAAACATCTGAGGCATAAAGATAGCCAGTAGCGTAGTGAAAGGCCCCTCAGGCATCTCTTCCCAGGTGCCTCCCTGCCGCTCTGCTCAATACCAGCATGGGCATGCCTCCCCAATCAACTTGATTTCTGGGGAGGCTGATTGAGTACAAAGAGGCCTGGTGGCGCAGTGGGTTAGTGGCTGAATCTCAAGGTCAGCAGTTCAAACCCAGCGGCTGGTCTGTTACCATAAAGATTTACAGTCTTGGAGCAGCCGGGGCAGACTTCTGTGTGCTGACACCCAGCTTCCCAAAACAGCCTCTCCTCGGGCCGGGGGCCCTCCACCGGCAGCTCCCCTGTGGGCAGGCAGCCACATAGGACCATGTTACAGACACCTCAATGAGAGGACAGGGCGGGATCCAGGCCTGGCGTCCTCTCATCCACGTTGCCTTTACTTTGGACGCTGGGATCCTTTCCTCGACACACAGGCACCCCTGCACCAACACTTGGAAAATCTAGTATATTAAAAAGCCCAGATAACATACAATGGCTCTGAAGAACAAGTGGGCACTGCTTTAAGGCTCACTACTTTGAGACACACATCTAAACATTCTTATTACTGTCTTAATATGTTAAAGATGTTTTCTTTATCTGGACTGTTGCTTTAATGCTTTTCATATGCATAAAAGGGTACACTATGTTCTATGTGGAGTCCTGGTGTGCCGCTGTGGGTTAATACGCTGGACTGCAAAGTTGGTTTGAACTACAAGGTCGGCAGTTCAAGCTCACCAGCTGTTCCTCAGAAACCCTATACAGGGCTGCTATGGGTCAGAATCGACTCAGTGGAACTTAACAACAACAACAGCATATAGTATTTATTTATTAAGATAAACATTTGAGTAATTGATGCTAGATTCAAACCCTACCTAAGTATTCCAATTTATGTGCAAATTCGATTTGCAGACAGATTGAGGAATGGAATTTCTTTGTAACCTGGAGATTGCCTTTCATCCCAACTTGTGCTGGGGAATGTTTGGTGTCAGCTGCTGCATTCCTTCCTGACCACAGCCCACAAGGCCCTCTCTGTTCTGCCATGCCTTCTTACCCCTCACTTGTCCCCTGCTTGTCCCCCTTTAGCCACACTGGCCTCTTTGCATTTGAGACTCCCCATGCTCCATTCCTTTTTCTGGGACGTCACATTTGATGCTCCCTGTATTGAAATTCTGCACCCTAGATGTCTGCCCGGCTCATTGCTCAGTGAACTCAGACCTGTACACCTAGGGTCAGAAGTCCTGGTACAGTGATGTGAAAACAGCACCGCCATTGTTTTCTGCATCCCTCACCACCCTGACCTTGTTACATGTGTATTGGTGTGTTTTCTGCCTCTCTGCCAGCATGTGAACTTCTGGAAGGTAGAAGCTGTGTCTTCAGTGCCCATGACAGTGCCTGGAGCGCTAGAAAAGATGGGGGACAGTGACTAGACTGGCTAGGTGCCCGTGCTGGCCCTGGTCCTGGACTGGGAGACATGGGCTCATTTCTTTGATACTCAGCAGACACTCTGGTGCCGTACTGGTCTGGTGAGTCTGTGTGAGGGGTACAGGGGGCAGAATAGCTGGGCTCAGAGGCACAGAGAGCACTCTATACAGGCTCCAGGTCAGAAAGGTTTCTAGGAGAGGATGGCTGCTTCAGCAGAGACCCCAGGAGGAAGGAGAAGGTGCAGGCAGCCAAGGCAAGGGCGAGGGGCCTGAGTAACAGGCTGAAATGGAGAGTCAGGTGGGGGCAGCATGACTGGGTGCAGTCATTGTCATGGTCATTAGCCTTTGTGTGGAGCACTTTTTAGGTTTAGACACTGGGCACCTAACTGCAAGGTTTGTGGTTCAACCCCCTGGTAGTACTACAGGAAGAAGAGGAGGCTTTCTGTTAGCATAAGGATGTACAGTCTGGGAAACCCTACATAGGGTCGCTATGAGTCAGAATTGAGTTGATGGCAGTGGGTTTGGTTTGGTTTCTGGGAACCAGGTTCTGTGCCATTCAGTGTGTGGCCTGGACTCAGGCAGTGGGAAGGACTTTGTTCTGTGTTGTGAGGACTCTGGGGAGCCATGGAAGGATCTTGAGCAGAGAGGATGGGTCAGGTTATGATGATGTATAGATTAGAGGAGTCAAGAGCAGAGACTGGGAGCCCAAGGGGAGGGCCCAAGCCTGAGGAAGGGCCAAAGTGGTCCAGCTGACAGGCTGCAGAACTAGTGGATGCTCAGGGCTGCCAGGCAGGGCAGTGGGTCCATGGAGATCGGCAGAGCCAGCCCTGGAAGGAGCTTGCCGTTTATTACCCCAAGGATGGTGGGGAACGAACAGCAGGAGAGTTTTGAGCAGGGAAAGTCTGGGCCAGATTTAGGATCCATCTAGTTGCCAAATCAGGGGCAGGTTGGAGGGGCTCAGGGAGGAGTAGGAGTGGGGGTAAGCCAGGTTCTTAGCCGGGAAGAAGGACTGGATGGAGAAAAGCGGTCGCAGTAGAGGGAGACCTTCAGACTGGTAGGATATCTAGGGTTAAGGGTTCTGATTGGGTCATGGGGTAAGCCCCTTGGCCTGGCAGCCATGCCCCACCATGATTCCTCACCTGTTACTTCCCGGCACTGTCCATCTTGTCTTGCCTCCCGCTTCCTCCCACTCACCTCCCTTCCCTCTGCCTGGCCGGGCAGCATGCCACTGTCACATGCCAGGCAGGAGCGTGTCCGGCCCACTAGCTCCCCTGGGGCACGAGAGAAAGCTGATGCCCACGGTGTCCCTGGAGCCAGCTGCTGCTTCTCTAGGGGCCATTGAGCTCCTGACCTGCTGTCCGCAAATAACCCCGGACTGGGAAGGCGAAAGGCGCCTTGGGCTCCATGGCCCCCGTCCAGGCCTGCGGCTCCAGGTAGGGGCCCAGCTGGCACTTGCTGGGTGCCCTTCTCTCCTCCACTCTGGGAACCTGAGACGAAGCAACGGCCTTGGCGTCTGTCAGTCTGTCGGCTGCCGGTCTCTGAGGACGCAAGCAGGGGTTTCAGAGAAGGGACCAGAGCCTTGGTAAAGCCCCAGGACCGGCTATTAGGCCCCAGACAAGTGCAGACACAGTAGGTTGCTTTCTTGTTGGTGATCCCGGTGTGTCTTTCCTGGCATCTGGTATGGGGGGCTAATTGGGGCTGAGGGAGTGACCTGGGGGAGAGGGAGGGAGGGTATTTGTTTATTGAAGGTGGCAGATAGGTGACTCCTTGTTATAGAAAGGAGTGAGAAAGAGAAAGTGTGTGTGTGTATTGGGGGCAGGGTGGGGAGTAGATGCTGGTAGTTTGAAGCACCTCCCTTGGTGCCCAGGGCGGTCTGATTCATCCCAGGTTACCTCAGCACCAGGACACGGGAGTGACGCAGGGGGCGGGGCTGAAGCCACCTTGACACCCGTTTAGTTAGTCAGAAGTAGGGATGGGTGGAGGGGCTGCCTCCCCTCGGCATAAGTGTCCTGAGTGCAGGGTCTGGCTGTGCATACCCCAGGGAGCTCTCCTGTCCACCACCACCCCTGCCTATTGGGGACCTGAGAGCAAGGTCTCGTCTGGTCTGTCCACTTCCTCCCCACCTCAGACTGGGTCTCTGAGGGCAGGGCTCTCCCACCCACTGGCTCCTCCCTGTGCAGAACACGGAAAAGTAGCTGGAACCTGGGTGTGCCCCCTAGGGAAGGGGCTGGGATGGGGCCCCTTCCCACTCTGATGGGCTCCTCTCTTCTCTTGCAGACCCTGCTTTGTCCGTGACGCCTCCTGCATGCCCTGCTGCCCTGAGCTGTCCTGAGTTAGGTGCCATTGTTTTCCGCTGCCACTATGAACGAGGTGTCTGTTATCAAAGAAGGCTGGCTCCACAAGCGTGGTAAGGGACCGCTGTTTTGGCACACGACTCGCCTGTCCCTTTCTCTCACTCTCCCTGCCCCCATTTCTCCTCCTGGCAGCTGGTACCCTAACAGGCAGACTTGCAGAGGCTTCAGCAGCCCGGCCAGAAGCCAGCACTCCGTAACCTGCCCACCCCTAGGCCAGTGGCTCCTGCCCGGCCACTTTCCTGAAACCCTCCAGAGGCTCTGGGCAGGGGAGCTATGGATTGACCTGGACACCTGGGTGAAGTCAGGGGCCAGGCCTGGGTCCTCTGCTTCCACGTGAGTGATTTCACTGATAGCCCCTGTTTTATGGGTGAAGAAAGGAGGTGCTGACGGGGAGGTCAGATAATGTTAGGTGGTGATCAGGGATGTGGAGAAAAAGAGGAAATTTGGAGAGGAAGGGACTAGAGAGACATGGGGGTTCAGGGGAGGTGACATTGAACGATGGCCTGGAACAGGTGAGGGAGTGAGCCCGCCAGATGGCTAGGGCAAGGCTGTCCCGGAGAGAGGGGACAGCAAGGACAAAGGCCCCGAGGCGGGAGTGTGCCCGGTGTATTCTAGGAACAGCAAGTTGGCCAGTGTGGCTGAGGCAGCATGAACGAAGTCAGGAGGGAGGAGAGGAGGCCGAGGGACAGGATGGCTCACACTGAGTTAGGCCTTGCAGCCCCCTAAGGACCCTGGTTTTGATGCTCTGTATACTGGGGATTCCTAGAATGTTGCCAGCCAAGGCATGATTATACAGATGAGGAAACTGAGGCCCAGAGAAATGGAGTCATTTACAGGGAAGAGATTCAAAGCCCTAGGCTGTCTGTCCTCAGAACCACACACGTCACCGCTGAGCTGCCATGTGACGTCAGCAGGCTGACAGTTGGCTTTGTCCCAGGCCCGATGAGTGAAGGAGACAATGTCCTGGCTTTTGTGGACCTTCCCTTGGGAGGAGGGTGTCAGGCCCCTGGGTAGCTGCTCTTTGTGCCCCTCCATTCATTCCCAGTCAAGTATTAAGGCTGCCTGTGTTCCAGGCACTGTTCTAGGTCCTGTAGACACAACAGTGAGCCAAACAGGCAAGCTCTTATTTTCTGGTGGGGAGGGTAGAGAGCACTCACATGGACATAGGTGCTAGGGGGAGTGTACTGTGGAGATCAGGCAGAGGCACAAGGAAGGTGGGGGCCACTATCAGATGTAGGATGTTGGAGGGCTTCCCTGAGGAGGATCTGAAGGAAGCTGGGGTGTGGGCCACATGGACAGCTGGGAGAGACCCTTTGTATAAAGGGCAGGGCCAGTGAATCTTGGGGGGTGGGCTGTTCCTGCAGGAACCTGGGAAGTGCCCCCCTCCACCCTGTCACATCCTGCAGGCCCAGAACAGTGACGGAGGGGTAGAGGTGGTTTCCTGGGACCAGGTCTCCTGGTCAGACTGAGTGAGGAATTCTGTTCCCTCTGCCCTGAGCTCTGAATGAAACCACAGCAGAGGTTAAGGTTCCAACTCGGACTGCCACGTCTTGGTGTAACTGTGCACGTGCTCCGTCACCTTGCAGAGCCTTGCATTTGGGTTCATATCTGTAAAGTGGGTGAACATTGCAGCGTCAGCTTTGTGAGGGTACAGGCTTGATTGGCTTGTTCCCCCTTGTAGCCCCAGGGCCTAGAGAAGTAATTGGTGTTTGTTGAGTGACTAGGCTCCTGTGAATGGGTGCTCTCAGCCTGAGGTTCGCGAGGTTCTTCGCTCATGAGGCCAAATCTTGAGGGGCCGAGGGCTTGGTGGTGTAAGGAGTTTGTCTAGTTCAGGCTCAAGTGATGGTATGAAATGGTCTCTTAGGGCTTCATATGAGGGGACTGCAGCCCCCCCCCCCCCCCCGGCTGCTCGGGTGGCTTAGCCCAGACACATCTCCTTTAGTTTACACCATACACAGCTGTACCTGGGTACTTCTGGGCATTATGAAGAGTAGCTGGCAGAGGTGGGTGAGGTGAAGCAAGCCCTGCTAGTTGAGGCTGTTAGGGTACCTCGTTGTTTATAAGAATTGTCACTGTGAAGTGTCATTGAGTCCATTTCGACTCATAGTGACTCTGTGTAGGGTTTTGGAGGAGCAGCTGGTGGGTCTGAACCTCCAACCTTATGGTTCAAACTGACCTTGTGATCCAGTGCTTAACCTACAGTGCCACACCAGGACTCCGTACAATAATGTTGTTGTTAAGTGCCATAGAATTAATTGAGATTCATAGTGATCGTGTATAGAGTTTCCAAGAAGTGACTGGTGGATTTGAACCGCTGACGTCATGGTTCAAATTGACCTTGCGGTCCAGTGCGTCTCCTCCAGTGCTACACCAGGACTGCTTACAATAATGTTGCTATTGTTAAAGTGCTGTCGAGTCAGTTCCGACTCATAGCGACCCTGTATAGGGTTTCCAAGGAGCAACTAGTGGGTTTGAACTGATGGCCTTGTGGTTCACAGTCCAATGCTGATCCTACAGCACTACACCAGGAGTCCCTTATAATGATAGCAGTCCCCATTTACCAAGTGCCCACTCCATGCAGATCCTCGGGCTCCCCCAGAGACTAGCCCAGGTTCACTGAATTGTCACAGGCCCTGCATGGCAGGTACTGACTTAGGCCTGGGAAGCTGAGACTGGGCAGGGAGGGTGCCCCGCCTGCATAGGATTTCAGGTGATAGCAGGACTCCTGAACCAGTGTTCTCAAGGCCTGTCCTGTATGCTGCTTCTACTTGTGATACTGAGAGCAGGACGAAGGGACTAGGCTCTCTCACACCACACACCAGCCCCTTAGTGGGACACAGATGCTGTTCCCAGCCCTTGTCCGGACCAGGTGCTGGTTTAGAGACAGATGGCACAGTGGTCAAGAGTGTGGCTGTGGCCTCAGACAGAGCAGAGCTGGACCCCAGTCGTGTCTGGCCCTGTTCACAGAGCTCTGAGCCTTGGGCAGGTAATGAGACTACTTGGTACCTGTTTCCTCGTTTGTGAAACAGGTCTGCTGGTAGGACTTCTCTTAAGACTGAGCACCTGCCTCATGGTTACCAGGGTTTTCTTTTCTTTTTTTAATAAAAATGCTGTTTGATTGTGTTTTTGGTGAAGGTTTACATAGCAGTTTAGGTTCCCATTCAACCATTTTTAACACACATTGTTCAGTGACTTTGGTTACGTTCTTCAAGATTCATGAACACTCTCAGTATTTCTGGTCTGGTTGCTCTATTTTGACAATCTCATATATTTTTTTTTCTTCTGAGTTTTGTTGAGATATAATTCACATAGCATATATTTCATCAATTTTTATTATTGCCTAGTTGTGACTATTTCATTGCCCCCAAAAGAAACACCTTAGCTGTCATCCCATTCCTCCCCCCATCTCCCCCCCTGCCCCCTCCCCAAGGACTAAGCCACCTCATCCATTTTCTGTCTCTGGATTTGCCTATTCTGAACATTCCATGTAGAGTCATGCCATATGCTTTCACTTATAATTTGAGATTTACCAGTTTAAAAAAAAAAAAAAAAAAGAGGAAGATCCCCAACGAGATGGATTGGCCAAGTGGCAGCATCGATGGACTCAAGCGTGGCAACAGTAGTGAGGTTGGCCCAGGATCGGGCAGGGTTTCGTTCTGCTGTGCATAAGGTCGCTATGAGTCAGTACCGACTCAATGGCACCTAACAACAACAACATCAGTACTTCATTCCTTCTCATTGCTGAATAATATTCCATTGTATGAATGGATATGTGGCGCTGTGGGTTAATGCGCTGGATTGCAAAATTCATTTGAACCGCAAGGTTCAAGCTCACCAGCTGCTCCTTGGAAACCCTATAGAGGATCCCTATGAGTCAGAACTGACTCCCAGGCACTTAACAACAACAAAAACTACATGGATGGATATACCACATTTTATTTGTACATTCATTAATTGATGGGTAGTTGGGTCATTTTCACCTTTTGGCAGTTACAGAGTAATAGGCACAATGCTGTGAACGTTTGTATTTGGGTATGTGCTTCACCATTTCATTTTTTAAAATGATATTTTCTTCTTTCTTTGTGTGTGTGTGTGTGTGTGTGAGAGAGAGAGAGAGAGAGAAAGTTGATGCATCAAGCTAGGTTCCCCTTAACAAATTTTAGACAGATTATTCTGTGCCCAGCAATTTTTGGTTGGTTGCAATTTTTTCCATGTATCAGCATTCTCATTGTTTCCATTCTGTGTGTTCTCTTTCTATCCATCTAGCTTCCCTTCCCCCGCTTATCTTATCATCTTTGCTTTTCGGCACCTGTTGGCTGTTTGGTCCTCATATAGGTCATTGTTTAAGGGACCACAATGCTTATGGTTGATAGTACTTGTTATTTGGCTGAAAAGCTTCGGTTCCAAATTCAAAGGGGGTCTTAGGGTAATAGTCTCAGGGGTTCTTCTAGTCTCTTCTAGTAGGCACAGTAGTCAGACTCCTTAGGTTACGTAGGATTTTGAGTTTAATTCTACATTTTTCTCCCATTCTATTTGGAATCTTCTGATGTCTCCCAGGTCAGAACGATCAGAGGTGGTAGCTGGGAATCATCTAGTTCTTCTGGTCTCAGCTTAGAAAAGCTGTGGTTCTTGAACTAGTTTGTTTTTGGAGCCTTTGATTTCTTTCCTTCTCTTTTGCTTCCTATGAGTGGAGTCTGATAGTCTCACCATCTTATTTTAATCCTTCGTAGCTCTCTGGTGAGGAGTGGCTGCTTGTAATGTGTGTGCATGCGCACATGTGCATACACACATGTATGGTCAGACACAGCTCCCATCCAATCAGATCCAATGGAACAAATTCTGGAGGCCTGCTTGTCCTAGAGGGGCTGAGGGCCTGGCACAGATATTTGGTTATATGATTCCCTGCACAGCTGTTGTGAGGCTTAAAACAGCGACTTTGCAGTTAGGCACCAAGAATCTCTGAGTCCTGGCCTGAGCTTTTCTGATCCCTCCCTCCCACCTCTGAGGTTTCCGTCCTGCCCACACCCCTTTCCCTGGGGTTCAGTCTTATAGGCCACAGGGCATGCATTTGGAAGCCTCCCTCCAGGACCTCACAGACACTGGCCACACTCAGAGGCCTCTGGTCCCTGGTGCCCTGCACCAGGCGCCACCGTGCCAGTGTGCCCTCTGGATTATTTGGACCCAGCCCAGTACCCAGCCTCTATCCGATTCTCTAGGAGAAGTGTTTTCCTGCCCACTCTTCCTATCCCCCTTCTCCTACCATGGTCCCTTCATGAGTCCCTGTCATACTTGGCTGGCTGCCCACTTGGGGTGTGGCCCTACTTGCCCTGAACTCTCTGTTCCCTCCTGCCTTGTTTCAGGTGAATACATCAAGACCTGGAGGCCCCGATACTTCCTCCTGAAGAGTGATGGCTCCTTCATTGGGTATAAGGAGAGGCCAGAGACCTCTGACCAGTCCTTACCTCCCTTAAACAACTTCTCTGTTGCAGGTGGGTCTCAGGGCCAGTGGGCCAGAGGTTGGGCACTGAGAACGGCCTGGAAGGTTTGAGGGGACCTGGGACTTGGCCTTTCTTGAAGAGCTGGGGGCCTGTCCTGGGTCTGTCTGCTTCAGATTCATTTCCTGCCCTGCTGTCACTTGGCTTGGTGGGGGGCTCTGGATGGTGAGAGATGGAGAAGGGAGAAGCCAGGGCTTTCCTCTACTCCTGACCCGGGCATCATCCCTATTGTGATGCCAGCTCTTGCTAGCTAAACCCTTGTGGTTCTAGCTGGTGGCAGGTGGCCCTCCTCCTGCTTACGATCTGCTTTCTACCCATGCTGACCTCAGAACTGAGCTTGTGTCTTCTACTCCCTCTGCTGTGGTCTTGGGCTTCTTGGCCAGGCCCTACCTAATGACCACGCTCCCCTCCTGGGCTGCTCCCAGTCACCAGCCCTGTCTGGATCCCCCTAGTGGTAGTCTCCCCTCAGGAAGGAAAAGAATCCCCATCACCATTAAGAGGCAGTCTTTGGTGAGCACTCACTGTGCCCTGGTACATTCAGAGGTCCTGACACGGGCTGTAGCACTTCGTCTACAGAACAGAGCTGTAACAGAGCTGCTCCTGGAGCCTTGTTGTACCGAGGTCGGTCCTGAGGACGATGCCCAGAGTCACGGTCCTGCCTCCTGCTCCCTGCTCCCTTGTACCCAGTCCTAAGCACATTTTCCTGCCATTCCCCTAATCCAGACCACCACTTCACCCATCCAGGTCCCTGCTCCTGTTGTTTCCCAGCCTCCTGCCTGGCCCCCTCCCCCAACCCCCCCAAGTCTGGCTCTTTCTAGAATGCCACTCAGTTACTTCTCTGCCCTGCATAAAGGTGTCCTTCCCAGGATCCCTGTGGCATTGGTTACCCTGATATCTATTCCCAGCCCTTTGTTCAACATAACTCCTGACCTGTCCCAAGCAGCCTCCTGGATGGCCCTTGGGGCCCAAACTGGCCTCCTTAACAATCCTCTCCTCCCCCAACTTTCTCCTACTTCCATTTCTTTCTCAGGGTCAGCCCTACTGTTCCCCAGCCGCAGACCAAAGACCCTGTAGCCTGACTACCTGTCTTGTTCTGCCCTCCCACGGCCCCCTGTTCATCAGCCCCATTCTCTCCTGCTGGGTCCCTGCACCAGCCCCCTCCCTGGACTCCAGTCTCACATCTGTCCTTGTCCCTACCCTACCCTAAATGAGCCATCCACGACTCCATACTGCCCTCAGGACAAAGTCTGGACTCTTCTTTGTGGCCTCCAAAACCCTGCCCGGCTGGCCTGCCCACCTCAGCAGCCACCTCACGCACTCAGCTTCACTAGCCATTCCCGAGTGTGGCGGTCCTCTCACCCCTGGGGTCTGCGCATGGTGTCCCCTTTCTTCTTCAGGGATCAGCTTAGATTTGCCCGGCAGATAACCCTCTTGGTGTGCCCCCATAGCCCTGATCACGGGAAAGTCACTGTCTGGTGACAGAGCTGCCTCCCCCAAGGGACCTGGAGCCCCGTGAGGGCTGGGCCAGGGTGTCTCGGTCACTGAAGTGTTCCTCCCACCCTCTGGTATGGGGCCGGATTGGGCACACAGGAGGGGCTGTGGAGATGTGGGCTGCAGGCTGGCAGGGCTGCCTGTCACCCTGCTGCTCTCTTCCCTCTGTCTGCAGAATGCCAGCTGATGAAAAGGGAGAGGCCACGGCCCAACACTTTTGTCATACGCTGCCTGCAGTGGACCACGGTCATCGAGAGGACCTTCCATGTTGACTCTCCAGAAGACAGGTGAGCCAGGCCACATGGGTGGATGACTTATCCCCAGGACCCTGTGGTTGTCTGTCTCCCCAGCTAAAGCTGAGAAGAGCTGAGCGCTCAGTCTGAAGACCCCACTCCGTGTTCTCAGAATCTCGGCGGACCTTGTCGGCAGTACAGCAACAGCTCTGCCCATCTGGGAGCTGTATCTATAATGAGCAGATCTGTTGATTCTGAGGTGGAGCTACATACAGCCCTCCTGCAGTTTAGAAAAAAAATGTTCAGAACAGACATAGATTTACCTTGTTAACAAATCAAGCGGTGTAAAGAGGTTTGTAGTGGAGAACTTCCCACACACCCCTGCCCCTGTGCCCTACCCTTCACCTCTGGCAGAATCTCTTTGTGGGCAGACACCTGGAGGTCTGTGCTGACTTTTGCCTCCTCGCCCCTTTTTCCTTTGTATGCAAAAGATAGTGTTTCTACACATGCCATTCTGAATTGGCCAGTTTGTCTTGGAGAATCTTCCCACTTCAGTACGCTGAGAGCTGCTGATGTGGGGTTTATACTTTAAAACCAGGATGTAAGAGTCTCTTGCTTTATTCTTCTTCGGGATTGCTTTGACTGTTCAGGGCCCAGGCCCTACGCAAGTCCATCTAAATTTGAAGGCTATATATATATTTTTTGATTTCTGCAATGAAGACTGTTGGAATTTTGGCTGCGCTTGTATTGAATCCCCAGATCCCTTTGGGCAATACTGACATCTTATCAATACTGAGTTTTCTAGCCCATGAACAGTAGATATACTTCTTTAAGCCTTTTTCAACATTGTTTTATAATTTTCATTGTAGAAGTCTTCTTATGTCCCTGGTTAAATTTTCCCTAGAGAGTGTGGTGACTCTACAGGATAAACACAGGACTTGGCACCACAGGTAGGTGGTTCGAGCCTACCAGCTGCTCCGCTGGAGGAAGATGAGGCTTCCTGCCCTGGAAACCCCATGCTATGAGTAGGAACTACTGCAATGGCTCTTAACAACAACAAATTTATTCCGGTGTTGTTTGCTTTTTTAGATCCTCTCATACATGGAACGTTTCCCTAATTTCCTTCTCAAATTGCTGGTGTATAGAAACCCACCTGGTTTTTATGTGTTGACCTTGTACCCTGCAACTTGGCTGAATTCCTCTGTTAGCTCTGGAAACTCCCTTTAGAAATCTTTGGGATTTTCTATATGTAAGATATGCCATGTGAGAATAGGGATACTTCTTATTCCTTCCTTCCAGGTTTGGATTCCTATTATTTTTCCTTTTCTTGCCTTCTGCTCTGGCTGGGACTTCCAGTACCATTATTGAATAACAGTAGAGAAAGTGGGTGTCTTGTCTGGTTCCCTATCTTGAAGGGGAATGTTGTTAAGTGTATTGAGTTGGTTCTGACCCATAGCAACTCTGTATAGGGTTTCTCAACAAGCAAGGAATAGAAGGGGAATCCTTTAATATGATTAATTTTATTATACTCAATGGAGTCAGTGTTATGCTCAGTGAAGAAAAATAGAGTCCTGGTGTGGTGTTGTGGGTCAATGTGCTGGACCGCAAAGATGGTATGAACATCAAGGTTGGCTGTTCAAGCTCAAACATGGCTGTGGAGCATTTGAAGCATGGCTAGTGCCAGTGAGAGACAGAATATTTTATTTTATTTAATGCATTTAAAGTGCCACATGTGGCCAGTGGCTCCCCTCTTGAACAATGCATTATAGCACACACACCAAATAAATACTATTATAAAACTTGTTACTACATCTAGCAAAAATGTCACTTTGAGGATGACAGTGTGCCAACCCAAAGCCATATTTTCCATCGCGTCATATGTATGCTGGACAATGAATAAGGAAGACCAGAAAAGAATCCATGCGTTTTGAGTTATTGGCAAAAAATATGGAAAGTACCCTAGCCTGCCAGAAGAACAGCAGACCTGTTTGAGAAGAAATACAGCTGGATTGTACCTTAGAAGTGACGATGGCAGTACTTCATCTCTGGTACTTTGGACATGTGCTCAAGAAGGACCAGTCCCTGGAGAAAGCATCATGCTTTGTAAAGTGGAATATCAGCAAGAAAAAGGAAGACCCCCAATGAGGTGGATTAACTCAGTGGTCTCAGTAGTGTGATTCAAACATAACAATTGTGAGGCTGGGGTGGTACCGGGCGGTGTTTTGTTCTGTTGTGCAGAGGGTCGCTTCACGTCAGAACCGACTCCACAGCACTTAACAATACACACTCTTTAACCTTTCCTATTTTCCCAGGGCTAAAAGTGTATTTTCCTCACCAAACCAAAGAACCAAAACTCACTGCCATCAAATTGATTCTGACTCAGAGGGACCCTAAAAGACAGTAGAACTGCCCCGTGAGGTTTCTGGGACTGTAAATCCTTACGGGAGCAGACTGCCTCAGTGGTCTCCCATGGAGCAAGTGGTGCGTTTGAACACTTAACCCACTTGGCCACCAGGCTCATTACTTGTTCTACCAAAGGAACAGATTTCTCCTCTCGAGTTGAAAACTGGGGAATGAAACGTGTCTACCAGTTAAAGCCAACTGAACCCCGGTGGCTGTATAAGGGAGTCACTGGCGAGTGTCCACTGTTCTCCCTCCTGGCTGTTAACCCAAAATTTGGTCGATTGAGTTCACCCAGAGGCACCTGGGGGTGGGAGACATAGTGATGTACATCCAAGAACCAGTCACTAAAAACCCAGTGGGACACATCTATTCTGATGGGTGCAGGGTCTGACAGATGGTATGACCTGCTACTATGAGAGATGGACGTGAGCCCTGCTGGAGGAAGGAGAGTGTGCCTCCAGGAAAAGGCACCACATAGGCAAAGGCCTGGGGGCATGCAGCACAGTGAGTGCCTGCCAGAGGGTTCTCTGTTGCCAGAGACTCAAGGGCTTGGGGTCTCAGGGAGCAGGGGACTGAGAGGAGCTCGGGTTCCCAGCAAGGCCTTGGACTGCAGATGATGATTCCCACGGGGCTTGGCAGGCGCTTAATGAATTGGGGTTTGTCACAGGGTTGTTGTAAGATCCAAGGGCTGATAAACAGGAAGCTGCTTCCCAGTACCTGGCACACAGTTTATAGCCTGCAAAAGGAGCAGTGGGGAGCCAGCCGAGCATTCTAGTCAGTGAGAGACCTGTTCTTGTGTTGTGCTCTCCAGCGTGGGGGAGGCCCCTGCCTTCTCCCTGCCCTGTTTTTAAATCACCTGTTGCCAGTTCAAACCCATAGCCACCTGGAGGAAGAAAGGTGAAGCTATCTATTCTCGGAAACCCTGTGTCTGGGAATCACTTGAGAGCAGTGGGTTTGGTTATTTGGTTTTTGACCTGCTTTTACTGCCTGTTATTGTTGTTATTAAATGCCGTCGAGTCAGTTCTCAACCCATAGCGACCCTGAACAGGTTTCCAAGGAGTGGCTGGTGAGCTTGAACCACCAAACTTGCAGTTCAAACAGCTTTGCAGTCTGGTGCATTAACCCACAGCGCTAACCAGGACTCCTGGAAAAAACAAAACCCAAATTCCTGCTTTGAGCCTCCAGCCAAGGTGTAAGCCAGAAATCCAGCAAGAGGGAGGCCATAGCTGACCAGTGCGGTCCCTGCTGCCTACCTCACCTCACATTGGCCTTGGTTCTCTGGCTTCTGAACCTGGGGGAAGGTAAACCTGGTACCTGGATGCTGCAGTGCCCCCCTCCCTGGGCCTATCCTGCCTTCTCCTGGTGCCTATACCCTATGGAGAGGACCCCCACCCCCACCAACTTGTCTCAGAAACGTTGAAAGAAGACCATAGTGAATGAATATCTCCATACCTTGCACCCAGAGTCAGCAGGCCAGCATTTGCCGTGTGTGCCCCACCTGGCTATGTACAAACCAAACCTTTTATGTGTCTCATCACACATACCTCAGCTGGCAGCTCTTAAAAATAAGGGCTTCCTCCAGCAGAATCGGGGCCCCATTATCACACCCGAGATGAAGATAACGTCTGTTCACTAACATCCTCCCGCCACCCATGCTGCACTGGAACTCCACAGTTGTCTCAGATGGTGAATTTTCAAGGTTGTGCTTTCCAACTAGGAGCCGTTCATGCTGATGGCCATTTCGCTCATTTCTACCTTTTGGGAGTTGTGAAAAGTGTGCAGTGATTCCTGGTGTACAAGTTGCTCTTTGTGTTCCTGTGTTAGTTCTTTGAGGTTTGCACTTAGCCTCATATGCACGTGAAAGCTGGACAATGAATAAGGAAGACTGTAGAAGAATAGATGCATTTGAGTTAGGATGTTGGAAGGGCAGATTGAAAGTGCCATAGACTGCCAGAAGAATGAACAGATCTGTGTTAGAAGAAGTGCAGCCAGAATGCTCAGCCAGGATGACCAGACATCTCTCATACCTCAGACATATTATCAAGAGGGAACAGCCCCTGGAGAACAGTATCATGTTTGGTCAAGTGGAGGGTCAGCAAAAAGAGGAAGACCCCCAAACGAGATGGATTGGCAGCAGCAATGAGTTCAAGGGTAATTAATAATGATTTTAAGGATGGCGCAGGACCGGGATTGCTATGAGTCGGAACTGACATGACAGTACCTAAAACAACAAAACTAGGATTGCCATTGCTGTGCCCTGTGATGGTGATGGTGTGCCCTGGAGTTGTTCTCTTCAGCTCTTTGAGGAACTGCAGAACTGGTTTTCACAGTGGCCGCAACATTTGACATTTGTCTGTTGTTCGCTTTTCTCTTTTAAAAGTTCATCTTAGCCATCCTAGTGGAGGCCAAGTGGTAGCTCACTGGCTCTGAGCTGTATCTTTGTCCCTGGAATGGCGCTTAGAGGATATGCATTTGACTGCTAATGGCAAAATCGGCAGTTCAAACCCTTGAACCACTCTTTGGAAACCCTACACAGGGTCACTATGAGTCAGAATTGACTCAGTGGCACTTAAAATTAACATCAACAGTCCTGATAGGGCAGTGGTTAAATGCTTGACTGCTAACTCAAAGGTTAGTGGTTCGAATCACCAGCTGTTCTGTGGGGAAAGAGGTGACAGTCTACTTGTGTACAGATGGACAGCCCCGGAAATCCAACGGGATGGCGCTGCTCGGCTGCTCCGGATAGGGTCACTGTGAGCTGGAATCGACTCGACAACACACAGCAACAAAATGGACAACGGTGTTGCGCATCCTTCATTTGCTTGTTAGCCATTTGTTAAGTCCTTTGCCCTGTTTTTCTGTTGGGTTGTCATTTTTGTGAAGTTGTTGTAGGAGTTCTTTATATATTCTGGACTTTAACGTAAGTCTTTTGTAATTTCTCTCTTTAAAACTGTGAGTGACTTTTAGTCCCAATCAGTGTAAATGCCAAAGCCTATGTCCTACAAAATCCTCCATGGTTGGGCCCTCCCCGAGCCGTTTCCTACCACTAGTTTTCTCAGTTTAGCCCCACTGATCTTCTTAAACCTGTCCCACTGCCATTGAGGTGATTCTAACTCCTAGACACCCTGCAAGACAGAGTCCAGCTGCCCCATTGGGTTTCTGGGGCTGTAATCTATACAGAGGCAGACTACCACTCCTTTCTTCTGAGGAACAGCTGGTGGGTTCAAATCATCAACCTTTCGGTTGGCAGTCAGTCACTCAATCCCTGTGTCACCAGGGTTCCTACACTGGTCTCCTTGCTGTTCCTTTAACCATGCCAGGCGCACCCCCACCTCGGGGTCTTTGCACTTGTTAGGGCTTCCTCTTCCCCCAGATAGCAGTACAGCGCTCTCTTTACCGTCATCTGGCCCCTGCTCCCTCTTACCCTGGGCCTTTGCCCTGCTTGGTTTTCTTCATAGCACCCACCTACCTGCTGAGAAATCTAATGTTTGTTTACTTGAGCCTGGCACATAAATAGGTGTTGAGTAAACGTTTGTTGAATGAATAGATGAGTCTTTGCAGCTAATTCTTTGTTGAGCCAGGCTCTGCTCTAAGTCCTTTATGTACCGTAGTTTTATGCACATAACATGTATTATATGACATTTTTCAAACTGCACAAGCACATTTTGTGCATTTGCATGTTACGTGCAAAAAATACACTGTACTAATAACTCATCTTATTCTTCGAATGTCTTAAGTGGTAGTTGCTCATCTGTAAAACAGGGATAATGATGGTAAATGGAGGTGCAGAGTGTAGGAGAAGAGAAGAAAGGAGAATACCTGAAGGCCAGGAGCAGGCAACGCAGGAGGGTGTCTGAACAGGGGAGGGCCCCCAGGTAGCTGCCGGCTGTGGGTTCTTCCATCCGCTTTCAGGCCCAGCCACTTGCTGGTGGTTCCTGAAGCCCCAGAAGGGACAGGCTTGTTACTGAGGGTGCTGACACTTCCCATTCCCCAAGGGCAGGTCCTGGCGCCCCTCTGAGTAGGAGCCAGAAGCAGAGGAGGACATGTGACAGCATTGGACTGGGGCTGCTCACGCCGTTGTTGGGACACACAGTGGTGTTGCTGTTCCCCCCGGCCTCTATGCCCCTCGTGCCTAGAGGACACCTCACTGCTCTGGTGTGCTCTCGCTGCCTCCAGTATGTGTCCCACATAGTAGAAGTCTGAGACTGTCATTCCCCGCATACAACCCTGTATGTGACGTCCAAGGTTAGGACCCCGCGTGATTGTTAGCTTGGTGGTCTGTAGAGCCTGTTGTGTCCCTGTCCTGCCCCTGCCCCCTTCTCTTCACTCATCTCTGGGGGCTGCAGGTTCCCTATGACCCAGATGCCTCCAGCCTTCTGGCCCTCCCAGCAGTCAGTCTGCACACTGGCTCCTTCTTACCGTTTATTTCATAGATGCAAGTATATGCTGTGGTTATGGAATGTGGGGAAAGGCCCATAGTCCGGTGACATCCTTCATGTCCTAGCTGAAATACCTCCTGTAGAGACCCTCCCTGACCATCCTCTGAGGAGGGGTTTCCTCTCTGGTCCCTGTCTGTGTGCTTTTACACAGCTGACTTCTCCATTGGGCCAGTGGCTCCATTGGGCTTGTTCCCTCTTGCATCCCAGCCACAGACAGAAGGCGCTCAATACATACATACTTGCTGGATGGATTTGATGGATGGATGGATGGTTGGTTAGATGGCTGGATGAATGGATGGATGTGTAGGTGAGTGAATTTCCACAGTAACCCTTGGAGATTCTCTCTGCTAGGCCCTGCTCTAAGTATTTTGAATTCCTTTCTTCACCCTTACCTGATCACGTAGTCCCCCTGTGAGTGTGAGCAGCCCAGGCACAGGGAAGTTCCAGTGTTGTCCACCAGACAGGAGCCAAGCTGGGGTTCATGCCCATAGTGTGTGCTCTCATCCACTCTTGTGGGAGACGTTGGGCAGCACACGCTGATGTGCAGTGGCTCTTAGGGCTCATGTTCCTGAGCCTGTGCCACTCAGTGCCCAGTGACCTGCCTGCTGGCCCCCCCCCCCACTCTCCCCTGCCTTCCTGAACTTTGGCATGTGGACTGACTCTCTGCTTGCTGGCTGTGTAACTGGGCAGGTGGCTGCCTCTCTGTGCCTCTGTCGCATTTGTAGGCATTGGGGCAGATTGAAGGTGTGAGCAACAGCACTGGGGTGGTAAGTGCTCTATAGTGATTGTTGTTGTTAAGTGCCATTGAGTCGGTTCTGACCCAGAGCAACCCTGTATAGGGTTTCCAAGGAGTGGCTGGTGAGCTTGAACTGCTGACCTTGTAGTTCAAACCAAACTTGCAGCCCAGCGTGTTATCGGGCCTTAATGTTGTTGAGTAATTTCCGACGCTTGGTGACCCCACGTGTGTAGAGTAGAACTGCTCCACACGGCTTTTCAGCAAGGCCTGGCTTCTAGGTGTGCTTGAGTTGCCAGTCTTTCCTAGTCCAGTGCTTAATTGCACCCCTCAGGGGATCCTTTAAGTGTTCGTATTGTTCTTTAGTAAGAGGCGGTCTTGCTCTGCAGTCTGTAGTCTTGCCGGGAAGCCTGCCTTTGCCTTGCTCCTGGGCTCCTGAGCAGTGTCCTCTGGTCCCTGACCCTTCCTGAGAGAGTGGCCCCACTTGAGCCTCCAGGGCTTGCCTGTTGGGGATCTGGGAATGGAGGCTTCTCCTCAGGTCCCCAGTGGCTTAGGGAAAGGTGGGGGACTGAGAAAGAGCAGGGTGTGCCGAGGCCTGTGTCTCAGCTCCACCACGTCCTTCATGGCTGTTTGTTTCAGTTTCCGCATCTGTGCCCTTAAGAATTAAATGGGATGGTGTCTGTGGAGGTGGCTTTTCAGTGCTGTTTTTTTCCTTGTCATGACTTGGGGGTGATGAAGGTTGATTCCCCTGGGGGACCTCCTTTTGGGGTGTGTGTACAGACACTTCAGCCCCAGCCTCAGTCCCAGATGGGAGTTCCCCTCTGCCCCAGACACTGTGTTGCAAACCCTTGAGTGCCCTGGACCGAGGCCCTTGCTTTTCCTCTGGAAACAAAGTGCTGCAACTCTGTAACCTCAGTCCAGTTGGAACAGACTCGGGGACTGGTCAGGCTGCGGAAGAGCCCCAGGTAGGCCCTACTGACCTCCTCCTGTGTCCTGGGGTGGACCATGGCTCCCTGTGCACAGGAGAGCTCCTGGCCGACTCAGTGTTGTTAACACCTCCCCTGACTTCAGGTACACAGCTGCTTCCCAGCATCTGAGTGGCCCCAGTCTCTCTGAGTAGTCTGAGCCTAGCCCTTGTGCCTGCTACCCATACCTATGGCTTTTGAGCTGCTTCAGGTGGGGCGCACCCTCGTTGGACTGTGTGTGTGAGAGTGTTCCCTCCCTCTCTCTGTTCTTAGCCAGTCCCTTATGACCTCTCCATAATTACGTAGACCCCTTGCTTCTTTAACATGTATTCATTATAACTTGGAGGGTCTCTGTGATGTCTCTAAAGAGCGTGGTGGCGCAGTGGGTGGAGTGTTGGGCTGCTGATAGCAGGATGCATGATTCAGGCCCACCAGCTGCTCTGTGGAAGGAAGATGAACCGGAAGCTCTGAGTCGGCATCGACTCAATGGCATCGAGTGCGAGCGTTGTCTTCTTCTCTTTCATTGGGGAGGGGTGATTTCTCTGAGCCCCTAAGTTGGCATTTTTCGATTTCTAATAAATAGAGTTTGATAAAGCCAGTCATGGAGTGGTTGTCTGTGACGTGCTCCTTTCTTTTGGAAGAACAGGAGGATTACTGTGTGAGTCGGGGTTAAGGCTCTGAGTTGTTCCAAAGGGGGCACAGGTTACTGCAAGTTGAGCAAGATGGGTCTGAGAGGACGGGGCCAGCATGCCCCTACCTTGCTAAGGATCGCGGCCTTCCATCCTGGGGTGGACTCTTCTGGTCTGTGGGGACAGTAGCGTTCGCTGGGACTTGGGGAAGGGAGGGCAGTGTGCCAAGCCCTTGATGGTTATGTCCACGTGGTATGTAGGAAGCGGGATCTCACGTGGCCGGACCACTTAGAGCGCCTCTTGTGTGCCTTGAGGGCCCCTCAAGCTTAGTTCTTGAGCTTGGTTCAGGATTGCTGGCCCTGGGGAAAGGTCACAGGCAAGTCCGTTGCAATTCCTACCGAGCCTGGAGTCCCTGCTGGAATTCTCTGTTCTTGTCTGTGCCTTAGACTCTTAATCTGTACATGGGAGGAGGGGGCCGTTAGTAACAGCTATGTGCTCTCTAAGTTCAGGTTATTAGAGGAGATGGCCTTACCTCCTGCTCCCTGCCCCTCACCCTCTGGAATGCCCTGGTGGCACAGCGGTTACAGCACTAGTTTGGCTTTAGCAGCACAGTGTTCCACTGACAAGGTTGTCTCGGCATGGATACCTGCCCGTTGTTACACTCAGCTGCTAAACTTGTCACCGCAGGGAGGTAGCACACACGTGTTCTGCCCACAGCAGCCGCAGGCTTCACTGAGTCTGAGAGCCCAGCCTTGGGCACACACCATTCCGTGGAGTACCAGCACAGCCCCTAGGACCGAGTTCACAGTGAACAACCACACAGCTTTACGGCAGTCTCAGAACATGGGGGAACGGATGGAATAGGCTAATAGAGCCCATCCCATCGGAGAGAAGAAGCAGGGTCTCATGGCCATGCCATAAGCACTGTGGAGTTGGCCTTGGGCTCTGAGCCCTGCGTGTACTTCCGTAAAGGGCGACAGCCGGAGTACCCTATAGGAGTTGGATTTGACTCAGTGACCGGGGATTTGGTTCCATGTGTGAGGAGCCCAGGTAGTGCATGGGTTAAGCATTGGGCTGCTAACCAAAAGGTTAGTGGGTCAAACCCACCCCTCATTCTGAGGGAAAAAGATGAGGCTAGTTGTTCCCGTAAAGTCTTACAGACTTAGAAACCCTAAGGAGCAGTCCTTTAGGTTGCTCTGGGTTGGAATTGGCTCGACAGCATTGGGTTTTGTTTTTGGGGTTTGGTTCCCTGTGTGAGGGGCCCTGTTGGCACAGTGGCTTAAGCACTGGGCTGCCAATCAAAAGGTTAGCAGTTCTAACCCATCAGCCCCACTTCTCAGGAGAAAGATGAGACTGTCTGTTCCCATAAAGATTTATGGCCTTGGAGACCCTATGGACAGCCCTGCTCTGTCATCTAGGGTCACGCTGAGTCGGAATTCTGTTGAAGGCATTTCAACAGTGAGTTTGGCTCCCTGTGGGACCTTAGGGTCGGGTGGGGTCTCAGCTGCCTCTTAGGGCTGCAGGGCAGCTTCAGGAAGGCGTGTGCCAGACCCTACCTGTTCTGGTCCTGAGAGCTAGATGAAGATACTGAGGCTTCTTTACATATTGTGACATGGTAGTGGGGCCCTGCTGGTCCTCTTTGGTGGTGGTGATGTGCCCTAGTCCAACTCACAGCAACCCTGTGTAGGGTTTCCGAGGCTGTAAGTCTTTATGGGAGCAGAAAGCCTCATTTTTGCACCATGGAACAGCTGGTAGTTTCAAACTGCTGATCTTGAGGTTAGCAGCTGGACTCATAACCACTTATTCTTAGCAAGTAGTCTGCTTTTCCCACCGGCCTACAGACAACAGCACACACACACATAGGGGATTCATTGTGTTCATTATAACTTGTATTGCACCACTGGGCACTGCTGGGTCAGAACTGGGGTAACACTGGCAGTTTTGTATCATTCAACCAAATGTGTTTTTCTTTTTGGTCTTTGGCTGTTTTCACTCCTTTTTCCTACATTTCCCCTCTCCACAGGTAGAACAGTTTACAAGAACCAAGAAAAAAATCTTCCCCAGTTTAGTTCTAACCCCAAAGTGATCACAACCCCAAACTATTCACTGCCACTGAGTTGATTCTAACTCACAGCGCCCTATTTGGGGTTTCTGAGGCCGTAGGAGCATCTGGTGGGTTTGAACCACTGACTTTGCGGGTAGCAGCCCCATACCTAACCCATAATGCCACCAGGAGTCTACAGAATTTCAGAACTACTGTACTGGTTCTCAAACTAGTCTTCCTCTTGCTAAGACCTGGTTCTCTGCCAGCTGACTTGTGCATCCTGTCCTTCAGGACCTTGCCCAAACCTCTCTTCCTCTTGAATTTCACAGCCCCCACCTCACTGCCTCCCCTGTTAGCTGGGAGCCCTGTTAGCCAGCTCTGGCCTTGAGAGAGCTCTTCAGCTTCTTTGGCTAATGAATATTTCCTTTGACTCTTGGTTTTCTTTTGCAAAAACATTTTGGCTTGTAAACTTGTGGTTGCCACTTGTTCCGAAGGAATTCTAAGGAACATTGGCTTCTTCCTCCTTTAGGGCTCAGGGTGGTGGCTGATTGTCAAGAGGTTGTGGAGAAAGGTGACTTAAAGAGCACCTGCTGGGCTCTCACCTGGCCAATGTAGGCACAGAGACGGCTGCCTTCCTTGTTCCACTCCTGCCCTGCTTTCCTACTGCCATAATCTCCCATAGTCCCTCAGCTCGCCATGGCTCACCCACTTGGAGGGGTGGGAACTTGGGCTGGGCCGGGACTCAGGGCCTTGGGTACGCATGTGTCCCTGCAGGGAGGAGTGGATGCAGGCCATCCAGATGGTGGCCAACAGCCTTAAGCAGCGGGGCCCAGGCGAGGACTCCATGGATTACAAGTGTGGGTCCCCTAGTGACTCTTCCGTGGCCGAGGAGATGGAAGTGGCAGTCAGCAAGGCGCGGACTAAGGTGGTAAGTGCACCACCCAGTGGCAGGTGACCAGGGATGAGGACTACTGATCTGCAAGCAACCCCATACAGGCCTACACAAAGTCTAGAGTGGGCAGGCAGTGGAGCTCCCGAAGGTGGCTGCCCTGGGGCTGGTCTGTGCCCATGGGGTGTGGGCAGTCCTGGGAGAGCTGCTACCCTGGCTGGTGGTCAGATTGTGCATGTGAGTATTGCCTTAGCCTCACCCTGGAGGCCATTGAAGACCTTGCAGGGCACTGGGCTGGGAGAGCCATGGACTGAAGGCCGCTTCAGAACAAACAGTTGGTGCCTGGAGCCTCCCTTCCTGCCTCCGGCCTGAGTCACTTGGCAACAGCGTCCTTTGCTTCTCCTCTTCCTTTGTTGGAATGTCCTCCTGCAGGTGCTGACACCCCCATCTCCCTTTTCTTCCCCTGGGCAGACCATGAATGACTTCGACTATCTCAAACTCCTGGGCAAAGGCACTTTTGGCAAGGTCATCCTGGTGCGGGAGAAAGCCACTGGCTGCTACTATGCCATGAAGATCCTGCGGAAGGAGGTGATCATTGCCAAGGTGGGTTCTGGATTTTAAGGAATGTAATCACAGCACCATAATCATACCCTGAGTCCCTGGGTGGTACAGACTGTTAACACACATAGCCGCTAACTGTGCACCCAAATACACCTTGGAAAAAAGACCTGGCGGTCTGTGTTTCTTAAAAGATCCCCGCCCTGGAAAACCCTATAGAGCCCTGTACTCTGACGCACGTGACTTGGAATCCGATTGACTGCAGTTACTTACTGGCCGTTTTCATACTCACTAAAAGGACCAGACACTCCTGGTGCAATTGACTCAACGTGTGCCTTCTCAGCCTGAACACTGGGGATCCCTTGGGCCAGATCATTCTTTACTTCAGGGATTGTCCTGTGCCCTGTAGCGTGTCACTAAAGCCAGCAGCACACACCCTGCTCCCCATTTGTGAGAATTTCGGATGCCTCCAGAGCTCACCAGTTGTCCCTGGGGAGAACTAAGGGTCTGGGTTGTCGCAGGTGAGTGGGAGGTTTGTCAGCTCTCCAGGTGGTAGTCTGTGTCATCAGTACTCCAACTTAAATCTGTTCACCTGGAGGACCTATGAGACAGTGCTGGCTGGGCCCACCCCCAAGTGGTGTAGAGTCAGTGGGTCGGGGTGGCCCCACGGCATTGGAAGCTGATGCTGCCATTGTGGGGATTCTGGCATCAAGTTGGTCCTTGGTCAAGGACTCTTTGTAGGTGGTGGGACCCACATCCTATGGTGTTACCACAGGGTGCTTATCATGTCTGGTGGAAAAATTGCTCTGTGGACTCGGAGGGTGGTGGTTTGACCCTCTGTCATCAAAGTCCTGTCAACTTTTCAGTCAGTGGGTGTGCGAGCTGCTCAGGATCCTTGGTGGGGTCCGTTGTTGGCTTGGGGATTGTGAATGGTAGTATTTGACTCTTGTCTTTCCTTCTGCCCTCTGTTGGCTAGGGATTGAACTGCTTTCCACCAGCACACAGCTCCTCACCTCCCTCGGTCTGTGGGGTGGGCAGCCTGACATCCGGCACTCTCTCTGTCCACAGGATGAAGTTGCCCACACCGTCACCGAGAGCCGGGTCCTCCAGAACACCAGGCACCCATTCCTCACTGTGAGTGTATTGTGGACAGCTGAGGGCGAGTGGAAACTTAGTCACCACAGTGCCCCAGATGGGAGGGTCGGCTCCTGAGTCACTGGGGCTGTCAGCTTTTACACAGAGCGTGACGTCTATGAAGAACCGATACTCCTGCCTCAGAAGATGGCTCTGTAGAAACACAGCTTCTGTCTCGGAGTTAGGGGCACCTGGCAGGGCTGGTGACGGTGGGACACGGTGTGTTTGTGTCAGTCTAAAGGTATAGTCCTGGAAGCAGACCTCTGAGTACTACGCTGCTGTCACTTAGACTGAGGGCTCCTGGCTCCGTCACGGCCAACAGCCGTCACTTAAATGGTTGAGGTAGAGGAGGTCATGTGGGTTGTTTCTTGAGCTCAGTTCTGTCCTATTAAAGCCACAGCTCTTAACTCACATGACATCTTATGAAGTACCTCAGTGTTGACAACAGGGAACAGTAGAGTCATCGTGTGAGTACGCCGTCGTACTTGACCGACAGCTTGTCTGTCGTCCTGCAGGCGGCCACTGCCACCTCCCGGGTACCTTGAATCCGTGTGTTATCTTTTTCTGCATTTAACATATTTAAACATGTTTAAACAAGAGAAGGACAAGAAGAGATGTAAAACAGCTGTAGTTGCTCAGAACGGAATTTCTCCCAGGGCAGCCTTTGGTACAGGCTGTGTGGAAAGCAGCAGACAGGATGGCTCTCTGTCCTCTAAGCCAGGCGTTAGCTCACATGCTCCCCAGGAGGATGTGGTTGCTGGGCCCCAGGTCCAGACAGGAGGGAGGGGGAAACATGCCCTTCTCCTTCCGACTCTGTACTCCCCCTACTCCCCACAGGCTCTGAAGTACGCCTTCCAAACCCATGACCGTCTGTGCTTTGTGATGGAGTACGCCAATGGTGGGGAGGTGAGCGGGCACCCCATCTTGCTTAGGAGTCCCTCTTTCTAGTGGGGAAGGCCCCAGAGGAAACATTCTAGTCTTGAAGCCCATCAGACTTCCCTTGTTCTCCTGGTAGAGGAGTGGGTCGCTCTGGCTCCTTCCCTGCAACCCCTGCTTCTCCCTCAGACGTAACTCATGGATCAGTGCTCACCACTTAGTGTTACTGGCTCCTCTTTGCTTGCTTGCATCACTGGCTGGCCCTCACACTTCGCCCTTCCTAGTTTCTTTCTTCCCTGCTGAGCTCTTCCCTGCTCACTCTCCCTCACAATGTCCCTCTGGCTGTCCCTTGCTGGCTCGTGAAGCATGTCTCACTATGTCACTGTTCTCAGTACCAGTGTCTTGGGAGGGTAAGAGCAGGTGGGCAGTCTAGGGACCTGACCTCCCCCTCCCCTCCCTTTCCTGGCAGCTCTTCTTCCACCTGTCCCGGGAGCGCGTCTTCACTGAAGACCGGGCCCGGTTTTACGGTGCAGAGATTGTCTCAGCCCTTGAGTACTTGCACTCACGTGACGTGGTGTACCGTGACATCAAGGTGAGCTCTTTCAGGAGCCAGGACTGTGGAGCATGACTCTCGTTCAAAGTAGAGTGGTCGGCTGCCATCTTTGAGCCAGACACCGCTGTTTCCAACTCTTCCAGTTAAGAGATTTGGTTGCTGTGTCACACCCATACTGCCCTTGTTTTCTAGGAGGGAGGTTAAGTTTCTAGCGAGGCACTGACCCATCGTTTTTCCCATTTTACACATTGAGGTTCATTCTGGTTCCATTCCATCAGCCATGACTGATTCAGTAAGAACTAATCCGATGTCCTGGGTATAGCCACCCAGTGCGTTCTTTGTAGCAGTTCAAACAAATAGCAAAGCTACATGCCCTATGTGGCCATGTCTCTCAGGTAATGTTGCTTGAAGGAAACTCAGAGGGACAGATGTCTGTGTGTTATGTACAGATGTAAACGTAAGAGGTAAAAGCTTAAAAGAAAAGCAAGGAAGTAAACGTTACTTCCAGTCTGGGCTGATGATTAATGGCTGGGACCCTCAGAGGTCGTCTGGGGGCTGGTAGTGCTTCCTTTTCCCTGGTGGGGTTCACTCCAGCATGATGGCCACCCGACTTTACAATTAAATTGCCCAGTTGTGTTTTATGATTTGTGCTCTCTCTTTCCTGGTGCAAATTTCCAAATTAAAAAACAAACAAACAACAAACTAGAAAACCAGTAAAAGATAGCTCTTTCCCATCTGAGGTTGGGGAGCTAGCCAATGTTGGGGCAGCAGGCCCAGCTTTTCCAGTTCCCACTTCCCCTGGGGTGGTAAGCTGGGGGTATAGGATCTGAGCCGTGTATATCCCTAAGGGGAGGGGGTTGGGATCCGGGGGGTGGCGGGAACCCCTGAAAGGACAGGCCCCAGATACACTGACTCTTTCAACAGCTGGAAAACCTCCTGCTGGACAAAGATGGCCACGTCAAGATCACCGACTTTGGCCTGTGCAAAGAGGGCATCAGCGATGGGGCCACCATGAAAACCTTCTGTGGGACCCCGGAGTACCTGGCGCCTGAGGTGTCTGGGACTGACTGGGGACATGGGCATGTGAGCCAGGGTTGTGGGTGTCCCCCCAGGCTGGCCCCTCACTGCCCCCCTCCCTCAGGTGCTGGAGGACAATGACTACGGCCGAGCTGTGGACTGGTGGGGGCTGGGCGTGGTCATGTACGAGATGATGTGCGGCCGCCTGCCCTTCTACAACCAAGACCACGAGCGCCTCTTCGAGCTCATCCTCATGGAGGAGATCCGCTTCCCGCGCACGCTCAGCCCTGAGGCCAAGTCCCTGCTCGCTGGGCTGCTCAAGAAGGACCCCAAGCAAAGGTGAGCGCTGACGCCTCTCCCGCCCCACCTGCCACCCCTGGTACCGGATCAGGCAGCTCTCTCTGTCAGTGTGCACCCACTCCTGGATGCTCACCGTCCCCACAGCTCCCTCAGGGATTCTGCGTGTTCTCCACACGGCCCTCTTTTATGGTGGGACCCTGAGGAAGGAGCAGGGTGGCCCCCCTGGGTTGGGGCTCCCGGCGTTGTAAGTGGTAGAGCCTGAGTGTGAACATGGCTGTGCCCTCACCCACCGTCCTGGGCTCGGGGTGAGGGTGGCACATGAGCTGCCCACGCCTCAGTTTCCTCATCTGTGCAGTGGGTGCTATGGCCAGGGCATGTCCAGAACAACAAGGCTGTTCAGGGCCCATCTCCCAGAACTGGCTGTCTTGGGGCTGGGTGCTGATGCCCCTGTCTCTGTCCAGACTTGGTGGGGGGCCCAGTGACGCCAAGGAGGTGATGGAGCACAGCTTCTTCCTGAGCATCAACTGGCAAGACGTGGTACAGAAGAAGGTGAGCCCCACTCCCACCCACGCCAGCAGGAGCTCCCAGGGCCCAGTTTTCCCCCAGCAGCTCCCTGAGTCTGTGTTCCTCTTCTCCGTAGCTCCTGCCACCCTTCAAACCTCAGGTCACTTCTGAGATTGACACCAGGTACTTCGATGACGAGTTCACTGCCCAGTCCATCACAATCACACCTCCGGACCGCTGTGAGTGCTGGGGGCCCTCCCGCCTAGGCTGTGTGTGTGAGTGGGGGACGGTGTGTCTGCTCTTGGCCCAGCTCCCCAGGATGGAAACCCCATGTCTGGGCAGTTTGGCCTGTGGTCTGCTTGCAGAACCTTCCATTGCTGGGTCCTCTGGACCTGGTGGGTGTAGCCCATTCTGGAACTCTGGGCAGGAAGCAGCGTGGGTGCCCACAGTTGGCGGCAGTGGCAGCCCACAGACAGTTGGGTCTTTGGGGTTGAATTAGTTCTGTGCTAGACAGTGCTGGCAACAGCAGTGACCAAGATAACCCAGTGGGGAAGCAGACTGGGCCCAGAGAGTGACCGCCCAGAGGAGAAATGCGTGCCTAGCCTGGGGTCGGGAGGCTTCCACAAGGCCACATGTCTCCCGAGCCACATTTCAGGCTGAGCTATGAGGACGTGACACCCCCTCCCCCCCACTTCAAAGTAGCAGGGAGCCATGTGTAATCAGGGAGCAGGAAGAAGGTCAAGGGAAATTGGGCGGAGGGATGGGAAGGGGTGGCCATTGGGGCCAGAGGAGGCAGTGTGTGTGAGGAGGGGGACACATTCCGGAGTGTCTGGGGAACCCTGGAGGTTTGTGGGTAGATGAGTACCAGGGCTGCCTCTGTCTGGGCTCTAGAAAGTTTTTGGCTGTCATGTGGAAGGTGGATTGAAGTGGGCCAGAGTGGAGACCAGGGCCGGGCACCACCTGAGAGCTCTGGGCTAGACCTGGGACTTGGTGTGGGGGAGGGGAGAGGCTCACCTGGAGACCCCTCAGCACAGTTACTCTTGCTGTCTGACTGCAACCCTTGCTATTGGCCCTTTCCTTTGGGGCCCCCGGAGAGCCTGGGCCTTCTGAAGACTGGCCCACCAACCTACTTCCCCCCACCCCACAGATGACAGCCTGGGCTCCCTAGAACTGGACCATCGGACCCACTTCCCCCAGTTCTCCTACTCGGCCAGCATCCGCGAGTGAGCAGGCCCCGCCGACCGACCGACTGATCACCATTGCAGGAGGCACGGGTGGCTTTTAAAAATCTTTTTATTTTGCTTTTTTTGTTTGTGTTCCTGGCCCTCACCTCCTTACCCTCTTCCCAGCTCACTCCTTTTCCTCTCCCAGATTCCTCAGCTGTCCCAGCAGCCCTGCCTCCAGGGAGCACATGTTCCCCTCACTTTGGTGCCCTGACTAGTATTGGAGACTCCACCTCCTGCCCCAGGACTGGACCTTTGGGAGGCTGGGGAGATTCTTTTTAATCAAAACCAACCTGAAACTGGTGTGTGGCCTTTTGTCTACACACTGCTGCTGGACAGAGGGGGTGGCTTTCTTAAAGGATGCCATGTCCAGCAGCGGCCCTGGTGCTGCCCCTGTCCCTGTGGCCCAGGCTCCCAGTGGCCTGGTGTGGGGCCACCCAGCCTTCCCCTACGGGGGCAGAGAAGCAATAATATGCTGAGCCCATCAGGGGCCTAGGGAAGCTATGGGGTCAGAGGGTTTAAGGGCTCCCTTGGGTGGATATGATGCTATGTCCTTCTGGCCCCAGCCTTGGCTTTACCCCACCCCACAGACTGCTCTCTGACTTTGGAGATGAGGCAAGAGGAATATTTTGGGGCTCCCCCTGCCCCCAGCCCCGTGCCTTACTAGGGCTTGCTTCTAGCCAGCCTTCCTTCTTGTTGGACCCTGGCTGGGCCTGGCCCCAGCACCACTGAGGGGTGAGGACTGGAATCTCCCCTTCTCTCTGCTTGGGGCCAAGTACACCTGCCTTGGCTGTTACACATTGTGCACCGAGACAGTATTGGGCCCTGTGGACAGGTTGAGGAACAGGTGTGTGTTGGGACAGGCGGTCTCTGAGAAGGGAACCCCCAGGTCCCCCTGCCCTCCCCACTCTCCAGGGCCCCACGCTCTGCAGCCTTAAGGTGCGCATGAGTGCGAGTACACAAGTGATGTGTGTCGGGCACATGAGTCAGGCCCTTGTGTGTGCGTGTGTGGTGTGGATGGAATTGGGTCCCTGTCACTGGCCCAAGCATTTCATCCCTTAGGGGTGTGGGAGAAGGGGGGCTGACCTAGTGGGAAGACTTATACCTGCCCTACCCATGTCTCCCCTCCTCTCCCTTCCCCTCCCACCCAACATCTACAGTGGTTTGGAATTTAATTTTTGTGTTTTTGACCCTCCCAACCCCCTTCCTATACTAGAGAGTTCACAGAAGGGCATCATAAAGTGGGGATGGGCTAGGTTGGTTTGGGTGGGTGGGTGGGTCTTTACCTTTCTGTGTGTGTGTCTTTTTTTTCTCTGACATCTCCCCTGCCCTCTGGCCTGTCTCCATTTCTTCTTGTATTTGTACGGTACGAGCAATAAAGACCAGGGCCCAGCCTGCACTTGTGCTGGCCCACCACCTGGGACCCTCCCTGGGTCTGGAGTCTAATCCCTGCGCACCAGCTGTCACCAGCCAGAAGGTGGGGAAGCAGGTTGGAGAGGCCGAGCAAAGGCTGGAGGGGGGATTGAGCTAGGTGTGCGCCTCTGGACTTGGGCAGCTGTGCGTGTTGTGGACGGAGAAGCGGGGGCCTGTCCTCTCTCTTCTTGGTCTGCAGCTTAGTGATAACTCCATTACCCGTAGTCGGTGCTAATCTTCCCATCAGCATGGACAAAATTCACTACTTCCCAGAGAGATTTTCCCTCTCCCTACCCCTGTCCGCCCTTAGTAACCACTGGTACCTGTTAGCTTCTTTATAATTAGTTTTATCATTTTTTTTTTTATATAAGTAAGCTCATATAACTTTTGGTTTTTTTTTTTGAGAATGACTTTGCAAAATAAGCTCAGCCTAATGTTTTTTGGTTCATCCATCTTGGAGCATGTATTGGACTTCATTTTTCTTTAAAGCATAGTATGTGTGTCTGTATTTATGTCTGTACCACATTATCCGTTCATCTGTCCGCAGGCACTTGGGTTGTTTTCCCCTTTTTGCTATTGTGACTAATGTTGCAATGAACATCAGTATGCATATGCCTGTTTGTGACATTACTTTTAGGGCCCTAGGGTATGTACCTAGGAGTGGAATTGTGGGCTCATCTGGTAATTTTATATCTAATGTTTTAAGAAATCACCATGTTATTTTCCACGATGGGTTGGATCATTTTACATTCCCACCAGCAGTGGATAAGCGTTCCCATCACCCCACATCCTTGCCAATAGTTGGTATTTTCTGGTTTTTTTGGATTAGTGCCATTTGAGCAGGTATGAGGTGAAAACTTTTTCTAGCTTTGATCTGCAGTTCCAATGACAATGAGCATCTTTCTGCGTGCTTGTTGGCAGCTGAAAGTGTCTGTTCATGCCCTTTCTCCAGTTTTGATTAGGTTATTTGCCTTTTTGCTGTTAACCTGTAGCAATTTTATATATTTTTTTAGATATTAGACCCTTATTAGCTATGTCATTGCCTTTTTACACTTTTGATGAATTCTTTTTGATGAACATTAAGTATTTAATTTTTATAAGGTCCCAGTTATCTTATTTTGTCTTCTGCTTGTGTATTTGTAGTTGCATTTGATAATCTATCATTAAAAAAAAAACAAAAAAACAACAAAATTCCATAGTTTGGCCCCTATGTTTTCTTCCAAGAACTTTTATCTTTCACATTGAGATCCTTGATCCATTTCTAACTGGTTTTGTGTAATGGTGTGAACTGTGGGCCCTGCTCCATTTTTCTGTGTGTGAAAATTCAATTTTGCCTGCACAATACTCAGGAAGCAGTTCCTTCCCTCAATGAATGGACTAGCACTCTTGTAAACCAACAAAACAACACACACTTTCCATAGATTTATAGATTTCTTTCTGGGCTCCCAATTCTGTTTCACTTGCCTGTGTCTATCGTATTTGGTTACAGTGACTGTATAGTACGTTTTGATATTGGGAGTATGAGGTCTTCTACTTAGCTCTTAAAAATTACGCTGGCTGTTTGTGACCTTTTCGATATCAAGATGAGTTGTTGTTTTCCATTAGAAAATGCTGTTCGAATTTGATCAGGATTGCATTGAATCTAGTGAGTTCACATGTCTTTCCATCTGTGTACCCGTATGTTAGCATCTTACAGAAGTGTTTTCTAGTTTTCATTGTATAAGTCCTCTACATCCCTGGTTAGCTTTATTCCTAGGTATTTTAGGTGCTGTTGTAAATGGTATTGTTCTCATAATATCTTTGTCAGATTTCCCCATTAGTGTATTTAGAAAGAAAAATAAATAACATATGTATTATAAGGGTTCCTGAAGGAGAAGAAAGAATTTTTGAAGAAATAATGACAGGCAATACCCAAAATATCACAAAAGATAAGAAATTTTACACCTAAAAGCTCAATTAATTTATGATAAACCCTAAAAAAACAACTGATTGTTGTGTGTTGATCTTGCACCTTATAGTTTTGCCGACGTCTTCTAGTCGTTCTAACCGCTATTTTATGAGTCTCTAGGATTTTTTTTTTAATCTAGGATCAGATCATGCACACAGATCAAGTTTTACTTCTTCCTTTCCGATTCGAGTACCTTTTATTTCTTGTTTTCGCCCGATTGCTCTTGTTAGAACTGCCAGTGTACTGACTACAAATGGTGTTTGTGAGTATCCTTGCCTTCTTTCTCTTCTCGAGGGGCAGGCTCTCAGTCTTTCTCCATTCACTATAATGTTGGCAATGGGCTTTTTGTATATGACCATAATCCTGTTAAGGGATTTAAATTCCCCTTCTATTCTCAGTTTTTGTTGAGAATTTTTATCGGGAAATAGTTTTTGGATTTTTATCAAATCCATGTTTCCTTTTCTATGTTTACTGAGAAGATTGTGTTGTGGTTCTTTATATTAGTTTTCTCAGTCTGTTGCATTGATTGATTTTCTAATGTTGAATTTTTCTTTCATTCCTAGAATAAATCCTACTTGGTCATGGTGTATAATTGTCTTAGTATATTGTGAAATTCTGTTTGCAGTAACCTTGTGGAGAATCTTGTCATCGGCAGTCATGAGGAATATGGCGGTGTCTGTAGTCGCCTTTTCTTAACGATGTCTTCATCGGGTTTTGGTGTCAGGGTAATGTTGGCTTCACAGAGTGAGATAGGGACTATTCCTTCCTAGTCGATATTTGGAAGAGTTTGAGTAAGACTGGTGTCAGTTCTTTGAATGATAAAATACCCAGACGCTCTCTAGTCCAGAGGTTTTCTGTTGTTCGGAAGTTTTGGATTACGGATTCAATTGCTTGTTACAGGTTTGTTGACGTGTTCCATTTCTCTTTGTGTCAATGTAAGTATATTAGGTGTCTCTAGGAATCTTTGTCATTTGAATCTGTTGTAATATCTCCAGTTTCTGGGTTTTTTGGTTATTTACCCCCTCTCTTTTCCTGTGTGTGTCTAACCAGGGATTGGTTTATTTTATTGATTACTTTTCAAAGAACCAACTTCCTGGTTTTGTTGCACTTTGTTTTCATAGACTCTATTTCTGTTCAGATCTTTATCATTTTCTTTCTTCTGGTAATTTTGTCTTTTTTGTTGTTCTTTTTCCTCATGTTACAGAGTGAAGTCATTGATTTGGGATCTTCTTTTTTAATGTTGCCATTGATTGCTTTGAGTACTGCTTCCCTTGTGTCCCAGAGATTTTTGTCTCTGTTTTGTGTATTATTATGTTTGGTTAAGTGCTTAGCTATTTTGTTTTCCCTCTTTAGTGTGTAATTTTTTATTTTCTTTGTGCTTATCATAGGGGGAATACATTTTATATCTCACATTTAAAACTATCTTGAGACCAGTTTAACTTCCTTAACACATAAAAAGTTTGTATCTAACCATCATCCATTTTATTTGGATATTATTGTAAGTTGCATCTTTGTAGCTTGGCTTCCCTGTAAATGAAATTTACTTTACTGTTACATGTTATTTAGTTAATACTTTCAGTATTTTCCCCACTATAATTTTGTCACTGTCATCATGAGGGACATATTTGCCATCTGCAAATCTCTTCAGCGCTAATCTTCATAGTACCAGCTTTTCCTTCTAGTGGCGTCATCCTTGGTGTTTATTGCTCCAGGTGGTTTTCTGGGGCCTTTTTTCTCTGAAAGACCCCCTTCACTAATTCTTGTAGGATCAGTCTGGTGGTAACAAATTCCCTCAAGTTTTTAAATGACAGTTTTGCCAGGTATATTATTTTTACTTGACAATTCTTTTCTTTGAGCACATTAAATATGTTGGCCCATTGCCTTGCCTTCTGGTTTTTGATGAGAAATTGACACTTAACCTTATTGAAGCCTCTTTGTGAGCTGTTGTTTTTCTCATACTGGTCTCAAGATTCTTGGTTCTTGAGAATTTGATTATGATATGCTTTGGTGTATGTTTGTGTATGTGTGTGTATGTTTTAGGGTTTATCCTAAATTCATTGAGATTCTTAGGTATAAAATTTCGTATATTTTGGTGTTGTCCGTCATTATTTCTTCAAAAATTCTTTCTTTTCCTTCAGGAACTCTTGTAATATGTATGTTAATTTCTCTTGCTGGTATCCCAGATATCTCTTAGACTTTGTTCATTTTTCTTCATTCTTTTTTCTGTTTTCTCCTCAAACTGATCAGTCTCAAAGGCCTTCTAGTTTGCTGATTCTCTCTTCAGTTCTACTTCTGACTCTTTCTGTGACTCGGTGCCCAGTGTGGTTGAGGTGGACAGGGCCCTGGTGACTCAGTATCTGGTGCTGGTGGGCCAGGACCCTGGTACCAGTGCCAGTGGGGGCACAGTGTGCCTTGTGCAGTGCTGGGGGTTGGGGACCTCCATATAGTACACAGCACAGTGTGCTCAGTGATCACTGCGGCCCTAGGAGGGTGGGCCCTTCTGTGCAGCACTCTTGCTGGTCGGGCAGGGTCCCTCTGCACAGTGTGCGGTACTGGTGGGGCTGGCCCTTCAGTGGGATGCATTGCACAGGTGAGACAGGGCCCTGGGGGCTCAGCACACAGCGCTTTGGGGATAGGGCCCTTTGGTTCGATTTAGCACACACAACTCTAGTGGACTAGACACCCTTCTGCTGAGTGCTGGGGTGGTGGAGCCGGGTGATTCAGCCACCCCGTTTGTTGGCAGGGATTCACTTGGTTATCAGCTGTTGGCTGCTGTAGGTTCCAGGGTTGCTGGGTTTTAATATATGTCCAGTACCTTTCTGAAGCGTAGAGTTGCCCCCCCACACACACACACTAGGTGTGGAAGTAATTGTACAGAGGTGAGTGAGTACAGACCTGGGGCAGGTTGTGTGCAGGATGAGCCTGCAGTGTCTTACAGTGCAGCCCCACCCACCCCACTGCCAACTAGACAACTCCAACTCTGTGACCCGATATCCCGGGACTGGAAATCTGTACAGGAGCAGACAGCCTCATCTTTCATGGCTGGTGGGTGTGAACCACCAGCCTTGTGTTTAGCAGCCCAACACTATCCCATAGCACCACCAGGGCTCCTTGTCTAATCGTAAGGAAGGACTTCAAATCCCCACAATGATGGAGATAATGTCAAAGGGACCCAGGAGCCAACTGAAAGAGCCCTCAATGGCCAGTGCTGGAACCATTAAAGCCAACAAAATAATGTACAGGCAGTCTTTCTGTTAACGAACGAAATCTGTTCTAACTCTGTCTCCTAGGATTTTGTAAGTCAGTCAGAAAAGGTGCATATGGCTCTTATGCAAGAAAAGGCTCGAAGCCTTTTTAATGGTGTGTAAGCTGCGTGTGCAGCAAGTGAAGGTGATTGTGATGAAGAATTTGTTGTGTGTAGGGCTTGGTTCAGTTGTTTGAAAGTAAGGGCAAATTTACCTAACACTAAAACAGGCCTTCAAAGATGGCGGCACCCGTCTGAAAGATGGCAGTGTGCCCAGCTCCTTTGAATGTATGTGGCTTTCCTCAGTCCTGCAAAAAAATAAAATAGCCCAGTCTCCTGCATCAGGCATCTGAAAGGGCTCACTATGTCTTTCTGCAGAATCCCAAATAATATGTGTAGATATGAGGGAGCTTGAAAAAGCTCATAGAAAACTGGAATGAAAAGATCATGGACTTTCCCACAAACTTTGTGAAGCCCCTTTGATGTGCTGTTACTCTGGTAGTGACTCCAAAGAGTGCAGTATGGAAACTTTTCAGTGGAGAAACCTACAAATAGTACCTCAGCCAGGTGGCCAAGGTCACTGTCAACAGTGATAACTTGTTGAGTGTAAAAGGAATCCAGGAACCAATGGGAAGAGCCCCCAGTGGCCAAAGCTGGACCAGTGTGATGAGATAGGCACTTCACCTCAAAACTCCCATCATGCCAGTCTAACCAAAATCACCTGACCCAGTACTCAGAACAGTCAAGGTCACCAGAAACAGGGTAAGCCAAAGTCATTAGAAACAAGGCAAGCTGAGAAGCTATCAAAGGTGACAAGATGACGAAGTATAATGTACCTGGACTGGACTGAGGAACAGTACAAGGCTGTTAGGTAAAAACCAAGAACATTTACATTCAGTATGCAGTTAAGTGTATCAATATAGTTTCATTGATTGTGATAAATGGCCCATGCTAATAGTGAGGGGGATGAGTGTAGGGTATGTGGGAACTCTGTACTGTCTTTCCAAGTTTTCTATAAATACGCTGAAGAAAAAGGTACAGAGAGTCTGGTATATCCTTCACCCAGATGGCCCTTTAGCATTTTACCATATTTTCTTCTGTTTATCTACACACATGGATAGGTGCACACCTTTGTTCCTTGTATCATTTGGGAATGTTATGGACATAATACACCTTTATCTTAAAAACAAGAACATTCTCTTAAATATAGTTCAATTGTGCTTTTCTCTAACACCTTGTGGTGCAATGGCCTCACTGTGTATTACCCCCCACCCCATTTTTCTTCCGTGTCCACTCTTGGGTTTGAAATGCACGTGACAGATACTTGGCAGAAAGTTTCTCAACCTGTGTTTGTTACCTGCTGCTTGCTTGTGATTGGAGTTCCATCTGCACTGGAGTTCAATGTTGCCTTTTTGGGCAGTAATGCTCAGAAGTTGATGAGTCCTCCGTGTTCCCTTTCCAGAGGCCCATGCTGATGAATTGGCCTCTATTAGTGGTGATGTTAACTCAGATCCCAGGTTTAAGGAGCTGTCAGGCTCCTCCACCAGAAAGTGATTCTTTTTCTCATTAGAATAAGTAAGTAGCTGGTGGGGATACTTTAAGACTGTAAATATACACAGTCCAGACTTAGCACAGGTTCTGTTCCAACGACTCGGTCATACGACTCGGTCATAGCTAATTTTGGTTTTGTTTTCATTATTGCTTTTTTATTTTAAGTGTCTGTAGAAATCTGATCTTTATTTGTTTTTGCGGATTGGACAAAAACCTTTCATAGAAACTTACAGGTAAATATTAACATTCTATGTAGTACACATTACTGACTATAAGAGGTACCCTCCCCCCAAAAAAGGCCGCAAGTGGTGTTTATTGTTAACTCAACTCCGTTTTAAGTCAGGGCCCACCTGTTTGCTTTTCATCAAACCTTCCTCCATTAGTTCTAACATCTCGTGCATAAAACTTATCATTGTGGTGATTGCTGAACCCAACTTTCTGATTTGATTACAGTGCCGTGTAGCAGTTCAGACTCATAGCGACATTGTGCACAATAGAACAAAACACTGCCCGGTCCTGTACCCCCCACAGTTGTTCCGTTTGAGTTCACTGCTTCTCCCACATACATTTATGAGGACAGTGGTGGTGCTGTAAGGATGCCTGGTGGTTCCATGGTTAAGCGCTTAGCAGCCAACTGAAAGGTTGGTGGCTTTAACCCACCGGCCACTCTACAGGAGAAACATGTGGCAGTCTGTACCTGTATACCAGAGACCCAGTGGGGTTAGTTCTTCTCTGCCTTATAGAACTGATGGAATGGATGGGCAGCAAGCTAACAGGGAGTTTAGTGGTAGAACTCTTGTTTCCCATGTGGGTTTGGTTCCCAGCCAGTAGACCTGATGCACAGCCACCCCTTGTCTGTCAGTGGAGGCCTGTGAACTGCTATGGTGCTTAACGATTTTCAGCGAAGTTGCTAGACTAAGATGCATTAGGAAGAAAGGCCTGGTGATCTACTGCCAAAACCCTGTCAGTAAGAGCCTGTGGCCCACAGTGGTGACAATGCAGCAGCTCTTGGGGACAGCACCAGACTAGCAGCATGTAGCTTTATGGTGCATGGGGTAACAGTGAGTCTTGATGGCTGCTAGCAACAACCCCCCACATTTATTCACAATTCTCAGGAAGAGTGCACCCCCTCCCCTTATCAGAATGGACTTATATTCATTTTATCCAGTGGCTTATGATTGATTTATATATTCTGCTGTTCAAGTTGTCCTCGATTTGGCTCCTGACCTCTGTGCCCATTTGATCATTACTATCATTGGAACATTTACTTTCTGCACAGAAAATGTTCCAGATGAATCTTCTGCTTTCCCTGCTTGCGCTTTCAGCTCTAATTCCTGTGGGTTGAGAAATGGTACAAGAGAGCCCAGGACTGGGCACTGTGTGTGCTTGGCACTGCTCTGAGGCCCTCTCAGTGGATGGGGCTAGGAAACACAAGGGGGGAGGGGGCGGGCACCAAAAAGTTCATGGGAGAAGGAAATGGAAAGATGCAGACTTTTTCCACGAGCAGAAGCCCTGTCGTAGTTGTACGGAGACATGTCTTCCTTCCAGAGTGGACCTCCTACAGGTCTCTGCTCAAATGGCACCTCCACGTGAGGACATTCAGCCTCTACATTATCAGCCCACAATTTGGTTTCCAATTTCATTGCAACACCACAAGGATTGTGCTAACCTCTCCATATTTGCACATCCATCTTCTGACTGGAACTGGACTCCATTACACAATATATGTATTTACTCAATCCTAGACTACAGCTAAAATAGTTGCTAAGTTGTTAACCTATACCGCTGCCAAATAAAATAACCCTACTAACTGGAGTTCAGTATTTGTGTGTGGTTCTTTCAGTCCTGAATTGAGGCTGTAAAGTAAGAATACGAAGGGGCTTCTAAAAAGCTCGTGGAAAAATGTCATTATCTTTATTGATTCCAGTTTTATCTAAACTTTTTGAAGCCTCCTTGGACTATACGCCAAGATCACCCCTGTAGTTCTGTTACACAAGGAGTTGGGGGAAACTCATCTTTCTCCCCCAGAGGGACTGGTGGGTTCAAATCGCTAACCCTTCAGTTGGCAGGCAAGCGCTTTAACCACTGTGGCACCAGCGCTCCTTTGCACAGAGCAGAGTCTTTCCTTAAATCTTTGCTAAGTGATATTTTGTTCCCCAGCCTTGAGCTTCTACTGTCAGGCCTTGTACCAGGCACTTACCAAGCACAACTTCATGAAGTCCTCAGACCACCAGTGTCAGCTGAGCTTTGAAATAACTGAATTTACAGGAGAAAACCCTCTGAGGCGCACTTTCTGGTCTCCAGTAGCTTGTTTGAGATTTGAATTCAGCTGCTGAATCACTGATGGCTGGAGCTGGCAGAGCCAGCCTATCAGGACTCGGAAGGCGGGGACTCTCTATATATATCATTGTGTGTTTACACCTGGCTAAATGAGGCGTTCTCAGAGCGCATGCTCCAGGCACATTTAAAATGCCTGTGGTGGGACCCGCCCTCCAGTGAGAAGAGGTCGGACGTCACCAGCCTCCAAGATGCTGGTGAGAAGCAGCCGCCAGGGACCCACCTCCGAGCCTCGGTCTCTCCTGACTCTCGAGATGATGACTCCAAGTCCCTATCCCCCGCAGAGTCCTGCGGCCTCCCTTGATCCAGAGCCTCCGAGTGCTCCACTCCTCGGTAGCGTCCCCGCGGGCACAAATTTGTACCCAGGACATCCAGCAAGGCCCCCGGGGCCATGGGCTCCTCCGGGACTAGAGGAGGCACTGGGCATGCTGGGGCTGGAGGGAGAACGCGAGTATGCCGGGGATATCTTCGCCGAAGTCATGGTGAGCGAGCTGGGGCAGAAGCCCCGGCAGAGGCTGCCCTGGGGTTAGCATTTGAGGAGGTGAGGCTGGGTTGTTCGCCTAGTAAAAGTATACAGACTCCCACCTCTCCAGCATCCTCTTCCACTGGCTTCTCTTGTTCCCCTGGCCTTCTTGTCTGGTTTACCTTCTTGCAGTTTCTACGGCTCCAACACCCTTTCCACCACCTGGACTTCCCCCATCCCTCCATTTTGCTGCTCCGTAGTCTCTCACAGGTGTCCCTTACATTTATTCATTTGCTATTTAGTGATTCACTTCAATGGTTTTGAGCACCGTTCTAGGGATATGATACTATGATGGACCAACCAGTTCGTTTGGTGGGCAGACAAATGAGATAATTTTAGACATCACAAAGACCAAAAACAAGCCATGAGGTCTTCAGATAGCCACGTGGATGAGATATGCCACGTTGGAAGGAAGACTGGAGGGATGAATTCTCTTCCCATGCATTTTGTGGGCGCTTCTTCTAGGCTCCAGTCTGTTAGGAACTAGGATACAGCTCATGTGGGTCAGTGGACAAAACTCAGAGAAACATCAGATACCTTCAGATGAAAATGCTATGTGTGATTAAATAAAAGAAAGTCGTGAGACTAATGGAATGGAGGGAAGAGGATTGAAAAAAGGGGAACAAATGACTGAAGAGCAAGCGATGGAAGGAGCAGGGGAAAGACCACTTCAGGAGAATAGTACGTGCAAAGACCCTGGGATAGGAATGAGTTTGGCACTGTCTAGGAAAGCACTGTAGGATAAGCACTGGACTACCAACCACAAGGTCAGCAGTTCACACCCACCATTTGTTACTCGGAAACCCTATACTGACAGGAATCAACTGAACGGCACTTAACAACAAGGAGTATGGGTTGTGATGGGGGAGAGGGATGTCGGACACAGGGGCAAAGCCTAAGAGTAAAAGGAATTAAGGTTTTATTTTAAAAACTGAGAGCCAAGGAAGAGTGTTCTTTAAAAAAAAAAAAATTCTTTTAATTGTAGAGTCACTGAGTTAGAATCAACCATAGGCAACTAACAACAAAAAGTTACACTTTTAAAAGAAATCCATTGTCTGTTTTTAAAACTTTTTTTTTTTTTAACAACTTTTCGTTGTGAATTGAGTGAACGTTTATAGAGCAAATTATCAGCTTTATATTCAACAAATCGTCCACTTTGTTACAGCTCAATGACTGTAATCCCCTCCAGGTAACATCATGGATTCCACTTCCTCCCTGTGGTTCGTGTTTCCATTCCTCCTTTCTCAACCCTTCTGAACTTGTCTTTGAGTAAATGCTGCCCTTTTGGTTGGCCATTCTATGGTGTATCTAGTGTTGTCTCTTTTATATACCTATTGCTTGGCTGAAAATTAAGCACGGGGGGTGAAACATTATCTTTTAATGAAAATTTTCCATGAAAAATTTTAAATCCCCTAATGTAGCCCTGGTATCATAATGGGTTACGAGTCGGGCTGCTAACTGCAAGGTTAACCACCTGAATTTACCAGATGCTCCGTGAGAGAAAAGATGCAGATTTCTGCTCCCATAAAGATATACAGCCTTGGAAATTCTATACAGGGATCGCTGGCTGAGTCGGAACTGACTTCACTGTACACAACCACCACCACCACGTGTAGCAAAACTTTGCCTTTTCATTACGTTTTACATGTAAATTCAGAGACATTAACCATATTCATCATGTGCAATCCTCAACGCTGTTTTCTACATTTCCTTGGGATGTTTTTTTAATTGGGAAGTTCCTTGGTATGCTTTATACTTAAGTTCTTCTCGATGAACTAAGGGATGGGTTGAATGATGGTGATCAAGATTGGTGTCTGGGAACCCTAGGTAGCCACTCAGGAAGGCTGTAGCCCCGAGAAGAGCTGGGAAGGGAGCGTCCAGGGCAAATCCCGGGGTTCTAGATGGGGCTGGGTAGAGGAGCAGATGTGAAGGCCAGTTTGGGTGTAGTACCCATGCGATCGATGTCTTCACTGGCATCCAGGAGGCCGCTGCTCTCGGGATGAGCTCAGGAGAGACCCAAGGCACAGGTGTGGAGAGTAAGATTGGCCTTGCCTAACTCCAGGTGTGCCGCACACTGCCCGGGAGGGCCTTGCCCCGCTCCGTGACCCCGGAGATGCGCGCGCTAGTGGTGGATTGGCTGGTCCAAGTGCACGTACGTACGTAGCCACGTACCGACGTACCCGGAAAAGGGCGGGGTGGGTCTACGTCACTTCCTAGGACCCCGGTAGTCACTCGTACCCCTCCCCAGGAGTACCTGGGCTTGGCGGGGGACACGCTGTACTTGGCCGTGCATCTGCTTGACTCCTACCTGCGCTCGGGTCGAGTTCGTCTACACCAATTGCAGCTCCTAGGCGTGGCGTGCCTGTTCCTGGCTTGCAAAGTGGAAGAGTGCGTACTTCCCGAGGTACTTCCGGGGTGGGGTTTAGGAGGGCAGGGCGTACTGTGTGTCAAGCGTCTTGCTGAGCGCTTCATTTATAATTGGAATTCTAACATCTATATGAGGTTGGAACCACCAATGTATCCCTTTAACGGAGAGACCGAAACCTAGAGCGGTCCGAAGTCTTGTAGTTGGGACTCGGTCTCAAGTCTTGAAAAGTTACACATAGTTAACACTCATGAACGCAGTGACATATAACGGGCTTGGTGAAGTGAGGAATAGTACCTCCATTTTACAAATGAGGAAACTGAAACTTCGAGAGTTTATGCTATACACATAGGTAACGTAAACGCATGCCTTTGATACCGAAGCTAGCGATCTCTATAACGTCACAGGCCAGGACATTGAGGTCTTAGACCTTCCAAGGCAGGGAGTCGAGAGCTGAGTCCAGTGCCCTTCCCTCTTCCCACTGCCCCCTCTGCAGTCCGCTTCCCTCTGCTTCCTGGGTGCCGGCTCCTTCTCTCGGACCCAGCTGCTGCGTGCAGAGCGCCGCATCCTGAACCGCCTGGACTTCCGGTTGCATCACCCGGGACCGCTGCTGTGCCTGGGACTGCTGACTGCGCTGGCCCGGAGTAGCCCACAGGTGCGGAGTAGGGGGTAGGACTTGTGCAGGGTGGGTCGGGATTTCAGGGAGGGAAGAACCAGACGTTGCAGTTGCCGCTGCGATTGCCGCGCCACCAGGTGATGTTGCTCGCTACCTATTTCCTGGAGTTATCCCTTCTGGAGGCTGAGGCTGCAGGATGGGAGTCGGGTCGCCGCGCGGCCGCTGCACTGAGCCTGGCGCACCGTGTGCTCCACAGGACAGGACCGGAGCCAGCGCTTTACAGGTATGGCCCCAGTGACTTCAGGGACCTTTCCTACCAGGTCTCTTGTCTTTACCTGTATTCAGATAATGGGGGACAGCTAGGAGATAAGGGGACTAGTCGACCCTTCTCCAGGATCTAGCTAGTTCAGACTTGAGAATGAAGGGTATGCCAGTCCCTGAGTCGCCCAGCTCCACAGCGGGCCGAAGAAGGGGTGACCCTTGAGCTGTTAGCTAGTCTACCAGTGGCAAGGCAAATCCTCATTTCTCCTAGCCGTGGCCCTGGGGTACAACTGGATATCTGCTCATCATCGCCCTCCCCACTCGCCTTAGATCCTAGTTTTCCCTTAGCTGCACCCTGCGTTTGCCTCTTATGGGGCTCCTGGTCACTCTAGTTGAGAATGGCCCGTCTGGCCGAACCCCTGAGCAACCCCCGGAAATCCAAGTCGGAGACCCAAGTCTCAGCTTTAGGCCTCCATTTCCATTACCATCCCTTTGCCCAGTCTTAGTTTCTCCATCTCCCCGTGCAGTCCTGAGGAGCTGGGCCCCCTTGAGCGGTGCATGGTCCGTGCGGCGCTCCGGGGTCCCGCGCCGGGCCGGGCCGCCATCTTCCTTAAGTACGCACGGCCGCAGCACCAAGGCACCAGCCTCGATGCCGTCCGCCTGCTCCGCAGTCCCCATTCCGAGCGTCCCTGAGTCTGGAAAAACCCTGTCAAAAAAAAAAAAGGCTCCGTGTATGTTTATAGTTTACTTCATTAAAGAGTTTCTTTTACTTCCTGTGCTCGCGATCATCATTGGTCAAGTGCGTTCCGTCTTTCACGTTTGATTGGTCGCTTTGTAGATCACTCATCTCTCTGATTGGATGATTTCAACAACTTCCTAATTGCCACTGGAACATGCTGTACGAATTCTGAATTCTTCCGCGAGGGGGTGCTGGCGGACTTCTTCAAGCCCCGCTCCGTTGCGTTTTTTGTTGTTGTTAAGTACCGTGGAGTCGGTTCTGACTCATAGTGACCCTACACAGGGTTTCCGAGGCTGTAAATCTTTACGGGAGCAGAAAGCCTCATCTTTCTCCCGTGGAACTGCTGGTAGTTTCGAACAGCGTTTGGAGGGATTAAAAACAAACCGGGTACCACACACTGAAAAGTTTTCAGGAGATGTAAGAAAAATCATAACACAAACTGAACCACCATTGGCCTTACTGTTAGGGAACTAAGAATGTCCACTCCATTCTTGAGGAATACTGCCCCAATGTTGCCAGGTTTTCAGATTTTATTGAAGTGAGTCTGAAAATCTAAAAATCCCATAAATTCTGCTTTTATATGTTGGCAACAAATTCAGAATCCTTTAATGATTGGATAAACCCACCACATTATGTGTGCTGGTCACCAGTTTGGGATGCTCTGAGAGTCTCTAATAGTAAAAGTTCAAGAACTCCAATCTGATTTACTTAATCCCAGAAGTGCTTCATTTCATTATCTTTTTTTCATGTCTTGGTTTATTTTATTTACTTTTTAACTTTTTATTGTGAATTGAGTGGTTTTATAGACAAGATTATCATCTTTACATTCAACAAATTAAACACATTGTTTCATCTCAATGATCACAACCCCCTCCCTGCAACAACAGTTACCTGGCTTCCTCCCTGTGGCTTCCCTTTAACATCTTCTATGTCACAAATGAACAAAGAGAAAAAGTATTTGATGTATACATATAAAACAAAAAATATATAATCATTTAAATGTCCAAAGGGCACATTCTGCACTCCTGCGTACAGCCTTCCTCAGTCCATGGGCCTAGAGTCCGTAGCTGCTCCGTCTCTCCATGTCACTGCCTCTGCCACCACCTCTGCTCTCACCACTTTTCTAGGTAGGGATCTCATGCTCTTCCTTCTTGATGGTCCTGGGATCCTATATTCCTGAAATGAAAGATTAACTACTCCCCCCTTTTAGTTACACATCTTCTGCAATTACAGTCGGACAATCACAACCCTGCTAACAGTTACAATTGAATCATAAAATGCCACCATCACCAGCATCCCTAATCCCCTTCCTTTCACCAGATCCTTATGGAAAAGAGGGAAACTATTCAGTGGAGATTCTACCTTACCCCTCTCATTCTGAAACTAAGCACATTTATGAAAGCTTGTAAAACTACCACTTAATACCTTTATAGCGCCCTCAGTTTTAATAGCCAGTGTCTACATTGCCTGTTCCTAAGGAGCTCTGGTAGCATAGTGGTTACGAATCGAATCGGGCTACTAACCTCAAGGTCGGCAGTTCGAAACTATCAGTGGTTCCGTGGGAGAAAGATGAGGTGGTCTGCTCCCGTAAAGATTTACAGCCTTGGAAACCCTGTGTAGGGTCACTATGAGTCGAAGCCGACTCCACGGTACTTAACAACAACAACCAACCCAGTACACTGAGGAAACATGATTTTTCCTTGATCTGAAGAATCCTTCCATTCCGGTTGGAATTTTAAGCAACTGCATCCATAAGCAAAAGTCCAGTTCATCAAACTGTAGCAATTTGCAATTGCTCACAGTAGCAAACATCTTTATCTTCATCTGGTCAAATTCTGGTCAGCTAGCCATTCAAGCTAGGTCAAATGGGTACTAGCTGCAAGCATGGGAGTTCACGCACACCTTGCACTGCAGACCAGCTGATCACTTGAATCCAAGCCCTAGCCCCCAGGGGCTAGGTCAGGGCTCATGGGTTTAGGAGTTCAAATATCTCCCTAAAGTTCAGATCAGCCAGCCCTTCCTCGTCTCTGTCTCATCTCAAGGGCAACAAGTGTCAATGGAACATGGTTAGCCTCAGCCCATGTCTTCATTGCTGCATCTCCCCCACAGCCACTCACAAACAGACCTAGGTGGGTTTCATTATCTTTGAATTCCATTTCCCTTGAACTTTTGAAACCCACTCATATATGAAGTGCTTAGGACAATACTTGACATACAGTAGAGGTGTCTAGCATCCTAACAGGACTGTGAGGTACAGTTAGCCCATTTGCTACTGTCCCCATAGCACCTAATCAGGTACACAAAAAATATTTTATGAATCACTGGATATCTACTTTATTATTATTTTTTAAAGTTTTTGTGAATTGAGAGAAAGTTTACAGGGCAGATCATCAGTTCTACATTCAATAAATTATACACTTTGTTTCATTACAGTGGTTATAATCCCTTCCATGTACCATCAGTTAACAGTATTTCTATTCATTTCAGCTCTTTTTATAAAACACTCATGTATATATAATAATTTAAACCACCAAAGGACACATTCTACAAGTATGCCTCCTGCCACCACCTCTCAATCCCTCTCTTTCCATGAATCTAGCGTCCTCAGCTGCTCCCCTCTCTCTATGTCCCCATCTCTGTCTTCATCTCTGATGTCGCTGCCTTTCTGGATAGGGTCCTGCATTCCACTTGAGCTTGATAATCCTAGGGTCCTTTGTTTCTGGACTATAAGGTTACTCCCCCATTTTTGTTACAAAACTTCTACCTTTACAATTGTGACAGTCACAAGTAGTCATGATTACAATTACTCAATATTGAATCATAAGAATCTTATCCCCATCTCTTAACCAGACCCATATAGATAAGATGAAAATGATTCAGTGGGGACTGTATCTTCCCCTACACACTCTTAAACTAAATTCGCTCCTGAAACCTTGTAAGCCAGTCACTTTGTGCCTTTATCACCCCCTCATTTTAGGTAGCCAATGTCTAAGTTGCCCATCGCTATCACCCTGTAATATAGAGTGGATAGCATTGATACTTGATGTGAAGACTCCTTCCCTCTCTGTTGGTATTTTTAGCTACTACTAGGTCAAGTTCATCAAATTGTAGCAATTTACCCTCCTTTTTAAAAAAAAAAATTTTTTAAATCTTTTTCTAGTCAGCTTCTGATTATCAAGCTATCGAGACTATGTCAAATGAGTACTATCTGCAAGTTTAGGTGTTCTTGTGCGTCTACCCTCACTTCGTATCGACTGGATGCTTCACTCTCAGCTCTAGCCCTCTGTGGATATGTCCTTGTCCATGGGCTTTGGTGTTTCCAAGTCTCATCACACTTTGTATCAGCCAGCCCTTCCTCTTCACTCTCTCATCTCCAGATCAATGGGAGTCTATGAAACGTGGTTGAACTCAGCCCATTTTTTCATTGCTGCCTTTCCCCCTCTTCCACTCACTAGTAGCCCAATGTGGTCGACAGCAAGCTTACATGCCTGCTTATGTGTTTCTTTTGAGTTTCTGTCTTAGAGGGCACTTTGTTCTGAAGGAACTTGCCTTGATGGCTTCCCAGCAAACAACTTAAAGACACTTTTAAAAATTCATTTTTATATGAGGGAGCTTCAGAAAGTTCATGGAAAAGTCCCATCATTTCATTCCACTTTTCAATGAACTTTTTGAAGCCCTCCTCATATATAGGTAAGAAAACATTTGTTACTTTTTCTACACAAGTGGATATTTTTCTATTCACTAAAACAACAACAACAAAAACACTTGAGAGGCAGAAAGGCGGCCCCACTGCACTGGGATTCAAAGTGAGGAATGTTCTTAGTGTTGTCGAGTTGGTATCGACTCATAGGAGACTTTAAACCAAGCTTGGTGCTTAGGGCTCTGTAGGATAAGCCCTGGATTTTGAACCACAAGGCCAGCAGTTTAAGCCCACCAACTGTTCTATGGGAGAAAGGCTTTCTGCTCCTGCAAAAACTTACAGTCTTGGAAACCCTATTGTTGTTAAGTGCCATTGAGTTGGTTCTGACTCTTAGCAACTCTGTATAGGGTTTACATAGAGCAGCTGGTGAGTTTGAACCACTGACCTTGTGGTTCAAACTGACCTTGTGGTCCAATGCTTTATGCCACAGCACCACACCGGGACCCCTGAAAATCCTATACAGGGCCATGATGAGTCGGAATCAACTTGAAGGCACTTAACAACTGTGACTGGGCTTGGAGGTGTATAGAAGAGTAGTTTTCTGCCCCTAAGATGTTCAAGAGTCCTGGTGTGACAGTGTGGGTTAATGCGCTGCAAGCTCAGTTTGAACTGTAAGGTCGGCAGTTCAAGATCACCAGCCACTACTTGGAAACTCTATACAGGGTGGCTATGAGTCAGAACTAACGCAACTGCACTTAACAACAAGAAGGTATTCAAGGTTTCAGGGCCAGGGATCGTGGAGAGACTCAGCAAAATCATTTCACAACAAAGTAAACCATAGAGGTAGCTGCTGTTTCTGAGATGCAGAGTTCAGATTTGGCCCTGTGTATTCATCACTTCAACGATGATGTGTGGGTGCCAACTCTAAGCCAGGGACTTAGCAACAGCAGTTGGCATTTCTTAGCTTCCATTAGGTGATGAGATGCATAATCCTAATTGCCCAAGCTATACTGGCCCCAAAGATCCCTGGTGGCACAGTGGGTTAGATCTTGGGCTACTAACTGCTTGGCAGTTCAAACCCACCAGCCATTCCTCAGGAGAAAAATGAGGCTGTCTGCTCCAGTAAAGATTTATGGTCTCAAAAACCCTAAGGAGTTCTACTCTGTTCTCTAGGATCGCTATGAGTTTTATACCAGCCCCTGTTCGAAGTGCTTTATCTACCCAATATAATGGAATCCCCACAGCCCTTCTGAGCTTACCTTGTTTGGTATCCTCATGATACCAAGAAGGAAGTAAAAGTGGAGGAAGACCAAGGAGCTTGGCCAAAGCCTCACAGCTAAGGAAGCATCTAAAGTGGATTGAAGGCCATGGTCTCACTCCCTCTCAGTTTATCTCTGGAGGGCCACCCACGTGTCTTCATCCTTGTCCCTTCTTATTACTGTGCACATCACTCTGGCTGTGACTTGTCCAGATGGTGAGTTCACTGAGGGCAAAAGATATATATAGATATAATTTTTTTTTTTCCCCAAAAGAATTATTCCTGATCCAGACAGCCTTCTTCACTTACCACCTCAACCTAGGGCAGACACGTCCTCTGGGCTCTTACAGTATGTGGTGCTTTTCCCAACCCTGACCTCTCTTTCTACTTGTGCTTTCCTTGACCACTCTGGGATGTCACTGTTTGGGGATTGGCCTGTCTCCCCCACTGAACTGGGAGCCCAGTGGGGGCAGGCCAGAGGTTCTCAGTCTCTGTTCTGGCAGCATCACCCAACACAAAGCTGAGCTCAGAAAAAGCACCAGGGAATACTTAGTTCAGAAATAAACCAATGACCCCCACAGTGGATCTTCCTGCCCCATGTTACACACGAGGATACAGAGTCCCAGGTAACTTTGAGTGATTTGTCTAAGCCTTACAACTAGTGAGAAAATAAGCAGGGATTTGAAGTTGGGCAGCTTGAGTCCATATCCTGTGTTCTTATCCAACACGCCAAATGGTTAGTGGGCTGGAACCAGCTTCCCACGAGGTTGATATCTTCCTGCTCTTTTTCCCAGACTTATTCTTCCAGAAAGCCTTGGGTTTGGGCATGGGGGAGGAGGGAAGAGGGAGAGCAGCGGGCTGCTATGAAGATGGGCTGATTTGAAGGTGAGAGTGGGGACATCTTGAGGGGTTTCACTAGACCCCTAGGGGGCAGATGGAGTCAGCTGCTGAAGGTGCGGGGGCGGAGAAAGGGTGGGGACGGGCCCCGCTAGGCGAGATGCAGTAGCTGCAGCGGCCGCAGGAGTTTCCCACAATGCAGCGCGACGCGCTGTCCCCGGTGCTGATGCTCAGCGCTGCCCCGGAGCCTCCGCCGCGCCCACCTCCCGCCCTCTCGCCGCCGGGCCCGGGCCCGGGCCCCCGCCATGGCTCGGCTCGGCCCAGTGTTGCCCCGGAGCCGTCGGGGGGCCTGGGCGCGGCTCTCGACAGCAGCCTGCGGGCTGCCGTGGCGTTCAAGGCGGAGGGCCAGCGCTGTTACCGCGAGAAGAAGTTCCGGGAAGCCATCGGCAAGTACCATCGGGCACTACTACAGCTGAAGGCGGCGCAGGGGGCCCGCCCTGGCGGCCTGCCTGCCCCCGCCCCCGGACCCACTACCAGCCCCGGTCCGGCACGCCTTAGCGAGGAGCAGCGGCGCCTGGTGGAAAACACGGAGGTGGAGTGTTATGACTCTCTCACTGGTACGGGCCGTCGGGCGCTGAGAGGGGGCTGGAGGCAGGGGTGGGAGATCTCAGAACTTCATCAGGGCGGGAGCTTTCAGGGGTAGGAGACCACAGGAGTCTCCTGAAGGAGGGGTCTAGGTGCAACAAATGAACTTTGCCCTGGGTCCTCAGGCCCCACGTCGTCCTCTGAGTCACTCTTTCCTCTCCTTCCACCCGTGAACCTAAGGGGAAAAAAGCCCACCCTGGATGAGCCCTTCAATGCCCTGCGTCCCTCACCTGGGCGCTAAATGCTTGCGGCTACGGAAATTGCCTAGTTAAACGCCGGGGCGCGCTTCCTCGTGTCTCTAGCGCCCTCTGGCGGCGGCGCAGATGGATTCTATTCTGATTGGTCAGCAGATTGGCACCCTCTGCTGGTCTGAGCAATTCCTTGGGTGGGGGTTCCCTGCAGGCTAAGAGCCAGGCTCCCCTAGTTCAGGAAGCGTTTGGGGTGCCGATCGACTCTGAGAGTCCCGGCCGGTGTCCCTGCAGCTTGCCTGCTGCAGTCGGAGCTGGTGAACTATGAGCGCGTGCGTGAATACTGTCTCAAGGTTCTGGAGAAGCAGCAAGGCAACTTCAAGGCCACCTACCGCGCTGGCATTGCCTTCTACCACCTGGGTGACTACCCACGCGCGCTGCGCTACCTGCAGGAGGCCCGCAGCCGGGAGCCCACAGGTGAGGGGTGGGGCCAAGGCAGGACTGAGGGCTGGTTCAAGGCAGGACAAAGAGCAAGGACTATATCTGGAGGGGATAATAATAGTAACTTTATGACATAGGTTAAGAGTTAAAGGAAATACTGGTAAGACTAATGTATTTCAAACACGATGTTAAGTGCAGTCGAGTCGGATTCGACTCATAACGACCCTGTGCAGGGTTTTCCAGGAGCAGCTGGTGGGTTCAAACTGACCTTATCCAGTGTTTATCCTATAGTGCCATACCAGAACTCCAAAGCAGGTACTTTAACAAAGTACCTGGGGTGTGGGTGGAGTGTGGGTATCAGGGCAGGGAAACAACCCTCCTGACACAGAACTGTCTCCAGAAAATGCCCTGCCACCCACCCAACTTCCTTTCTCATTCACCCACTCCCTACACATCATGGTCTCACCATCCATCTATCATTCCACCAGTCCACTCACCAGCATTCTCCTAAGGCGACGCAGCCTCGATGCCTAGCCCTCACCTACCCAGTCCAGCCTGCCTCTTCTCCATTCACACACTCCCTCACTGGCCCATCCACACAACTGCCTGCTCTCTCACACGTGTGCCCAGACACCTCTGGACAGCACTTGTTGATGGCAGACCCTAGGGAGGCAAAGCCAGGGATTTGGGGCTGGGGTGGCAGCAGAGTCTGTTCCCGCCCTCTGGGAGATCGCAGGCAGTGTGTGCATGCGTGTTAAGTCTGTACGAGTGCTGGCAGGCAGAGGCAACGCTCAGTGTTTGTAGGAGCAAAAATGCAGGGTGTTTTCCTTGCAGTGGATTACAGAGCATAGGTTCTTGCAGATGTCAATGGAGGGTGAGTGGACGTGTGACAAGAAGCTAGAGGAGGCTTTGCTGGCCAGGGCAGAGCAAGGGCACAGGCACAAAGTGTGGGGCATCGCCGTTCTGCTTGCAGTGCCTCGTGCTTTGGGGCCAGCAAGGACACTGGCCAGTTTGGCAGTGCTGGGCATTCTGTGCAGGGAGAACAGGTGGGAGGTTGTCAGTCAGGTGGAGGGAAGGCTCTGGGAACCACTGAAGACTGGGGACAATGAGGTGAGCCCAGATGTGCAGATGTCACCCTTCCCTGCAGACACCAACGTCCTGCGCTACATCCAGCTGACGCAGCTGAAGATGAACCGGTGCAGCCTCCAGCGGGAAGACAGTGGGGCCGGGGCCGGGGCCGGGGCCCGGTCTCGGGATGTCATTGGCTGAGGCCACCCCTGGGGAAAGGTTCCCTATTCCCACTTACCCACCTTGCTATGTAACTGCCCCCTGACTCATGTGCTCTGTGGTAAAACACTTGTCACTGGTGACCATACCTTTTTGTGTACTGTTCTTGTGGGAACCAAAGAAGGGGACATGGACTAGGCCTCCGTCACTCAAGGAGAGTGGGGCAGGGGAGGCCTGCTGGGAATGACTCTGCTTTCGGGATAGACACACAGCCAAGTGCAGTTGGGGGCAGGGGTCACCTTTAATGCTGCATTTTGTGCCAAATTGCCATGATGCCCTGTCCCTGAGTATCCTTGTCCACCCCCCACCCCCCACTGCAGATACAAAGGAATAAATTAAGTGGTCCCCTTTCCCTCTTCCCCAATAAATAGAGTGAGTATCCTGCCCAGGGCCTCCCCCACCTTGGGGCATGGTGGGCTGGGGCGGGGCCTGGGGCACTACATTCATGGCTGCCCACTCGGTCGGGCATGGTGGGCAGGCCTCAGTGGGAGCCGTGAACCCCGCACAGGGGCACAGTCTTGTCCTGGCTCTGTCCCTCCATGTCCATGTCCAGCAGGATGGGCTGCAGGCTGGGGGGCCCGGGGCTCTCTGGAGTGTCTGGCCTGCTGGGAGGTGAGATGCTGAACGTGCGGCCAAAGGAGACCAGTTTCCAGGGGTCCAGACGGGGGCGGCTGGCAGCTGGCCGGGGACGTGGGGCAAAGGTCAGGGTGGTGGGGCGGCCTGGGAAGTCTGGGGGCCGGCGGCGGGCTGGGAACAAGGCTTGGGGGTCGGGCAGGCGGGGGAACTCCAGGGGGTCTCGAGGACCTGGGGAAAGAGAATCAGATGAGGTCAGTAAGGTGGGCAGAGGGTGCGTGGCATGAAGAACAGGATTTGGGGCTTCTTTGGGAAGACCTGCTGAGTGAGCTAGGCCGGCTTTGCAGCCCATAAGTGGAGCCGTGGTGGGGCCTCTAGCTAAGACCCAAGCACACCAAGGGTGAATTCTTTAACCTTTCCAGAGCCTGCTGTCTTGTTACCCCTTTAGCCGAATGTCTCATCACTCCTAACTGCCCTACACAGGGCTAGCTCTCTCATACACACACACACACACACCTACAATCCTAGGCATCTCTGGGTGGACCTTCTCCATTAGCAGTTGAACATGGTCACCATTTGCACCACCCAGGTACTTCACCGTCACCGTAGCTACCATGGAACACCCTTGCTGTGAAGCAGATGATGGCGGTAAGATTTAGTAAGTGTCTGTGATAGGAGTCCACTGAAGGGCGGCTAACTGCAAGGTCAGCACTTTAAACCCACCAGCAGCTCTGAGACAAAGATGAGGCTTTGGCTTCCGTGTAAATAAGTGCAGTCTTGGAAACCCTATACGGGCCACTGTGATCAGAATCGGCTGAATGGCAGTGGGTTTTTATCAAGCACTGAAGGAGCCCTTCTGGCTTTGTGGGTTCAGCATCAGGCTGCTAACCACAAGGTCAGAAGTTCACACCCACCAGCCACCCCGAGGAAGAAAGATGAGGCTTTCTGCTCCCACAAAGATTAACAGCCTCGGAAACCCTATACAGAATCACTATGAGTTGGAACTGATTCAAGAACACTTTAACAACATACGTGCTGCTGTTGTGGTGAAGTGCCCTTGAGTTGCTTCTGACTCACAGCGATCATGTATAGGGTTTCTAAGGAGCATTTGGTTGGTTTGAACCACTGACCTTGCAGTTAGCAATCCAATGCTTATCCTACAGTGCCACACCAGGATAAGGTAGACCATGTTGTTGTTGTTTAGTGCTATTGAAACTCAGATATGTTTTAGGCATGGCATTGGCTCTGAAGGGGACTGATGGTAAACCTTACTACAAAGGTAAAGACTGAGTCCATTTCGACTCAATCAAGGGACCCTATAGATGTAGAACTGCTCCCGAGGGCTTCCGAGGATGTATGGTATCCACCATCAGCATCTCTGTGGTTGTTAGAGGTGAATACAGACAACAGCGCCTGGCACAACATGGGTGTTTGTTACATGGTAGCTACAGTGACGACCTTGAGTGGTGTACATGGGGAACGGGATCAGCTGCCAGTGGAACGCTGTAGGTTAATGTCTATCCAGTGGCGCCTAGGAAGGTCTGGTAATTTACTTTCAAAAAATTAGCTCTCGAAAACCCTGTGGGGCCTAGTTCTCCCCTGACACACATGGGGTTGCCCTGAGCCCCACCCCACAGCAACTGATCTCCGACTACGTTGTTGTCACTGTCACCAGTGGGCCCTCTGTAGACATTAGTGTTAGTCACCATGTGTCTCATCACCCGCCGACCCACAGTAACTCCCTTTCCCTTGGTATCAGGTACCTAGCGGTTAAGTTTGAACGCAGGACCTGGTGGGGGTGTCTCACTCACCAGGGCCGGGGCCCACAGCCTCAGGTGCCCCCCGCTGTCCCAGCGCCCCGTCAGAGGGTGTCCGCCGGTGTCCACGGCTCACGGAATGCGCAGCCGTGATGTGGGTGGGCGTGAGCGACTGGCGGGGGTCCTTCTTGAAGCTCTCCAGTTCCAGGTCCACCAGGGGGTTGCTGTTGGGCGAGGGTGTGGGTGCCAGGGGAGAGGGTGGCGGGGAGGGTGCGGCTGGTGTGGCCTCGTCACTGTCCGAGCGCAGCAGCGATCGTGTGGAGTTGCAGTCGGACACGGATGACAGCGACACAAGGGTGGCCGAGGGCACAAGACCTGGGCCAGGAGCCGTGTCGTCGCGGCGGCCCGAGGGACGCCCGGGAGAGCTGAGGCCTCGTGGGAAGCGGCCGGCACGGGGGAAGAGGCCATCGAGCCAGCGGCGATGTTCCTCAGAGTCTACAGCGCGCGCGTCCGCCACGTCGGCGCCCAGGCCCACGGCGCCCAGCAGCGTGGCGCAGCCCAGCAGGGCCAGTTCGCAGCGCCGTCGTGCGCCGGGCCCGGAGCGGGCCGGAGGTGTGGTGCCCGGGGAGGGCTCGGCGGGCAGCGGCACCGAGAGTTGGGACGGGGTGGTGTAGGGGGAGGGGGACACGCTGCTGCCCCCATCCGCCTCGGCGAACTCCTCTGCAACCGGGAGAGGGGTTACTCGACTTTGGCCTTGGCCCTGGCTCAGCGGACGCCCACAATTCCTCCAACAGCCACTCCACCATGTCCCACTGTGTACCATCCTTAGATCTTCCTACTCCCAAAGCTCTAGAAAGGCCCCTCTTCCCTTGGGAATGACTCCCTCACCCCAAGAATGTCTAGGAAACCCCGGCTGCGCCCTTCCATAGAAGCCCCCTGGAATGGCTCACTCCTCTGGCCAGGGGACATCCCCTCCCTTTAACAGGCCCCTTGACCCCCTTACCCATCTCGTTGAGGCTGGCGAAGCCAGGGGCAATGGGTGTGTGTTTGGGGGACTTGCCCAGGTTGGGGGCGCTCGATGACCACTGTTTGCAGCCTTCCCCCAGCGTCTTCAGCCTGCAGGAAGCACGGGAGACATGGGGGCGGGTGCCCTGGGCCTGGGGGGGGGAAGGGGGGGCACGGGTGCAAGGGTGGGTGACTCTGTATAGTTGCCAATACCTCTCCTCTCCACCAATCCGCTCCTTCTGCAGCGTGGAGCTGGGGCCCCATGTCCGGCCCTTCTTCTTGCCACCAACCAGTTCTTCCTTCTTTGGAGGCCCACTGCGGCCCCAGGTCCCACCGCCACCACCACCATCTACAGGAGTCACTGGGCAGAGAAAGGCCACTTGGTTACTGGTTTGGGAGAGTCAGCCTCACCTGGGTTCCCCGCTCCCTTAGGGAGCCTCTGAAGCTTCTTTCTAACTCTCATCATGTCCCTGCCTTGCTATCAACCTTTCCTGCAGGAGCCCTCGCTGTGGTCATGGCAAAGGTCCAGCTCCTCAGCCTGGCACTCGGGCCCTTTGGGAACGACTCCATGCCAGTTTCCTTCACCTCGTCTCTCATCGCTCCTCAGCCTAACTTCGAGCGTTCATTTATCCCAAATGTTGACTGAGTGTCCAGGTGCTGAGCACACAGTGAATGAAACAGATGGATCCTACCCTTGTGGAGTTTTTAGCTTAGTGAGTGGGGGCAGACAATAAGGAGCCCTTGTGGCTCTGTGGGGTAGGCACTGGGTTGCTAACTGCAAGGGCAGTGGTTCAAAGCCACCAGCTGCTCCACAGGAGAAAGATGAGGCTCTTGTTCCAGAAAGACTGACAGTTCCAGAAACCCTGTGAAGCATTTTGAATCTGTCCTAGAAGGTTGCTGTGAATCACAACAGACTCAATGGCAGTGGCTTTGACTGGAGATGGACAATAAACACTAGTCCTACCGAGAAGTAGGAGCACATGCTGTGGAAATCCCAGAGTGGGGTCAAGGGTCTGGGGCATCAGGGAAGACCGTACTCTGGATGGAGAAGGCCACCTTGGAGGTGAGGGAGAAAGCCAAGTAGATAATGAGGGAAAGGACATTTCAGGCGGAGGGACCAGCAAGTGCTGAGGCCTATGGCTGGGTGTTCCTGGAACAGCTGGTAAGGAGGGGAGGCGAGGGCTCTGGCAGGCTGGCTGCTGACTCTCTGGCAGGAGCTTGTACACCTACCTCCAAGCCTTTTGCACACACTGTTCCCTTCCCTTGGAATTCTGTTCCTTCAGTCCCTTTCCCGGCCTGGCTGACAGCTTGCCCTTGAGCCTCCAGCTCTGGCCTAGGGTGGTCCCTGGAATTTGGCTGCTCTTGCTTCCCTAGTCCTACCACACCGAGCACAAACCCACAACTGCCACTGAGGCCATGCCGACTCCCAGCGAGCCTACAGGACAGAGGGGAACTGCAATGTCTCCTAGGGTTTTCGAGGCTCTAAATCTCTGCGGGAGCAGACAGCCTCAAGTTTCTTCTTTGGAGTGGCTAGTGGATTTGAACCACCGTCCTTAACAGTTAGCAGCCCAATGCTTAACCCATTGCACCACTAGGGTTCCTTACCCTGATAATCCAAACTGCCGTTAAGTCGATTCCCACTCATACCGACCTTGTATTTATATGGGTTTCTGAGGCTGTAAAACTTCTCTAAGGAGGAGAACATTTCATCTTTCGGAATGGCTAGTGGGTTTGAACCACCGACCTCATGGTTAGTGGTCTGATGCTTACCCTGTAGCACTACTAAACCTCTGTATACTGACAGCGGTTGTTATTAGGTGCTGTGGAGTCAGTTCTGACTCATAGCGACCCTGTGTAGGGTTTCCGAGAGCAGCTGGTGGGTTTGAACTGCCAACCTTGAGGTTAGTGGTCCAGTGCTGATTCTACAGTGCCAGTCCATCACCAAACCCCAGGACCTTTTCCTCTGCATGAAGCCCCCTGTGGCTCCCTCCTCCACACCTCCTCTAAGTCCAGAAACCATCAGTTCACAGACTCTCTGCTTTTGCTGCTCTCCTTCAACCCAAACCCCTCCCAGCAGCCAGAGGAAAGGGCATTTTACCACTTTGCTGTCCTGCTCGGAGTCCAGGAGGTTCTCCCCACTGTTTAGAATGAAACCCAAACTCCCCACTCTGCCTGCCTCTCCCTCTCATTCACTCTGCGTCAGCCAAGCTGCCCTTTCTGGCCACACACAGGCCTCATTTATTCCCATCTCGGGGCCTTTGCCTGTGTTGTTCCTTCTGCCAAGCACACTGTTCCCTCAGCTCTCACCTGTCCAGCTCCTTACTGTGTAGATCCTCTGTTCCAAGTTCAATTCCTTGGAGAGGCCTAAACAGTAAGCCTTCCTGTACAGTGCTGGCTACGCTACTGCCTGCGGCCTGATTTGTTTACTTGTTTATTGCCTGCCTTCCCTGATGAGAATGGGGAGGGACCATGCTTTCACATTCCACATATGCTCGCTGAGAGGCATGTACGTACGTTCGTACATACTCAGAGACATTTGCTGACTAGTGGGTTGAGGGGCTGGGGGACACTCACAGCGAATAGCCCTCAGCCGGGGGATGATGCTGGGGCTGGCAGGGGGGCTGGCTCCATCGGATCCTTTCCGCTTGTCTAGTGTTGGCGAGGCCTGGACTGTGATCTTATGTTCAAAGCCTGCACAAAGGAAGGGAGAGTTTCTGAAGCACACCATTCCCCACGGGGGAACCAAAGACAAGTGCCCTTCGTAGAGGTCTAGAAGGAATGATAGGGTGGAACACACCCATTCTGCATTCCTTCCAGTGTTTCCATGCCAATGTGTGGTCCTCAGACCAACGGTGACGACAAATAGAAACCTGTTGGAAATGCCAATTCTTGAGCCCAGGATGTCAGCATACTCAGGAGGTGAATGTTCCCAAGTCCTACCCCACAAGGGTGATGTTCAAGTCTGAGAAACCCTCCCTGATGAACTGTAAGATCTAGGACTGATGGTCCATCACTGGGCCACTGGTCACTCACGGCTGGTGCAACCAGGGAATGAGACGTTTTCAATTCCAACATTAATTGAAATTGAAATTGAAAATGGATACTCTGGTTATCCAAGGCATTTGGAATAGCTTGGGTCACCATGGGGTTTGGAAGAGCGTGGACATGTGGATCGAGTGTTAGATTTCCTAGTAGCCATGTTAAGAAACAGTCCACTTTCAGACTGTATTTTTGATACAAGTTTAGTACCTAGATTGTGATGTGCTGTAAGTGGAGGATACACATCGGATGTCAAAGATTTCGTCTGAGAAACAATGAAGGTAGAAGGACTCATTAATCATTTTTTGTATTGATTTACATGTGAAATGGGAACATTTTGGGTATATTGGGTTAAATCAGATACAATCTTACACTGGAACTCCCCGGTTTTCTTGACGTGGTTACTAGGAGATTTACACTCCTACAGTGGCCTGTATTGTATTTCTATCAGACCCCCAGCATAATGTCTTAAGAGCATTACAGAGCTACAGAGCGGGCCCCTCAGACATGGGTGTCTCCCAATGGGTGAATAGGAGCTCTGATAGCTCCGGGGGTTCAGCCTTGGTTTGCTAAGCACAAGGTCAGCAGTTCAAGCCCACCAGCTGCTCTGTGAAAGAAAGATGATGCTGTCTGCATGCATAAAGATTTAGTCTCAGAAACCCTAGGGGGTACGACTCTGTCCTATAGGGTTACGATGTGTTGGAACCAACCGATGGCAGTGGGTTAGTTTGTTAATTTGGGGGGGATGGATGTACACCCTGCCATTTAAGATGCAGCCTTTCTTTTAAAAAAAAAAAAATTTTTTTTTTTTTTTAAATCTGAGAACTGGAACTCTATTAAGTCTTGAAATACAAACTGCTAGGCTGATCTATGAGTAACTGCTACTTTGATATGTCAAAAATGGTTGAATATCAGCAATTTCACATTGCGTTGGGCTGCTAACCGCAAGGTCAGCAGTTTGAATCCACCAGGGCTTCCTTGGAAGAAAGATGAGGCTATTTGCTCCCGTAAAGGTTTACAGCCTCAGAACCCTATACAGGGTCACTATGAGTCAGAACCGACTTGACAGTATGCCACCATCAAGGTGACAAATGCTGTTCGCAGCAGAGGACACAGCTTGTGCAGTGACCTGGAGGCACGAGAGACTGGTGTGTTGAGTAGTTCGGTGGCTGGGGAGGGTTGTTAGGATGAGGTGATTTCGACTCCTAATGGCCCCGTGTGACACAGTAGAACTGCCCCAGAGGGTATCCCAAGCTGCAATCTTTAGGGGGGTCCCGGTGTGGCACTGTAAAATAAGCACTCGACTGATAATTGCAAGGTTGGAGGTCCAAACCCATCAATTGCTCCTCAGAAACCCTATACAGCAGGAATGGGGAAACTTCCTTCTGTCAAAACTTAGAACAGCATTTGCTGACCGTACAAAATTATCCAATTAGAAATTAGCCTGCTATATTTGGTCAAACATTTAATTAATGCATTCCTTAATGTGCTGGACTACAGTCAGTTTGAATCATTAGGTCGGTGGTTCAAGCTCACCAGTCGCTCCTTGGAAACCCTATACAGGGTCGCTATGGGTTGGAAGCGACTCTATGGCACTTAACAACAACAATGTGTTGGCTGGAACTGCAGTTGCCTTGGCAGGGCCAGACAGAGTGATTTTGTGGGCTTTCCATGCCCCTCGGGCCAGAGGTTCCCCACCCCTGATATACAGACTCAGAACCAACTCTACGGCACACCACCACCATGCTCATACTGGCGTCCCTGGTGCTGCAAATGGTGAATGTGTTCAGCTGTTAAACAAAAAGATAGAGGTCCGAATCCACCCAGAGACACCTTGGAAGAAGGGTCAGGCAGTCTGATGCCTTATAGCCATGAAAATCCTGTGGGGAAAAGAAAAAAAAAACAAGACAAACCCGATGGGGTGCAGTTCTCTGACACACGAGGCTGTCGTGGGTTTGACTCAAGTCGATGGCAACTGGTTTTAAGCTAATACCAACTTCTAGGGAATCCAGGGGACAGAGAGGCAAGTTAAATGATACTAAGGTACTAAGGAGCTCTGGTAGCGTAGTGGTTACGAATCGGGCTGCAAACTGCAAGGTCAGCAGTTCGAAACTATCAGCTGCTCCGCGGGAGAAAGATGAGGCTTTCTGCTCCTGTAAAGAGTTACAGCCTCAGAAACCCTGTACAGGGTCGCTATGGGTCAGAACCGACTCAACGGCACTTAGCAACAATAATGGTATTATGGTGTGGCGTGGCAAGATAATACACTGGACTGCAAGGTTGGCTTGGACCACAAGGTCAGCGGTTCAAACTTACTAGCCATTCCTTGGAAACCCTATACAGGGTTGCTATGGAACCAATTTAACTGCACTTAATGAATTATATCCCCACCCCACCCCCCAAATAGGTGTTATAAATGTTAACACCTATTTGTTCTTGTGAAGTGTCATCGAGCTGGTTGTATAGGGTTTATAGGTTGTACAGAGTGCGTGTATAGTGTTTCTGAGGAGCAGGTAGTGAGTTTGAACTGTCGACCTTACAGTTCAAACTGACCTTATGGTTAAGTTCTTATACAACGCCACACCAGGACTCCACTAACACCTATACTGGTGCTTGTATAATCCTAACTGGGGATGGATATTCTTTGTTATGTTTATAAGGCAGGATTAGTGTAGAGCAGGTAGAGCAAGCACAGATGGGGAAGACAGATGCCAAGGAACCAAGAAAAGAAGCTGAAAAATGACGAGAACCTTCCTCCAGAGCCGACAGAAAAGAGAAAGCTGCGCCTCAGAGCGGGACTTCTGGTCTCCTAAACTGAGGGACCGCATTCCCATGTGTTAAAGCCCAGCCACTTGTGGTATTTCTGTTACGAACTAAAAGGCATACTGAAATGGGAGCAGCAAAATCCAGCCTCTGGTACGCAATGGGACAAGCAGTCTTTCCTCAACAAATTACTAGCAAGAAAAAGGAAGGCAAAAAAGTTGGGTGATAAAAGTGTAAGGAAATGCAAAAAAGTAATTATCCTAAAGGTCAACATATGGGATGGGGTGGGCAGTGTTTGGTAAGGGGGCACATGGAGGACAACTAGGAGTAAGTCGCAAGGTACTGTCTGCTTCCAGGGTGGTGAGCGTAAGAATTCATTAAGTTGTTCATCTTGGGGGGTTGTTTCTGAATCTGAAATAGATTTGGCGATAAGAAAGTAAGTCACCAAATCCATGGAAGAAAGATACCCTGGGATGGGATACTCCCGGTGACTCAGGGGAAGGGGGTGATCGAGGGTGTGGGTTGGGTGGTACCGGAGGGCAGGCTGATGTGGCTGCTGCCTTCCCGAAGCTTGAGCAGGCGGCTGCGTTTGAAGTTGCCCTTGCGCTTGTGGACCCTGGGTTTCTCCTGGCTCAGCTGACACATGAGCAGGTGTAACTCTCGCTCCACGATGTCCATCTCGCGCTCGGCCAGCTCCTGCTCCCGCCGCCGCAGCTGCTCCTCTTGGCAACGCTGTTCCTGCGCTGCCCGCAGCAGCTCCTCCTCTCGGCTCCGGAGCTCCTGAAGAGAAGAAGCAGGATGGGATGGGAGAGTAGGCCCGCGCTTCCTGAGGTAAGGCAAGCATGGGTCCAAGTCCAGCCCACATCTCGCTAGCCAAGTCAGGTGTCAGGGCAGGGGGCTATGTTAGTTCTGAAGAAAGGGGTTCGTTCCTTTTCTTTTGTTCACCTTTTATTGGAAAAAAAAAAAAAAAGTAACTCTTCATTTAAGAAAACCTCAAACTAGAGAGACTAGTGAGTCCCCATGTACTTATCATCCAACTTCAACAATTATTTCTACACCTTGCAAATTGTTTCATTGCTCCCCTTTCTTTCCTTCATTTCTGCTGATATTTCAAAGCCAATCCCAGCTATCACCTGTAAGTACTTCAGTGCAGGGTGCATTTTCTGACTAATCCAGCAGGAGGTTGCAGTTTCCTAATAACAGAATCATTGGGCTTGTGTGGACTCTGACCTTCCCTAGGCACCAGAACTCAGGAATCTTGCTTCCTCCCTCCCACCTGGCCCCTTGCTCTCACCTTCTCCTTGGTCCGGAGGTCATCAAACATGTGCTGAATCTCCAGCTTCCAGTCTTCTTGCAGAGAGTGGAAGGACTCTAGGGGCATCTGAAACAGGGCTGACTGTTCGGTGACTTCCAGCCTCTTCAAGATGCTGCCAAAGTCTGGCCGCCCATGGGGGTCTGGGTCCCAGCATTCTGGGGACAGGGGTAGACAGTGGTAGGGATTTGAGTTATTAGAGACCAGAATCTAGATAGGAATCAGCCTGCTCAGTGGAAGACAAAACCTCAGGGAAATGTGGACAGTTTGCTTCCATGGAGCTGGGGGAAGGACTCAAAGCCAGGTCCTGGCAATATTATTTCACTCAGTGGAGAGAAACCCACGGGCCTGCTCCCTAGGAGGGGCTGGTGGGAGGTTGCAGGGTGGACCCTAAGGCCAATGATTGCTCATGGGTTGCCCTCAAGAGTGGTGAGCTTTGCCCGAACAGTGGTCTGGGTCAGGGGGGCACAGGGTCAACTGTGGAGGAGACTCTTGGTGGTCTGATGGGTTCCAGGCCCTTCTCCCTCTTTCCTGGGGTCACGGGTATGGCTGGTGTACAGATATGAGGTCTAGGCCTGAGGACCCCTGCCACCCCAAGCTGAGCCTACCCTCTCCATGGGGCCCTGGCTCACCCTCCAGTAGGCGGGCAAAGGGCTCGGGGCATGTGGAGGGGATGGGCAGCGTCAGCTTGTTCATAGCTACGCCATATGCCACGGCCAAGGCGTCGATTTCGCGGTAGGGGACCTCACCCGTCAGCAGCTCCCAGAGCAGAACTCCGAAGCTGCAGGGGGGGGAAGAGGGAGGGTGATACACAGCCTACTCCAATCCTCACCTACACTCCAGTCATGTCCCCTCCCACAGCAGGCCTCCCTCACCCCAAACCCACCCCTGGTAGACGTGGCTCTCCCCTCACCCCTGCCTGAAAATCTTTAGTTAGTCCCTGCCTGAACACCTTTAGTTAGTGCCCTGTGCTTACCGGGCAAACCCTCCCTGCTGCCCTTGCTTAGCCCTGACCTTGATGCCTGCAGCTTGTCTTCTAAACACTCTTGCCTCCACTCCAAACCACCCACCCATCCACCGACCCCCACTCTGTCTTGTGGGCACACCGAACAACTAAAGCAGCCTTATCCTTCATAACCTCTGGTGTCTGCACATGCCACCCCTTTGTCTAGAACACTTTCCTTTGGGTAACTGTCCTTCTAGTCTCAGCTCAGATGCCTCCCTCTGCCAGCAAGTCTTCCTCAATTCCACAGCCTCCAAAGTTGGGTCAGGGGCCCCTCTCTTCTGTGTTTCCTGCTGCTTGTGCATCAAAAACATGTTAATGCTATTAACGTTTATGAAGTGCTTGGTCCTCAGAGCCCGTGAGGCAGAAGGCAGTGTTACTGTATGGGCCAGTTGTGGCTGACGAGCAGGGGGTCAGCTCAGCTGCTTGCTTAAGGTCATACATACAGCCATGTTTGGAGTAACGGTCTATCTGACACCCAGGACAGAGCCCTTACAAGGCTACGCAACATCAGCACGTTAATCACCGTGTTACTATCCCTGTGTCAGACTTCCCCAGCAAACTGTGCATCCTTTCATCTCCAGTTCACCATTCTATGTGGTGCCCAACATGATTCCTGTGCTCCTCCAATATCTACTCATTTATTCATTCAACATATATGTCCTAAGCAGTTATCGTGTGCCAGGCACCGTGCCAGGTTCTGGGGATATGGTAGTGACCCAGATGAGCACCAATCCTGCCCTTAGGTAGTGTCCACTCTTCCTCTTTTCCCTCAGTAACAGCCACTACTTGGACATTTTCTCGCCTCCTTGCAGTTAGGTGTGGTCATTGACTACAGTCTGGCCAGCAGGATGGAGGAGGTGTAGGGTTCACCTAATGTCTAGGAAATGTCCTTAAAGACAAGAAGCGCTCTTTCCTACTGGTTGGAATCTGGACACAAAAGCTGGCACTCAAGTCACCATTCTGGATCGTGAACTTGGGAGTTGAGGCCACACGGGGTCGGGGAGAGGAGGTGATTTTCTCTTGGAGGTGGCATGTCCTCCACCACCTCTCCATGTCCCTGTAACTATGGGACATTCTATGACTGGGGAGCCATGGACAATGCATGTGTGGAGAAGCACAGGACAGAACCCCACGAGGAAGCATTATCCTGCCCAAAGGCAACCACACCCCCAAGGAAGAACCCTGACTGAAAGGAGCCCCAATCCCTGATGCCAGTTCTGGACTTCACGTGAGAGAGAAAAAAATGGCCAGTCTTGTTCATATTTGGGGTTTCTGTTCCTCGCAGCTGAAATACTGTTTGGCACCATAAATGGATGCTTGTTGGAAAGCTGGTCAGAACTTCTCCCAGTGGGGTATTCCACTCTAGGATGGGCTGCAACTTCCTGTCAGATGTACCCCTATCCCAAACCCATTTGTTTGCTGCTTGGTCTCCCTCTGGAGCCTCAGGAACAGTAAGTGAGGAGACCTGGGTTTGGCTTCAACCAAATAGGTGGCTCCAAGATGGGGTTCTCACCGCCACCATCAACAACAGCTTCCTTATGTCCGTCCACCCACTGCCTCTCCTGTCCCCTCCAATTCATTCTCCAACCCCAGTGGAGGGAGATTCAGGTGGTGCCACTGGGGGCTGGCTTTCCACTGCGCTGCCTACAAAGCCCTCCACCTCTCCAACATCATTTCCTCTGCTCTCCTGCTTGGTGGCGCTGCTCTAGTGACATGGCTTCCTTTGCTGTTTCTGGAACACACCATGCTTGTTCCTCAGTCAAGGCCGTGGTGGTAGCTGATCTCTGACTGGGAGGCATCTTCCCCCACAGTCTGCATGGCTAGCTCCTTTCCACTCACAACTCAGCTAGGAAGGATCGCTCCCAGAAGAGCTTTCCTGGTCCACCCACCACCAAGTAGCCAGCAGCTCCTCTCCAAAGGTGTATTTGCCTTTTTTCTTTACAAATTCTGATTTTCTTAAAGAAAAGGCTATTTTCAGCTGTTTGTGATGAATACTTACTATCCTTGAAGGCAGGGAGCATGTCTATTTTTGTTCACTACTGCCACCCCAGACCACAGCACAGGTGGTGGGATGGATGAATGAATGGTGGCCTCCTTTTCATGGTTCAGCAAATGAGGGGGCATGACCTGAATGGTCTTGGAGGAGCCTTTCATCCTATCTCACTCTCTTCGGAATTTTTCCTTTCCTTCTAGGAGTCCTGGTGTAACACTGTAGGATAAGCGCTTGACCTCAAGGTCGGTTTGAACTGCAGGGTCGTCGGTTCAAACCCACCAACCACTCCTTGGAAACCCTATACGGGTCGCTATGAGTCAGGACTGGCTCAACGGCACTTAACAATGAGAAGTTGCCCCTCAGTTACCAATTCCAGGAGCAGAGCAGGTGACTGCTTTGGCCTTTGCCTGCTGGTGACCTCAGGCTACCGGGCTCCTGGCTGCGGTAAGACCCCCCTCCACACCTTTGGTTCTTGCCCCCTCTGCCCTCCACCCCCGGCCCATCTCTCAGCACCTCCACACGTCACTGCTTTTGGAGAAGAGGGAGAGACGGATAACCTCCGGTGCCATCCAGGCGTACGTCCCTGCGGCGCTCATTTTGGTGGTCTTGTGCCACTCGCGGGCAAGGCCGAAGTCCGTGATCTTGAGCACCGTGTCAGCAAGGTTGTGGTTCTCGATGGCCTCCAGAATAAGGACTGTGGACAGAGGAACAGGTGGGTCACCCCTGACCTGAGTGTGTCCACATCCCCAACTCTGCGTCACCTACTTTCCTGATCCAAAACTTGTCTTGTCTTTCCACACGTTCCCCCTGCTCTCCTGATTCCAATGTGTGCTCCACTGAGCTCAGTGAAAAGCCTCGGCCTTGAATTCCCAGCCACCCCAAAAGCGGGACCTGCAGACCATGAGGGATGAGCATGGCCTCATTTCATCTCCATCCCCCCAAACCTTTCCTCCTTCCTGGGCCCATGTTGTTTGCTATCTGATGACAGCACTTCACATGGAAGGGCAGAGTGCTCTCCCCATTCCCTGACACTGGGGTCACCACGTGACTTGCTTGGACCAACGAATGAGGTGGAAGTGACCGAGGACCTGTTCTGAGCCCAGGCCTCAGGAGACCTCGCTTGCTTGTCCTCTTGAGTTCCTGCCAGCATCGAGAACCTGCCTTGGGTAGTTCACCGGCCCCAGCAAGTGGAGCATCACAGTGCAGCGCCTCCTCAGCTGAGCCTGGCCTAAATCCATTTACCTGCCAGGCAATCTGCAAACATATGAGCTGTCTGAAGTCACGGAGCTTTCGGGCTGGTTAGTTACATGGCATTTTTGTGATAAAACCTGACTGCTACACCGTGAAACATACTAAATGATTCCAGTTTATCTGCTGCTTAGAGTTATTATCAGAGTCCTGGTGTGGCACTGTAGGATAAGCACGGGGCTGTGAACTGCAAGGTCAGTGGTTCAAACCCACCAGCCACTGCTTGAAAACCCTATACAGGGTTGCTGTGAGTTGAAACCGACTCAACAGCACTTAACAAGAACAGCAGCAGTGTCGTTACTAACAGTGGTAATAATCGTAGCTTACTGGACTGCTAAACCACAAGGTCGTGGTTCAAACCCAGCAGCCCCTCCTCCAGAGAAAGATGAGACTTTGTGCCCCTGTAAACAGTTACAGTCTCGGACACACTGGGTATGGTCACTAGCAGTTAGAATCAAGCGATGTCAGCAGGTTTGGTTTTGGGTAAGGTTAATCAGGGACCTGGTGTGGCGCTGTAGGACACGCACTGGAACGCTAACTGCAAGATTAGTGATTCAAATCCACAAGCCACTCCCTGGAAGCCCTATACAGGGTCACTGTGAGTCAGAACCAATTCAAGGGCACTTAACAAAGACAACATCATAAGTTGCTGTTGTTGTTAAGTGCCATAGAGTTGATTCCGACCCATCGCGACCCTGTATAGGGTTTCTGAGGAGCAGCTGGTGAGCTTGAACTGCTGACCTTGCAGTTCAAATGGCCTTGCAGTCTGGCGCATTAACCCACAGCGCCACACCAGGACTTGGCTAAATCCTTTATGGAATCCCTGGTGGTACAAACAATTAAGGCACTTGGCTGCTAACAAAAAAGGTTGGACGTTTAAGCCAATCTCCCAGAGATGCCTTGGAACAAAGATCCGGTGATCCCCTTCAGAAAAAGCAGCCACCGACAACCCTAAGGACACGTATGTTATAGTCTGACACACATGAAGTCGCCATGAGCTGACAGGACAGTAATTGGTTAAATTAGTTCGTAAGCAACTCATTTCATTGATTAGGAGAAGGAAGCTCAGAGAGATAAAGACATTTGGCCAAGATCACACAGCTAGAAAATGGGTGGGGTCAAGACTTGGACTTGACACCATGTTACCCACCCTTGTGAGTACAGAGTACTGCCTGCATTTGGAACCCGGCGTGGCCACGTATTAGCTGCACACCCTTGCATCCTTCTTCACACAAAACACTCTCTTCTGTTGTTGTTGTTGTTAAGTGCCGTCGAGTCGATTCCGACCCATAGAGACCCTGTACAGGGTTTCCAAGGGTGTAAATCTTTACAGGAGTAGAAAGCCTCATCTTTCTTCCGCGGAGTGGCTGGTAATTTCAAACTGCTGACCTTAAGGTTCACAGCCCGATTCGTAACCACTACGCTACCAGAGCTCTTCTGTTAACTGAGGATAATGTTGTTGTTAGGCACCAGCAAGTCGGTTCTGACTCATAGCAACCCTGTATAGGGTTTGACATGTCAACCCTGTGGTTCACAATCCAGTGTTAATCCCACAGTGCCACACCAAGATAACAGTACTTATTTTATAAGATTGGATAAAGGTTTACCACTGGTATGTAGCTGGATCATTGGAAAGTGTTAGCTGTTATTAGTGTGTGAGGTCTCCGCAATTGTGCCTGGTTACTCCAGCTTTATCTTGTGTCTTTTCTGGTGGTTTCCACACTGATGAGAAGCAGGAGGTTGTTCTACGGGGGTAAGTCAAAAGGTATTTCTACTAAGGTTCCAGTTCATTCATGCATGGGTTTATTCCTAACAAGACACGCTTAAACATGTCTCTGCAATCAGTGGGTAGCTGTAGAGAAGTTCTCTCAGTAATATACTTGTCTTAGTCTCATTGGGGTGTCTTTAAAACAAAAAAAGGTACAATCAGAGAGTGACTTCTGAAGGGATCGACTAGGCAGTTCAATTCAAGGTGAAAAGGTCATCTCAGATGGTTATGATGATTGTTGTTTGAATTCTGAAGGGGAAATCTTGATAGATTTTATTGAAGGACACAGGACCATCATAGGGACTTATTGTGAGTAAGTTGTAAGGAAACGGAAAGCTACACTGGTGAGGAAAAAGCTTGGAAAGTTGTACTGAGAAACTGTTTTCTGTCACATTGGATATCAAAGTGGCTGTTTTGATGGGCTGTAAACCAAAGAGCACAGAATTCTTGGGGGAAGGATTAGAGATGGAAACACCTCCGATGGCACCTAACAACAACAAAGCACAGAGACCTAGATGGAGGACATGTTGAGAAACAAGAGCTTCATGTTTTAAATCAACGTTTCTGTGGTTTTATAGCACCACTTTATGATTTAGCCTCAAATTATTATAAACCATTTGGCAGATGAAGAAACTGAGGGTCAGGAAGGTCAATACGCTGCCCCAGGCCAACAATCAGTAATCGTGTCCATTCTCACCAAAACCCAAACCAAACCCACTGCCTTGGAGCAAGCTGATTCCAACTCAGAGCAATCCTATACAGGGTTTCCGAGACTGTCAATCTTTATGGAAGAAGACAGCTTCATTGTTCTCCTGCAAAGTGGCTGGTGGGTTTGAATAACCTTGTGGTTATCAGCCCAATGCCTAACCCACAACGTCACCATGCACCCTCCTCCTGGCAGTCACCGTGACTCCCCCTCCTATTCTAGTGTGGTACTCCTGTGATGGATGGGACACTTATTACTACGTCTTATTTCTGCATTTATTTAAGGTTAGGCTGCAAGCAGAGTCCTGGTATGGTACGCTATAGGATAAGCACTAGACCACCACAAGACTAGTGGTTCAAACCCTATACAGCGGTCACTCTGAGCTGGAACAGACTCCACAGCACTTAACAGCAACAGGCTGAAATCAGCTGCCTTACAAAAAATATATGCCTGATCATGTCATTCCATGCTTACAGATCTCGAATGGTGTCAACAACACTGACATCAAGTCCTCCCTGTGGCCCCTAGGTCCTCTGTGGTCTGGCCCCTGCCTGCCTTTCTACCTGCTCTCCTTCTACCTGTGCCTCACCCCTGCTCCTCCAACTCCCACAAGACAAGCCCATCCCCTCCTCAGACTCTTCATCTTTGCTTAGAACTTTGTAAGGCTAAGGGCTCTTCATTCAGGCCTTGCTCAAATACTGCCTTCCCTGACCACCGGATCTAAAATTGCTTCTGGATCCTTAGAGGCAAGGATGGTGACACTTCACCTCTCGTACTTTTCACAGATTGTCAGGAAGGGTCAGCGAAAAAGAGGAAGATCCCCCAATGAGGTGGACTGACACAGTGGCAGTGAAGAAGAGGAAGACCCTCAGTGAAATGGATTGATACAGTAGCAGTAGCAATAGGCTCAAACCTAACAATTGTGAGGCTGGAGCAGGATCAGGGAGTGTTTCATTCTGGTGAGCACAGGGTTGCTGAATCGGAATCAACTCAACGGCACCATCCTTAACCTGCTGGATTTTCTTCAGAGCCCCTGATACTGTCTGAAACTTTGGTATGGATGGATGGATGTAATCCATCTCCGCTCTCAAGGCTACAAATTCCTTAAGGGTAAGATTCTTGTCTTGTTCATCTGTGTAATCCCAGAGCCTAATACAGCACCTCACTCACTTACTGCCTGCCATTGAGTCGATTTCGAGTTACAACAACCCTGTAAACCTTTATGAGAGCAGAAAGTCTCACCTTTCTTCCGTGGAGTGGCTGGTGGGTTTGAACTGCTGACTTAGTGGTTAGCAGTCCAATGCATAATCCACGAAGCCACCAGGGCTCCTTAAAATGGTGCCCAGTACCTAGCAAGTGTTTACGACTCAAACTGGTGAACAAGTGTCATTAGATGAGTGACTCCTTGGAGGAAGCTGTGTGTTGTCTCGGCATGTCCTAGCAGGAAGCCCTGACCTCACATGGCCACCAGCCCTTCGTGAAGGCGGCACCGGCTACAGATACACTTGATGGGGAATGAAGTCCCTAAGACCTTACCAGCTGGCTGTGAATCTGAAGGGGTGAAGGGGGCACTGAAAAGGGGCTTAGGCCTTCAAAAAGAGCAAGCTGGGTGAGGAGTCCTGCCTCTATTCATCTGGCATTTCAGCAGGGGTAGGGCATGGTGATACAGTGTTTAAACACACTGCTGCTAACCGAAAGGTTGGTGGCTCAAATGTACCAGCTGCTCCTGGGACAAAGATGTGGAAGTCCACTTCTGTAAGGACAGCCTATGGGGGCAGGGCTACTCCGTCCTCTAGGGTCCCTATGTTGTTGTGAAGTGCCATTGAGTCAGTTCCGACCCATAGCGGCCCTGTATAGGGTTTCCAAGGAGCATCTGGTAAGCTTGAATCGCCGACCTTGCAGTTCAAATGGCTTTGCTATGAGGCGGGATCAATTTGATGACAATGAGTTTCTAGAGCAGGGGGCGCAATGGTTAAGTGCTCCGCTGTGGATCGAAAGAATAATCAGTGGTTCAGACTCCACCAGCTGCTCTGCAGGCAGGCAATCTGCTTCCATAAAGATGAAGCCTAGGAAACCCTATACGGCAGCTCCTGCTCTGGCCTATAGGCTTGCTGTGAGTTGGAACCAATTCATTGGCACAGAGCAGAGCGTGAGCAATCTCTGACTGGGTGGTGCACATGGCTGGTGGTTTGAACCCACCTAGAGGTGATCTGTTCCTGAAAGGTCCCAACCTTGAAAACCCTATGGTGTATAGTTCTACTCTGACACACATGGGGTCACCAAGACTAGGAACTGACTGGACAGCAATTAACACCATGGTGAGAGCTTCACAGAAGACAGGGACTGTGTCTGTCTTGCTCCATTTCCTTGCCCTGACCCAGGCCCATGGTACATGTGTTGAATGTATGAGGGGACTTCAAAAGGTGTGTGGGAAAATTTCACGATTTTTTCATTTCATTTTTCTGCACAATTTTGGAAGTCACCTGCATGAATGCTGGGACTGGGAGATCAGAAAGACGCAGGGGCTTGAAGATGGTGGGGTGGTGGGGTGAGACAACAGACAACAGACCTAAAATGAGTGTGATGGATTCAAACACATTTCAAGAGGGAGAATGGATCCAGAGAGATGAGATGCGAGGGATGAGAACAAAAGGAGGCCTAGAGCTCTGGTAGCGTAGTGGTTAAGGGTTGGACTGCTAACTATTAAGGTCAGCAGTTCGAAACTACCCGCTGTTCCGCAGGAGAAAGATGAAGCTTTCTGCTCCCGTAAAGATTTACAGCCTCGGAAACCCTGTACAGGGTCGCTATGAATCGGAAGCGATTCCACGACACACAACCACCACCAAGGATGCTTGGGTGGCAGCGATGTGAGGGAGACACACATGCTGGCCACATTCACGATTGCTTCCCTTTGCTTAACACATAATCCAGTTGAGAGAATACTGAACGAAGACTGAATATATAGACACAGAACTGAGGGGAGTGTGATGAGGCAGAGGAAGGCTGGGAGAGTCAGGCAGGTAGGCTTTCCTCCTGCTGGATCCCTAGGGCCCAGGACAGGGTCTGGAAATACAAGTGAATGAATACAATTTCTAGTTTATGAGTACTGTCTGTCTGTGTATTCTCTTGCTATCCCTATCGCCACTGGATCTCCCCTCCTCGTGAACCAAACATTCGTGAACAACACAACTATGTCGAGGTCAGACCCTGACAGACAGAAATGTGGCTGTCACGGTTTCCACTGGTCTCCTGGTTAACCCAAAATCACAAATTAAAAAGAAACCAATAAATAAAACAACCGACCCCATTGTCGTTGAGTTGATTCTGACTCATAGTGACCCTATCTGACAAAGAACTCCTCATAGGGTTTTCCCAGGCTGTAATCTTTACAGGGAGTCGGGGGTGTGGCGCTGTGGGTTAAAGCGCCAGACTGCAAAGCTGTTTGAACTGCAAGGTTGGCGGTTCAAGCTCACCAGCGGTTCCTCAGAAACCCTACACCGGGTCGCTATGGGTCAGGATCGACTCGATGGCGCTCAACAACAACAACAACAATCTTTACAGAAACAGATGGCCACATCTTTCTTGTACAGAGCGACTGGTGGGTTCAAACCGCTGACCCTTTGGTTAATCGTCAAGTGCGTAACCACTTGCGGCACCAGGGCTCCTCTGGGCTCCCAGTGAAGAGCTGCTCCATTAGTAACATGTGCTGACTCAATGGGAAGCTACTGGACCTAGATGTGGGCCCTGGGGAACCTTCTCTTCCATTTGGCCTCATTTATTCCTTCATTCATTTATTTATTTACTCAACCAACCAATCAACTCAGGAGAGCTTGTGAGAGGCCAAGCTGCCTGGGACCATCTGCATCTGCCTCTCTACACCCCTTTTTCTCCTCCCTCATCTTCTCCAGGCCGCCTGAGAGGCTATTAGAACTCCAGGAAGTGGTTCTCAACTGGGGTTAATTTTGCCCCAAAGTGGACATTTAGTAACGTCTGATGACATTTACTTTCGGTTGTTACAACTTGAGGGTGCAGGGGAGGATGCTAATGGCATTTAGTGGGTAATGGCCCAGGAAGCTGCTACAGAACTTACAATGCACAGGGCACACTCCCCACAACAATTATCCAGGTCAAAATATCAACAGTGACCGGCTGTGAAACTGGTTAGGTTCCTTTTGCCTCTGCCAGGTGGAATGGGGTCATAGGTTGGATGGGGAGCATCATCAGAGCAGACACTTGAAGGGCAGGGAATTCTTGACTTCAACCTTTCCTGAGCTACAGTGATTTTAGTAAACTACAGTGATAGGTTGGCAGGCAAGACCATCCCCTCAGAGCTTCTTTCTCCTCCCTTCCTGGAACAAGACCTGCCCCACCCAGCCCTGAAGGTAGATCGCTGTCTCTTCCGGACCCACATTACCTTTTGGAGTCCCTCCTATTGGTGGTGCTGTAGGAAAATCACTGGCATGCTAACCACAAGAGCAGTGGTTCAAGCTCACCAGAAGATCAGGGGAAGATGAGGCTTTCTGCTCCCACAAAGATTCACAGCCTCAGAAACCCTATAGAGTCTCTATGAGTCAGAACCTACTTAAAGGCACTAACAAGACTTGCCTCACATTCCCTGGGAAGAGAGCTTTGCAGGAGGAGACAGACCACTTACTGTTGATAGATTTGAGGTCCCGGTGGATGATGGGTACCGGGGCATCATTGTGTAGGTAGTTCATACCCCGAGCGACCTGCACCGCCCAGTTGACGAGCACGTGAGGGGGCACCCGGCGTCCTGCCAGCACTCTGCTCAGTGCGCCCCCTCTGGCATATTCCATGACCAGACAGAGGTGTGGGGGGCTGAGGCAGGCGCCCCGAAGGGCAATGATGTTGGCGTGCTGCAAGGCTCCAAAGAGCCGGGCCTCCTGGCGCACCTGCTCTGCTGTGACTGCCGAGTCCTGCTCAGGGTCCAGTCGGGCGGCCTTGACAGCCACCTCCTCGCCGCGCCACAGAGCCCGGTAGACCTTGCCAAAGCCCCCGACGCCGATGATCTCCTCCAGTTCCAGTTCGTGGAAGGGGATCTCCTGGGGGAGCTGGAGGCTCGCGGGCGCGGCAGGGGTCACAGGGGCCACGTAGTTGCTGGGGAAGACACCCACCCGGCCGCTGGGCAGCTGCCCGGTCCACCAGCCCTCGTCTCCGGACACAGCACAGTCTTGAGAAAGCACCTGGACACGGTCGCCCCTCCGCAGGGTCAATTCCTCATCTCCCGCCGCCTCATAGTCGAATACCGCGGTCCAGACCGGCCCCGCGGGGGTCGTGCCCCACTCCCTGGCCACCGCCCCCTCCTCCTCCTCCATGGGGGAGGGGCCGGGAGCTGCGGGAGGCCGCTTCACACAGGCTGCCCGCGGGATGCTGAGGGCGGGCCCCAGCGGCCAGGATGGGGGGCAGTCTCTGTGGGTTGTGGGGGGCTTCTGGGGACCATGGCTGGGGAGCAAAAAGAACGTCTTTACAAGGGCGGGATCAGATCGTCCCCTCGGATTCCTGCTACCCAAGCAGGGTGGAGTGGGGGTGGGGTGGCGGGTTCACCTGTCTCCCCCAAATGTCAGGGCGCTAAATGCATCTGGCTGCGCATCCCCCGAATTCCTGCTGGGGCCCGCCGGTGGGGGCGAGGGCGAGGGACGCACGCAGCCCTCTTCCCCGCGCCTCTCACCCCGTGGAGCTCCACCGGCGGCCCCCAGCTCCGCATCCTGGCCCACGGCCGCCGGACGGGGCAGGGGTGGTGGGGCCTGGGGGCGCCCGCCCCGGATTGGGGTGGCGCGCCCCTCGACCGCTTCACGCAGGGGGTGGCCGGACAGCCCCCATCCTCCGCACCGGCCTCCCGGTTGGCCCCAACCCCTGGCCCCGCCCGCGCTGCTTCCCGGGGCCGCCGGCGGTGCCAGCGTTACGTGCCCGCTACCGCCGCCGTAGTGCGGCCTGGGAGTTGTAGTCCCTGGCTGCGCGTCCTCGAGATCCATCCCAGTCGTCCAACCACCACCCTCCTGCCACCCACCAGCCTTACTGCCCATCCCCGGCTGCAATAGGGACCCCGAGGGACCAGGAAAGTGCTCCTAGGACGATAAACCCGGTTTCAGACCCGGTGGGCCGGGAGTTTGGAGGTGGGAAGAATGAAGGAACCAGCATTCCCCACAGACCCTGCTGGAACCACGACCCATGCTGGGGTGACAGTAAGGAACGCGCCTTACAAAAGGAAAAGAAAGAGCTATATGAGCTAGGGTTAACTTCTCAGAGCATCCAATGTTGCCGGGACTAGGCCGGACGGTAGGACGGTCCCTGAGGCTCCCGGCCCGAGGTGCACGCTGGGAAATGTAGTCGGCCGTCGACTTGCGGCGTTAGGGAAAGCGGACCCCAGTCCTCAGTCCAGTGTTTAATTCACTGTGCTACTAGGGATGCTTCAGCACCACAAAGTCAAGTATAAAAAGGGTGGTTTGAGGGTAAGAAATAGTAGCTTCACAACTACTCAGCATCCATAGACAGCTTTCTGTACTTTGTTGTTGTTAAGTGCCATCGAGTCGGTTCCGACCCATAGCAACCCTGGAGAGGGTTTCTGAGGAGCAACTGGTGAGCTTGAACCGCCAACCTTGCAGTTCAAAGGCTTTTCAGTTTGGCTCATTAGCCCACAGCACCACACCAGGACTTCTATACTTAGTAGGACTTTAATTTAGCTACTATAACAAGGACCTCTGGTAGTGTTGTTGTTGTTAAGTGCCGTCTGGTAGTGTAGTGGATATGAATTGGGCTGTGAACCTAAAGGTCAGCAGTTTGAAACTACCAGCTGTTCCACGGGAGAAAGATGAGGGTTTCTGCGCCTGTAAAGATTTGCAGCCTGTTGCCACGAGACAGCCATTGTGTGTATCTCGGTTTTGCTTGCTCTATGATTTTTCCCTCAGCAGGGTCAGCATTTCGAGTCCACCAAGTGCTGTGTGGGAGAAAGATGAGACTTTCTGCTCCTCTCCTGGTGTGACGCTGTGAGATAATGCGTCAGACTGCAAAGTCGTTTGAACTGCAAGGTCCGTGCTTCAAGCTCACCAGCTGCTCCTTGGAAACCCTATACAGGGTCACTATGGGTCGGAACCTACTCGAGGGCACTTAACAACAACAACAAAGCTTTACAGGAGTCCTGATGTCACGCTGTGGGTTAATGCGCCAGACTGCAAAGCCGTTTGAACTGCAAGATCGGTGCTTCAAGCTCACCAGCTGCTCCTCGGAAACCCTATACAGGGTGACTATGGGTTGGAACCGACTCAACGGCACTTAACAACAACAACAAAGATTTACAGCCTCAGAAACCCTTTGCAGGGTCGCCATTAGTCAGAATCGACTCCACAGAACTCTACCACAACCAACACCACCACTTCTGGTATTCCTCCAAGCCCTTCCATCTTCTCGCTTTATTTTGGAAAATTTCCACTTTATTTCTTTTCAAAGGAAGACTGGAGGTGGATTTGAATTATGGTGTGGGAAAAGAATATTGAATATATCATGGACTGCCAAAAGAATGAATAATTCTGTTTCAGAAGAAGTTTGACCAAAGTGCTTCCTAGAGTTGAAAATGGCGAGACTTCATGTCTCATATTTTGGACCTATTGTCAGGAGGGACCAGTCCCTGGAGAAGGACATTAAACTTGGTTTGACAGTTAATGTTTTGTGTCAACTTGACAGGGCCAGGATTCTCAGTGATTTGACAGTTGTAATGTTGTTGTTAAGTGCCATGGAGTCAGTTCCAACTCATAGCCACCCTGTATAGGGTTTCTGAGGAGCAACTGGTGAGCTTGAACTGCCAACCTTGCAGTTCAAACTGACTTTTCTGTCCAGTGTATTAACCCACAGTACCGCACCAGGACTCCAGTTATCCCCATAATAAAATCTACTATAATCTACTTGATGATGAGGTCAGCTATAAGCAATCAATCAACTGAAAGGAAGTTTCTTCAGGGATGTGGCCTGCTTTCCAATATATTAGACCCTCAGGCAAAGCTTGCTTGTTTTCTGTTGGGTCTAGATCTTGCATCTGGCTCATCCTCCGACCTCCAGTTCTTTGGACTTGAACTAGAGACCTGTTCTATTTTTCACTTATCCCGGGAGCCCTCATCAGCCTACCTTCTTACCTGCCAGACTTATGTACCTGCCAGACCTGCCCGCCTGCCATCTGACTCTCCTACAACCATGTGAGCCAATTCCTTGATGTAAATGTCTCTTTATATATACACATATGTAAGTTTCACTGCTTCTCTAGAGAAACCAGCTTAAGACACTTGGTAGAGTAGAGGATCAGTGAAAAAGAGGAAGACCCTTAACAAAATGGACTGTCACGGTGGCTACAGCAAACTTGACAACAGTTGTGAGGATGGTGCGGGACCATGCCGTGGTTTGTTCTGTTGTCCAGGGTCACTATGAGTCTAAACAAGACTTGATGACATCTAACAACAGAAACACCTAGAAATAGCGTGTGTGCTTAACAAAACTCCACTGAAATGTTTTTGTTCAAGATTTTAGTTTGGTGGTTTTTTGTTTTTGTTTTTTTTAATAGCCAAACTTGACATTATTGTTGTATTTTGATAGTCAATGTATAGTTACGTATTTTACATGTACTTATGGTAATGGTTACGAATCGGACTGTGAACTGCAAGGTCAGCAGTTTGAAACTACCAGCTGCTCCACAGGAGAAAGATGAGGCTTTCTGCTCCCGTAAAGATTTACAGCCTCAGAAACTCTGTTCAGGGTCACTATGGGTCAGAACTGACTCGATGGCACTTAACAACTACAACAATGGCTTACCTTTTCTTTGCTCATCATTCCTTCTTGCTAATTACAGTCTGTTATAGTTTGATTGTTTTCTTTTTGAAGTATATCCTTGAAGAGATAAGCTTAAGAGAGTGTCTTGGGAATAAATTCTTGGTTTTTGGTTTACTTAAACAATACTTTAATCTTCCTATCTTAACAGTATCCATTTTATTCTTGTTCTTTAAAGAGAATTTTGCTGAGTATTTAATTCTAGGTTGACGGTTTGTGTTTTTCTTTCAGCACTTCAAAGGTAACATTCTATGATCTGACTTCTGTCGTTGCTGCCGTGAAACGAAACGTGACTTTTCGGACTGTTTTAACAGCATTCTCTTTGGTATTCTGAGGTTTGCTGTGTCAAGGTGTAGATGTCATTCTATATAGGTTTGTTTTATTGTTAAGTGTCCTCGAGGTGATTCCAACTCCTAGAGATCCGATGTACAACAGAACAAAACACTGTCCCGTCCTGCACCACGCTCACAATATCTGCATTTGAGCTCATTGTTGCAGCTGTCGTGTGCGGTGTCAGTCCTTTTTATTGTGAATCTTCCCCTATTTTTATGGACTCTCCTGAATTTGAGGAAGCCTCTTTCTTGAATTTTGGAAAGTTCTTAGCTATGATCTCTTCAAATGTACCTCCCTTTTCTATTATCTTGAACCAAACAAATCAATAGCAAAACAATAACTATAATTAGATGTAGGTTGCATTTTCATACTCTGTTCTGCATATTTCTTTTTTTTTTTAATGTTTTATTGTGAATTATATGATAGTTTACATGAGAGAACTTTAGTTTTACATTCATTCCATTGTACATCATCTCATTGCCATGGTTCCAATCCCCTCCATGCATCACCAACCAACCAAAGGGTATAGCCTAGAAACCCGCCCCCTACACTTCCTCCTCCCACCCCCACCCCCCACTCCACCCCCAGTTTTCGGCCCACAGTCCCTTTCCCTCTCTGGATCCAAAGTCCCCAGCCGCTTCATCACTCCACGTCATCTTCACTATCTCCATCTCAGGCATCTCTGTTTCTCTGGGTAGGGTCCAGCTCTCGGCCCTTCTCTGTTGATGGTCCCAGAGACTTCCGCTCCTAGCCTGTAGAATTAATCACTCCCTTCCTTGTTACAAAACTTCTACCTTTGCATTTCCAACCCTCATAATCCATCCTGATAAGCAATATTCACTACAGTATCACGAGTTACCCATCTGTATTTCCTTTCATCAGCTCCGCCCAGACAGATTGAATAGTACCCACTGGAGAGTCTGCCTTCCTCCATGCTCCCTAGCACTCGGTTCCCTCTTGATGTTCTGCATATTTCTTAACCTATCATTTACAATTTCCATTCCTTTCCTCTCTGTGCTTTATCCTGTATTGTTAAGCGCGGATCAGACATAAGAGTCAGTTACAACTCATAGTGACCCTGTATAGGGTTTCCAGGGAGCAGCTGGTGAGTTTGAACTGCCAACCTTGTGGTTCAAACTAATCTTGAGGGTGAGTACTTATCCTGTGGTACCATGCCAGGACTCCTTATCCTGTATAATTCCTTCAAATATGTGCTTTATTTTCTTCTCCTTTCAGCTATGGTATAATCTACAGAACTTTCCCATTGAGTTTTTAATTTTAATGTTATATGAGGATAAGTAAAAAAGTCTTGCTACAAAGTTATAGAAACCTGAAACAAAAATATCTTGAATTTCTTGGCATGTCCTCTATCTAGATCTGTACACCTCTGAAGGGAATGTTTCCATCTCTCTAAGCCTTCCCCCAGAGAATTCTGCATGCCTCAATTTACACCACATCAAAATAACAGTTTTGTCTTCCTCATGGAACTCATAATGTGTTCCTTTTAAATGTTCTTTGAGTTTTAGGAACAAAAAGAAATATAAAGAGGCAAGATCAAGGCTGTAGGGTGGATGAGATGATGAAATTACCCTAAGATAGCCCTTGCTCCCCTCAAAGAGGAGCCGTGGTGTGGCGCTTTGGGTTAATACATTGAACTGCAAAGTTTTTTTGAATTGCAAGATCAGTGGTTCAAGCTCACCAGCTGCTCCTTGGAAACCCTATACAGGGTGGCTATGGGTTGGAACAAACTTAACAGCACTTAACAACAACTTTATAATAAAGGAGCCCTGATAGTGTTGCAGGAGAAATACTGGGCTGCTAACCATAGGTTGGCAGTTCGAATCCACCAGCCACTCCACAGGAGAAAGATGAAATTTTCTGCTCCTGTGAAGATTTACAGCCTCAGAAACCCTATATGGGGTCACTATGAGTTGGGATCGACTTAATGACAGCGGACTTGGTTTTGGTAGCTTAGAAGTGCATGTGGTATTTGTCGGGCGACCTGGTATTGCAGTGATTTAAGCTTTGGGCTTGTCAGCATTTCAAACGCACCAGTCACCCTGTGGGAGAAAGACAAAGCAGTTTACTTCTGTAAAGATTCACAGTCTTGGAAACCCCATGGAGTTGTGTCCTGTAGGGTCCTGAGGAGTCAGATTTGACTCAAAAGCAAGTAGATTTGGTACCACGTATAGAAATCTGATTCTGAAGTTTATTGTTTCTGCGCATGTGGCCTGCTTCCTCATTTAATTTGTAATATTTTAAAACGACGAGCTCACATTCATCTTTTATTTGTAGAAATGATTTAAAGCCTAGATTTCAAATACATTCCTCTGGGCAGAGTTAATATTTACTTATTTCATGTACTTGTATGAAAAA